>NW_028322259.1:1562500-1875000 GCF_059928025.1 Delphinapterus leucas
ATATGGAGCTCACCTGGGCAGGTACCCCACCCCCACCCCAGCCCACGGGGCTCTCGTGTTAAGGCCCCTCCCAGGATATGGGGATCCCTGAGCAGGTTCCCCGGGCAGGTTCCCCTGCAGCCCATGGGGCTGTCGTGGTCAGGCCCCTCCCAGGATACAGAGCTACCCTTGCAGGTACCATGGCAGGGCTGGGAACACAGGAACCGTGCATATCGCCCTCATTGCAGAGCACTCCCAGCTCACCTGTCACTCAGATCTGACACAGAGCACCTCAGAGCAGGACTTGAACTAACAAACAGCAGCTCCGACAGGTCTGTGACCCTGGGCATCACTCTGTGTGGCCTCCCTCCACCTGGTCTTCCAGAGACTTCCACTGCACCCGGGGCACCAGGCCTCTGTCTCCACCCACCAGCCACCCCTCCTCTCCCTGACTCCTGGGTTCCTCTCATTAGGAGAGGGTTTTCTTGAAGTTGTCTCCCACTCATGGGCCAGATAATATAATTAGAAAACAAGCCAGAGCTGCAGCCCCTTGTCTATCCTGACTCTCAGGAGGCCACACCTGTTCCTTGGACCTGGCCGATTCAGCAAGTTCCAGTTTCTGCAACTGTGAGCCCCTGAGGGGTGATTATTGGCTGGCCTGGGAAGCCCGACCGTGCCGGCCCGACCTCCCCAGGTGTGCCTGGGTTCAGATCAATATAAACACCGCTCCAGGCAGCAAGAGCCCCTGCAGCTGTGCCTGACGCCATTTTCTCTGCCCTGTCAGCAGTCTCGGGGCTGGACTGGTGGGAGGGAGTGAGAGGTCACGGCTTTGTGGGTGGCCCAGTGTGAGTGGGGCTCTGCTGGACTTTCTGCAGCAGTTGCCAAGATGCCACCTGCTAAAGAAGAGGATGTGTCACCCACACCTGCCGCTGGAATTTCTCCCTGGGCAGAGGTGAGTGAGGAAGAAAGCAGTGGGGGCCGGGACAGCAGGGCTATCTCAGGCAGGGAAATGGAAAGCTTCCAGAAGAGCACCCAGGGCCAGGGCCATCCTGGCTCGCCTGCAGGCACCAAGTCGGCTGGCATGCTGTCGCTCATGTGGCTCCATTGCCCTTCCTCTAGGCTTTCAAGTCCTTGTACATATTCAGGTGTTTTACCTGGGAAGGGTGGGAACATTTCAGCAGCAGCTGGCCTGGGGCTCAGCCCACGTTTACTCACAGATGCCTCGGCACGGTCCCCCAGCTTTGCAATGAGGACGCTTGTTGCGTGGGGCCTGCTGGCTGAATGGGAGATGATTCCCCACCACTGACCAAATTCAGAATTGTTTACAACTGGAGCAAGTGCCCTGATACGGTTTTCCTCTGTGTAACTGGTGGGTTCTGTTTTTTTTTCTTTTTTTCGTTTTTGGTTCAAGGTAGATTTTATTCCTCTTTTTTGTATTTACAGATATAAGCATGGAAATAAGTTATTCATATAAATACATGTATGTGAAGGGAAGAATATTTTTTCTGTTTTACTTTTTGTAATTTGAATTTTATTTTATTTTTTTATACAGCAGGTTCTTTTTGGTTATCTATTTTATACATATAAATGTATACATGCCAATCCCAATCTCTCAACTCCTCCCACCACCACCCCCCAACAGCTTTCCCCCCTTGGTGTCCATACGTTTGTTGTCTACATCTGTTGCTCTATTTCTGCCTTGCAAAACGGTTCATCTGTACAATTTGTCTAGGTTCCACATATATGCATTAATAGACAAGATTTGTTTTTCTCTTTCTGACTTACTTCACTCTGTATGACAGTCTCTCGATCCATCAACGTCTCTACAAATGACCCAATTTCATTCCTTTTTATGGCTTAGTAATATTCCATTTTATATATGTACCACATCTTTATGCATTCGTCTGTCTGTGGGCATTTAGGTTGCTTCCATTACCTGGATATTGTAAATAGTGATGCAATGAACATTGCGGTGAATGTCTCTTTTTGATTTATGGTTTTGTCTGGGTATATGCCCAGTAGTGGGATTGCTGTATCATATGGTAATTCTATTCTTAGTTTTATAAGAAATTCCATAATGTTCTCCACAGTGACTGTATCAATTTACATTCCCAACAATAGTGGGAGAGGGTTCCTTATCTCCACACCCTTTCCAGCATTTGTTGTTTGTAGATTTTCTGATGATGCCCATTCTAACA
Organism: Delphinapterus leucas; assembly: GCF_059928025.1. NCBI lineage: Eukaryota > Metazoa > Chordata > Mammalia > Artiodactyla > Monodontidae > Delphinapterus > Delphinapterus leucas. The sequence continues at coordinate 1,564,678 of NW_028322259.1, forward strand.
GGTGTGAGGTGATACACCATGGATGAGTCTATTTCGTTGAGCAAAGAGTAGGTCTTGTCTAGTACATATTTGGCTTATGGAACGGTATGTGTGCTAATTTCAATCTCTGGTTTTATACAGCACCCCAACTCAACTTTCCCCTTAAGCAAGCATAAGTTTTTATCTAAATGTGAGACTCTGTTCGGTTTTGGAATTCAGTTTATGTGTAGCCAAGTTTACACTCTCTCTATTAGTGATATCTTATGATAATTATCGTTCTCTGTGTGACCTATTTCTCTTAGAATCATCATACTTAAATCCACTCAATTTGCTGCTACAGGCCTGATGACATGGATTTCATTGCTGAGTGATATTCCGTTGTACGTAAGTAGCACAACTCCTTTATCCATTTTTTTCTTTCTGGGATATTTAATTTGTACTGGACTCAAGGTTCTTGTAAACACAGCAGCCCTAAATTTTGTGTTGGCTGTGTCTTGTTGATTTTAATTTTCCTAAGCTATAGGGCCAAAAGTGGAAGTGCCCTAGGGTCTGTAGCTTTGTTTTTCAGATGTTTCAAGATACACCATAAACATCTCCAGAGTGTCTGTTGGCAATTTACATCCCGCCCATCAGCATAACAAGGCTCCCTGTTCTCCATGGCCTGTCCTGTGTTTCTGGTTTTTACACTTTTTTCAGATGGCCCTTTTGACGAATGGGAAATGAGACTTCATTGTAGTGCGGATTTCCATTTCTCGAGTGCTTGGTGGGCCAAAAAGGGCATATGTGTTTTTTCCTGAATATATTCAGGAAAAATGTTTACGCACTTTTGTCCAAGTGCATCACTGTCAAAGATCTGCCGCTTTTCACATGCTTTAAATGCAATTCCAATCTACCTCCTGAAATATGATTCCTGCAATTCTTCCTCGTTTTCGAGTCCTCTTTGCAGAATTACTTCAATATATTTTTGCCAATAGCTGTCATTTATAACTCTGCAGGTTTGTGAATTACAGTGCCCGTGATTTCCTTTCTTAACTCGTTTCCTTGAAAACTGGCCACAGAACCGCAGGTTTGCTTCAGGCCGTAATCAGGGTCCGGCACGGCACTCTGAGACTTTGGTTCATTCCACTTCCTGGTGGGAAATTAGAGTTAAATGTGCCCCTCCAGACACCTGCCTCACTCCTAGACCCTTGGTGATGTGTGTCCTCTGGTTGGAGGCCACATGTGCTGGGTTCCTCACCTTTGGCTGATGTGTCCCCACTGGTGTGAGGACACTCCTGCCTGGTTCCCATCCCCTTGGTGATGTGGGCCCTCCGGTGAGAGTCTGATCCTGGTTGGGTTCCTCACACTTCTGTGAGGTGGGCCCTCTTCTCTGAGGTCACTCCTGCCTGGCTGGCACACCCCACCTTGGCGACGTCGGCCCTCTGGTGGGATTTGGTGCCTGCTGGGTGTCTCCTCCCCTCGGTAATGAGGGCCCTCTGGCGTCAGGCCCTAACTCCTGGGCTCCCAATATTTTCTGATATGCGCCCTGTGGTTCGAGTACACTCCTGCCAGGTTCCCAACCCCATAGGAATGTGGGCCTTCTGCTCTGAGGTCCCAACCGTGGTTTGCTCAGTTTCATGATGAGGGCCCTCTGCTGTGAGTTCTCTCTGGCCTGGATCCCATAGCCTCGCTGCTCCTGGCCACCTGCTGGGATGTTACAACTGCGGGATTCCTCACCTTTTTTCTTCTATGGGCCCTCTGTTTTGAGACTCCTCCTGCCTGCCTCACTCCCAGCCCCTTGGTGATGTGTGTCGTCTGGTTTGAGGCCACGTATGCTGGGTCCCTCGCCTTTCGATGATGTGGCCCCACTGGTGTGAGGACACTCCTGCCTGGTTCCTATCCCCTTGATGATGTGGGCCCTCTGGTGAGAGTCTGATACTGGCTGGGTTCCTCCCACTTCTGTGAGGTGGGCCCTCTGCTGTGAGGTCACTCCTGCCTGGCTGGCACACCCCACCTGGGCAACATCGGCCCTCTTGTGGCAGTTGGAGCCTGCTGGGAACCTCCCCTCGGTGATGGGGGCCCTCTTGCCTCAGGCCCTAACTGCTGGGTACCCACATTTTCTGATACGTGCTAAGTGGTGCGAGGACACTCCTGCGAGGTTCCCATCCCCATGGGCATGTGGGCCTTCTGCTCTAAGGTCCCAACACCTGTGTTGTTCACCGTTTCATGATGTTGGCTCTCTGGTGTTAGTTCACTCAGGCCTAGATCCCATAGACTCTGTGCTCTGAGCGGCCTGCTGGGAGGTTCCTACTGCTGGATTCCTTACCTTTTTTATTCTTTGGGTCCTGTGTTTTCATGCTCCTACTTCCTGACTCACTCCCAGCCCATTTGTGATGGAGGTCCTCTGGTTTAAGGCCACATGTACCGGTTTCCTCACCTTTATTGATGTGGCCCCACTGGTGTGAGGACACTCCTGCCTGGTTCCCATCCCCTTGGTGATGGGGGCCCTCTGGTGAGAGTCTGATCCTGTCTGGATTCCTCACACTTCTGGGAGGTGGGCCCTCTGCTGTGAGGTCACTCCTGCCTGGCTGGCACATGTCACCTTGGCGATGTGGGCCCTCAGTTGGGAGTTGGTGCCTGCTGGGAGTCTCCTCCCCTCGGTAATGAGGGCCCTCTGGCGTCAGGCCCTAACTCATGGGCTCCCAAAATTTTCTGATGTGCGCCCTGTCGTGCGAGTACACTCCAGCCAGGGTCCCATCCCCATGGGGATGTGGGCTTTCTGGTCTGAGGTCCCAACGGCTGGGTTGCTCACAGTGTCAGAATGTGGGCCCTCTGCTGTGAGTTCACTCTGGCATGGATCCCATAGCCTCGGTGCTCTGGGCCACCTGCTTGGAGCTTCCAACTGCAGGGTTCCTCACCTTTTTTATTCTATGGGCGCTCTGTTGTGAGTCTCCTCCTGCATGCCTCACTCCCAGCCCTTTCGTGATGTGTGTCCCCTTGTTTGAGGCCACATGTGCTGTGTTCCTCACCTTTCGCTGATGTGGCCCCACTGGTGTGAGGACACTCCTGCCTGGTTTCCATCCTCTTGGTGATGTGGGCGCTCTGGTTAGAGTCTGATCCTGTTTGGGCTCCTCACACTTCTGTGAGGTGGGCCCTCTGCTGTGAGGTAACTCCTGCCTGGCTTGCTCCCGCTCCATTGGTGACGTCGGCCCTCTGGTGGCATTTGGAGCCTGCTGGTAGCCTCCTCTCCTCCGTGATGAGGGCCCTCTGGCGTCAGGCCATAACTGCTGGGTTCCCACATTTTCTGATACGTGCTAAGTTGTGCGAGGACACTCCTGCGAGGTTCCCATCCCCATGGGGATGTGGGCCTTCTGCTCTGAGGTCCCACTGGCTGGGTTGCTCACAGTTTCATGATGTGGGCCCTCTGCTGTGAGTTCACTGTGGCCTGGATCCCATAGACTCCATGCTCTGGGCCACCTGCTGGGAGGTTCAAACTGCTGGATTCCTCACATTTTTTATTCTGTGGGCCCTGTGTTGTTAGGCTACTCCTGCCTGCCTCACTCGGAGCACCTTGGAAATGTGGGTCCTCTGGTTTAGGCCACATGTGCTGGGTTCCTCACCTTTCTATAATGTGGCTACACTGGTGTGAGGACACTCCTGCCTTGTTCAGATCCCCTTGGTGATGTGGGCCCTCTGGTGAGGGTCTGATCCTCTTTGGGTTCCTCACACTTTTGTGTGGTTGGCCCTCTGCTCTGAGGTCACTCCTGCCTGGCTGGCACGCCCCGCATTGGCAACGTCGGCCTTCTGGTAGCAGTTGGAGCTTACTGGGAGCCTCCTCTCCTCAGTGATGAGGGCTCTCTGGCGTCCGGCCCTAACTGCTGGGCTCCCCACATTTTCTGATGTGTGCCCACTGGTGCGATGACACTCCTGCTTGGTTCCCTTCCCCATGGGGATGTGGGCCTTGTGCTCTGAGGTTACAACGGCTGGGTTGCTTACAGTATCACGATGAGAGCCCTCTGTTGTGAGTTCATCACTGCCTGGATCCCATAGCCTCGGTGCTCTCGGCCGCCTGCTGGGATGTTCCAACTGCTGGATTCCTCACCTTTTTTATACGATGGGCCATGTGTTTTGAGGTTAATCCTGCCTGCCTCGCTCCGAGTCCCATGGTGATGTGGGTCCTCTGGTTTGAGGCTACATGTGCTGGGTACCTCAACTTTCGATGATGTGGCCCCACGGGTGTGAGGACACTCCTGCCTGGTTCCCAGCCCCTTGCTTATGTGGGCACTCTGGTGAGAGTCTGATCCTGACTGGGTTCCTTACCCTTCTGTGAGGTGGGCCCTCTGATGTGAGGTCACTCCTGCCTGGATGACTCATGTCGCCTTGGCGACGTAGGCCCTCTGTTGGCCACTGAAGCATGCTGGGAGCCTCCTACCCTCTTTAATAAGGGCCCTGGAAGAAACGCATATGCCCTTTTTGACCAAGTGCATCATTGTCGAGGTTCTGCCTCTTCTCCTATACTTTCAGAGGACTTCCCGTCTACCTCCTGAAATCGTATTCCTGGAATTCTGCCCCGCGTTGAAGTCCTCTTTGCAGCCTTACTTCAATATATTTTTGGACGATAGCTGTCATTTATAACTCTGCAGGTTTGTGAATTACAGTGCCCCTGAGCTCCTTTCTTCAACTCGCTTTCTTGTGAGCTGGCCACAAAACCGCAGGATTGCTTCAGGCCCTAATCTGGTTCCGGCACGGCATGCTGAGCCTTTGGTTAATTCCTCTTTCTGGTGGGAAATGAGCGTTAAATTTGTTCGTGCAGACACCTACAGCTAATCTCTCATTGGTTCTCCCTATTCCTGTTCATCTTGCGCAGAAATTGCAAACTGTGCCAAACAGGAGGTTAAAGGCACTGACTCTCCAAGTGGGGAGAGTGTTAGTAAAGCGTCTGGAATGGTGAACCCGAGTACCAGGGGACGAAAACTGGGATGCATTTGAAAATGTTTCCCAATCACACGGTGGACCATGCTCTGTGTTTCCCATGCATGTTTTAGCTGAAAGAAGAATCCCTTAAACCTGGCGAGTTGGGACCCATGGAATGGGTACCATGCAGTGTGACTTCAAAGGGTCTGCATTTGCTCACCGATCCTCACCAATGCTATCAGCCGGAAGTGTCCTGCCTTATGTCTCACCCAGCTCTGGGTGTAGATGTGGTAAATCCAGGTTGCATCACAAGCCCTGAATGAATTATTTAAGAATTGCTCTCTATTTCACTGTCATTGTGTTTCGATTTTGAAATTTATTTTGATAATGGGATTTATCGGATTTTCACTGCTGCATTGAGGCCGCTGTACACACGCTTGATTTCCTTATGGAGACATATAAATCCATGGGTTTTAAGATTCTTACTTGTCAGGTATCTTCCCAGGCGTTGAATATGGGGTGTTGAGTCCATTTCGTTGAGCAAGGAGTAGGTCTTGTTTATTATATATTTGGCTTATGGAACGGTATCTGTGCTAATTTCAATCTCTGGTTTTATGCAGCACCCCAACTCACCTTTCCCCTTAAGCAAGCATAAGTTGGTTTTCTAAATTTGAGACCCTGTTCTGTTTTGTAATACAGTTCATGTGTAGCCAAGATTATATTCCGTGTATTAGTGATATCTTATGATGTTTCTTTTTCTGTGTGACTTATTTCTCGTAGAATCATCGTACCTGGATTCACTAATTATGCCGCTACAGACCTGATGACGTAGATTTCATTGCTGAATGATATTCCATTGTACGTGCGTACCACAACTTCTTATCCATATTTTGTTTTCTCGGATATTTAACTTGTAACGTAGACGAGGTTCTTGTAAACAGAGCCATCCCCAACATTGGGGTGGCTGTGTGTTTTTGATTTTAATTTCCCTAAGCTATAGGACCATAAGTGGAAGTGCCATAGGCTGTGTTGCTTTGTTTCCTACGTGTTTCAGGAAACAGCATACACTTCTCCAGAGTGGCTGTTGGCAATTTACATCCCGCACATCAGCATAACAAGGCTCCCTGTTCTCCATGACCTGGACTGCCTTTCTGGGTTTTACACTTTTTTCAGATGGCCCTTTTGACCGGGGGGCAGTGAGACTTCATTGTAGTGCAGATTTCCTTTACACGCTTGCTTGGTTGGCCAAAAAGGGCGTATGCGTTTTTTCCTGAATATATTCAGGAAAAAATGCATACGCCCTTTTTGGCCTAGTGCATCATTGTCGACATTCTGCCTCTTTTCCTATGCTTTAAGTGCAATTCCAGTCTACCCCCTGAAATCATTTTCCTGAAATTCTGCCCCGCTTTCAAGTCCTCTTCGAAGACTTACTTCAATACATTTTTGGACGATAGCTGTCATTCATAACTCTGCAGGTTTGTGAATTACAGTACGCCTGAGCTCCTTTCTTCAACTTGCTTTCTTGTGAACTGGCCACAAAACCGCAGGATTGCTTGAGGCCCTAATCTGTTTCCGGCAGTGCATGCTGAGCCTTTGGTTAATTCCTCTTCCGGGTGGGAAATGAGCGTTCCATTTGCCCGTGCAGACACCTACAGCTAGTCTCTCATTGGTTCTCCCTATTCCTGTTCATCTAGCGCAGAAATTGCAAACTGTGCCAAACAGGAGGTTAAAGGCACTGACTCTCCAAGTGGGGAGAGTGTTAGTAAAGGTCTGGAATGGTGAACCCGAGTAAAAGGGGACGAAAACTGAGATGCATTTGAAAACGTTTCCTGGTCACATGGTGCACCATACTCTGTGTTTCCCATGCACGTTTTAGATGAAGGAAGAATCCCTTAAAACTGGAGAGTTGGGAGCCATGGAATGGGTACCATGCAGTATGACTTCAAAGGGTCTGCATTTGCTCATCGAACCTCACCAATGTTATCAGCCTGAAGTGTCCAACCTTATGTCTCACTCAGCTCTGGGTGTAGATGTGGTTAATGCAGGTTGCATCACATGCCCTGAATGAATTATTTAAGAATTGCTCTCTATTTCACTGTCATTGTGTTTTGTTTTTGTAATTCATTTTGATAATGGGATTTATCAGATTTTCTCTGCTGAGTTCATGCAGCTGTACACACGCTTGATTGTCTTACGGAGACATAAATCCATGGGTTTGAAGATTCTTACTAGTCAGGTGTATTCCTAGGCGTTGAATATGAGGTGTTTAGTCCATTTCGTTGAGCAAGGGGTAGGTCTTGACTATTACATATTTGGCTTATGGAAAGGTATCCGTGCTAATTTCTATCTCTGCTTTTATGCAGCACCCTAACTCACTTTTCCCCTTAAGCAAGCATAAGTTGGTTTTCTAAATTTGAGACCCTGTTCTGTTTTGTAATTCAGTTCATGTGTAGCCAAGTTTACATTCCGTGTATTAGTAATATCTTATGATGTTTCTTTTTCTGTGTGACTTATTTCTCGTAGAATCATCGTACCTGAATGCACTCATTATGCCGCTACGGGCCTGATGACGTAGATTTCATTGCTGAGTGATATTCCATTGTACGTACGTACCACACTTCTTTATCCATTTTTCGCTTTCTGAGATATTTAACTTGTACCGTAGACGAGGTTCTTGTAAACAGAGCCGTCCCAAACTTTGGGGTGGCTGTGTGTTTTTGATTTTAATTTCCCTAAGCTATAGGACCATAAGTGGTAATGCCGTAGGCTCTGTTGCTTTGTTTTTTAGGTTTTTGAGGAAACACCATACACTTCTCCAGAGTGGCTGTTGGCAATTTACATCCCGCCCATCAGCATAACAAGGCTCCCTGTTCTCCATGACCTGTGCTGCCTTTCTTGATTTTACACTTTTTTCAGATGGCCCTTTTGACCGGGGGGCAGTGAGACTTCATTGTAGTGCAGATTTCTTTAACATGCTTGCTTGGTTGGCCAAAAAGGGCGTATGCCTTTTTTCCTGAATATATTCACGAAAAAAGGCATACGCCCTTTTTGGCCAAGTGCATCATTGTCCACGTTCTGCGTCTTTTCCTATGCTTTAAATGCAATTCCAGTCTGCCCCCTGAAATCGTTTTCTTGCAATTCTGCCCCGCTTTCAAGTCCTCTTCGCAGCCTTCCTTCAATATATTTTTGGGTGATAGCTGTCATTTATAACTCTGCAGGTTTGTGAATTACAGTGTCCCTGAGCTCCTTTCTTCACCTCGCTTTCTTGTGAGCTGGCCGCAAACCCGCAGGATTGCTTCAGGCCCTAATCTGGTTCCTGCACGGCATGCTGAGCCTTTGGTTAATTCCTCTTCCTGGTGGGAAATGAGCGTTAAATTTGCCCTTGCAGACACCTTCACATAAGTCGTCATGGTGCCCCTTTGCCCCGGTCATCTCTATGGAGTTAGGAGTTGGAGGGCCTCCTCACTCAAGGTCAGTGTGCCCATGGAGCCAACCCTGCAACTTCAGGGCATGGTTGGGTGTTAGGATCACCACGTGGGGTCCTTTTCACTTAGGAGGGAGGTGGCCTTTTGGGCTGCTGATTTCCAGGTTTTCAGATACTGCCAGTATCTTGGCCAGATGTGGCGGTGGGCCAAGCCCCTTGGTGACCGTAGTTTATCCTACCTGGATCGCATTCTTGCATTGTTCCATTTCAAGTGGTCCCAGGTTTTGCACTAATACTCCAATGGCGATTCACCGTTCACCAGGAATGTAAAGGTCAAAGGGTTTAGCTAAATTAGGGAGTTCCAGGGCAAGGGTCTGAATTGACTGCTCTTTCCATTCTTGAAAGGCCACTTCTGCATTCTATTCAAAAGGATCATCATCTTTTCCTTTCAGTGTTTCATATAGAGGCCCAGCTAGTAGACTGTAATTAGGGATCCAGAAGCAGCAAACCCTGGCCTCCCCAGGAACCCCTAAGCTGTCTTCTAGTTTCAGAAATGGGTAAGGCTGTAAATTGTTTCTTCCCTTTCCTGGGATGGGCTTCTCCGACCTTCTGTGAGAATGAAGCCCAGGTAGGTCACTGTAGTCTGTGATATTTGAGCTTTTTCTTGGACAACTTGTATCCTTTATTGGCTTGGTAGTTCAGAGGTCTCCTTAGTAGGGCTGGCGATCAGAATGTCGTCTGCATATTGAAGGAGTGTTTCCTTTTCCAGAGGTAGAACTTTTAGTTCTTTAGCTGAGCTTTCCCCAAAGATGGTGTGGGAATTTTTGAACCCTTGGGGCAACACGGCCCGGAAGTATTGTTTTAGTTGTATGTTGAGTCCTGCCACTCACAAGCCAAAATTTCTTGTGACTCTGGGACTAATAGAATACAAAAGAAGGCATCATTGAAGACTAATACAGAATACCATGTCCTGGTGGTTGGTAGAATGACCAGCAGGGTGTAGGATTTAGGAACTACTGGAGGTATATCCTCGGTGGCTTCACTGACTGTCCTGACATCCTTTACCAGGACTCCAGCAGCCCATGGGGCTCTCGAGGTCAGGCCAATCCCAGGATATGGAGCTCACCTGGGCAGGTACCCCACCCCCACCACAGCCCACGGGGCTCTCGTGTTCAGGCCCCTCCCAGGATATGGGGTTCCCTGGGCAGCTTCCCCTGCAGCCCATGGGGCTCTCGTGGTCAGGCCCCTCCCAGGATACAGAGCTACCCTTGCAGGTACCATGGCAGGGCTGGGAACACAGGAACCGTGCATATCGCCCTCATTGCAGAGCACTCCCAGCTCACCTGTCACTCAGATCTGACACAGAGCACCTCAGAGCAGGACTTGAACTAACAAACAGCAGCTCCGACAGGTCTGTGACCCTGGGCATCACTCTGTGTGGCCTCCCTCCACCTGGTCTTCCAGAGACTTCCACTGCACCCGGGGCACCAGGCCTCTGTCTCCACCCACCAGCCACCCCTCCTCTCCCTGACTCCTGGGTTCCTCTCATTAGGAGAGGGTTTTCTTGAAGTTGTCTCCCACTCATGGGCCAGATAATATAATTAGAAAACAAGCCAGAGCTGCAGCCCCTTGTCTATCCTGACTCTCAGGAGGCCACACCTGTTCCTTGGACCTGGCCGATTCAGCAAGATCAAGTTTCTGCAACTGTGAGCCCCTGAGGGGTGATTATTGGCTGGCCTGGGAAGCCCGACCGTGCCGGCCAGACCTCCCCAGGTGTGCCTGGGTTCAGATCAATATAAACACCGCTCCAGGCAGCAAGAGCCCCTGCAGCTGTGCCTGACGCCATTTTCTCTGCCCTGTCAGCAGTCTCGGGGCTGGACTGGTGGGAGGGAGTGAGAGGCCACGGCTTTGTGGGTGGCCCAGTGTGAGTGGGGCTCTGCTGGACTTTCTGCAGCAGTTGCCAAGATGCCACCTGCTAAAGAAGAGGATGTGTCACCCATACCTGCCGCTGGAATTTCTCCCTGGGCAGAGGTGAGTGAGGAAGAAAGCAGTGGGGGCCGGGACAGCAGGGCTATCTCAGGCAGGGAAATGGAAAGCTTCCAGAAGAGCACCCAGGGCCAGGACCAACCTGGCTGGCCTGCAGGCACCAAGTCGGCTGGCATGCTGTCGCTCATGTGGCTCCATGGCCCTTCCTCTAGGCTTTCAAGTCCTTGTACATATTCAGGTGTTTTACCTGGGAAGGGTGCGAACATTTCAGCAGCAACTGGCCTGGGGCTCAGCCCACGTTTACTCACAGATGCCTCGGCACGGTCCCCCAGCTTTGCAATGAGGACGCTTGTTGCGTGGGGCCTGCTGGCTGAATGGGAGATGATTCCCCACCACTGACCAACTTCAGAATTGTTTACAACTTGAGCAAGTGCCCTGATACGGTTTTCCTCTGTGTAACTGGTGGGTTCTGTTTTTTTTTCTTTTTTTCGTTTTTGGTTCAAGGTAGATTTTATTCCTCTTTTATGTATTTACAGATATAAGCATGGAAATAAGTTATTCATATAAATACATGTATGTGAAGGGAAGAATATTTTTTCTGTTTTACTTTTTGTAATTTGAATTTTATTTTATTTTTTTATACAGCTGGTTCTTTTTGGTTTTCTATTTTATACATATAAAAATATACATGCCAATCCCAATCTCTCAACTCCTCTCACCACCACCCCCCAACAGCTTTCCCCCCTTGGTGTCCATACGTTTGTTGTCTACATCTGTTGCTCTATTTCTGCCTTGCAAAACGGTTCATCTGTACAATTTGTCTAGGTTCCACATATATGCATTAATAGACAAGATTTGTTTTTCTCTTTCTGACTTACTTCACTCTGTATGACAGTCTCTCGATCCATCAACGTCTCTACAAATGACCCAATTTCATTCCTTTTTATGGCTTAGTAATATTCCATTTTATATATGTACCACATCTTTATGCATTCGTCTGTCTGTGGGCATTTAGGTTGCTTCCATTACCTGGATATTGTAAATAGTGATGCAATGAACATTGCGGTGAATGTCTCTTTTTGATTTATGGTTTTGTCTGGGTATATGCCCAGTAGTGGGATTGCTGTATCATATGGTAATTCTATTCTTAGTTTTATAAGAAACTCCATAATGTTCTCCACAGTGACTGTATCAATTTACATTCCCAACAATAGCGGGAGAGGGTTCCTTATCTCCACACCCTTTCCAGCATTTGTTGTTTGTAGATTTTCTGATGATGCCCATTCTAACAGGTGTGAGGTGATACACCATGGATGAGTCTATTTCGTTGAGCAAAGAGTAGGTCTTGTCTAGTACATATTTGGCTTATGGAACGGTATGTGTGCTAATTTCAATCTCTGGTTTTATACAGCACCCCAACTCAACTTTCCCCTTAAGCAAGCATAAGTTTTTATCTAAATGTGAGACTCTGTTCGGTTTTGGAATTCAGTTTATGTGTAGCCAAGTTTACACTCTCTCTATTAGTGATATCTTATGATAATTATCGTTCTCTGTGTGACCTATTTCTCTTAGAATCATCATACTTAAATCCACTCAATTTGCTGCTACAGGCCTGATGACATGGATTTCATTGCTGAGTGATATTCCGTTGTACGTAAGTAGCACAACTCCTTTATCCATTTTTTTCTTTCTGGGATATTTAATTTGTACTGGACTCAAGGTTCTTGTAAACACAGCAGCCCTAAATTTTGTGTTGGCTGTGTCTTGTTGATTTTAATTTTCCTAAGCTATAGGGCCAAAAGTGGAAGTGCCCTAGGGTCTGTAGCTTTGTTTTTCAGATGTTTCAAGATACACCATAAACATCTCCAGAGTGTCTGTTGGCAATTTACATCCCGCCCATCAGCATAACAAGGCTCCCTGTTCTCCATGGCCTGTCCTGTGTTTCTGGTTTTTACACTTTTTTCAGATGGCCCTTTTGACGAATGGGAAATGAGACTTCATTGTAGTGCGGATTTCCATTTCTCGAGTGCTTGGTGGGCCAAAAAGGGCATATGTGTTTTTTCCTGAATATATTCAGGAAAAATGTTTACGCACTTTTGTCCAAGTGCATCACTGTCAAAGATCTGCCGCTTTTCACATGCTTTAAATGCAATTCCAATCTACCTCCTGAAATATGATTCCTGCAATTCTTCCTCGTTTTCGAGTCCTCTTTGCAGAATTACTTCAATATATTTTTGCCAATAGCTGTCATTTATAACTCTGCAGGTTTGTGAATTACAGTGCCCGTGATTTCCTTTCTTAACTCGTTTCCTTGAAAACTGGCCACAGAACCGCAGGTTTGCTTCAGGCCGTAATCAGGGTCCGGCACGGCACTCTGAGACTTTGGTTCATTCCACTTCCTGGTGGGAAATTAGAGTTAAATGTGCCCCTCCAGACACCTGCCTCACTCCTAGACCCTTGGTGATGTGTGTCCTCTGGTTGGAGGCCACATGTGCTGGGTTCCTCACCTTTGGCTGATGTGTCCCCACTGGTGTGAGGACACTCCTGCCTGGTTCCCATCCCCTTGGTGATGTGGGCCCTCCGGTGAGAGTCTGATCCTGGTTGGGTTCCTCACACTTCTGTGAGGTGGGCCCTCTTCTCTGAGGTCACTCCTGCCTGGCTGGCACACCCCACCTTGGCGACGTCGGCCCTCTGGTGGGATTTGGTGCCTGCTGGGTGTCTCCTCCCCTCGGTAATGAGGGCCCTCTGGCGTCAGGCCCTAACTCCTGGGCTCCCAATATTTTCTGATATGCGCCCTGTGGTTCGAGTACACTCCTGCCAGGTTCCCAACCCCATAGGAATGTGGGCCTTCTGCTCTGAGGTCCCAACCGTGGTTTGCTCAGTTTCATGATGAGGGCCCTCTGCTGTGAGTTCTCTCTGGCCTGGATCCCATAGCCTCGCTGCTCCTGGCCACCTGCTGGGATGTTACAACTGCGGGATTCCTCACCTTTTTTCTTCTATGGGCCCTCTGTTTTGAGACTCCTCCTGCCTGCCTCACTCCCAGCCCCTTGGTGATGTGTGTCGTCTGGTTTGAGGCCACGTATGCTGGGTCCCTCGCCTTTCGATGATGTGGCCCCACTGGTGTGAGGACACTCCTGCCTGGTTCCTATCCCCTTGATGATGTGGGCCCTCTGGTGAGAGTCTGATACTGGCTGGGTTCCTCCCACTTCTGTGAGGTGGGCCCTCTGCTGTGAGGTCACTCCTGCCTGGCTGGCACACCCCACCTGGGCAACATCGGCCCTCTTGTGGCAGTTGGAGCCTGCTGGGAACCTCCCCTCGGTGATGGGGGCCCTCTTGCCTCAGGCCCTAACTGCTGGGTACCCACATTTTCTGATACGTGCTAAGTGGTGCGAGGACACTCCTGCGAGGTTCCCATCCCCATGGGCATGTGGGCCTTCTGCTCTAAGGTCCCAACACCTGTGTTGTTCACCGTTTCATGATGTTGGCTCTCTGGTGTTAGTTCACTCAGGCCTAGATCCCATAGACTCTGTGCTCTGAGCGGCCTGCTGGGAGGTTCCTACTGCTGGATTCCTTACCTTTTTTATTCTTTGGGTCCTGTGTTTTCATGCTCCTACTTCCTGACTCACTCCCAGCCCATTTGTGATGGAGGTCCTCTGGTTTAAGGCCACATGTACCGGTTTCCTCACCTTTATTGATGTGGCCCCACTGGTGTGAGGACACTCCTGCCTGGTTCCCATCCCCTTGGTGATGGGGGCCCTCTGGTGAGAGTCTGATCCTGTCTGGATTCCTCACACTTCTGGGAGGTGGGCCCTCTGCTGTGAGGTCACTCCTGCCTGGCTGGCACATGTCACCTTGGCGATGTGGGCCCTCAGTTGGGAGTTGGTGCCTGCTGGGAGTCTCCTCCCCTCGGTAATGAGGGCCCTCTGGCGTCAGGCCCTAACTCATGGGCTCCCAAAATTTTCTGATGTGCGCCCTGTCGTGCGAGTACACTCCAGCCAGGGTCCCATCCCCATGGGGATGTGGGCTTTCTGGTCTGAGGTCCCAACGGCTGGGTTGCTCACAGTGTCAGAATGTGGGCCCTCTGCTGTGAGTTCACTCTGGCATGGATCCCATAGCCTCGGTGCTCTGGGCCACCTGCTTGGAGCTTCCAACTGCAGGGTTCCTCACCTTTTTTATTCTATGGGCGCTCTGTTGTGAGTCTCCTCCTGCATGCCTCACTCCCAGCCCTTTCGTGATGTGTGTCCCCTTGTTTGAGGCCACATGTGCTGTGTTCCTCACCTTTCGCTGATGTGGCCCCACTGGTGTGAGGACACTCCTGCCTGGTTTCCATCCTCTTGGTGATGTGGGCGCTCTGGTTAGAGTCTGATCCTGTTTGGGCTCCTCACACTTCTGTGAGGTGGGCCCTCTGCTGTGAGGTAACTCCTGCCTGGCTTGCTCCCGCTCCATTGGTGACGTCGGCCCTCTGGTGGCATTTGGAGCCTGCTGGTAGCCTCCTCTCCTCCGTGATGAGGGCCCTCTGGCGTCAGGCCATAACTGCTGGGTTCCCACATTTTCTGATACGTGCTAAGTTGTGCGAGGACACTCCTGCGAGGTTCCCATCCCCATGGGGATGTGGGCCTTCTGCTCTGAGGTCCCACTGGCTGGGTTGCTCACAGTTTCATGATGTGGGCCCTCTGCTGTGAGTTCACTGTGGCCTGGATCCCATAGACTCCATGCTCTGGGCCACCTGCTGGGAGGTTCAAACTGCTGGATTCCTCACATTTTTTATTCTGTGGGCCCTGTGTTGTTAGGCTACTCCTGCCTGCCTCACTCGGAGCACCTTGGAAATGTGGGTCCTCTGGTTTAGGCCACATGTGCTGGGTTCCTCACCTTTCTATAATGTGGCTACACTGGTGTGAGGACACTCCTGCCTTGTTCAGATCCCCTTGGTGATGTGGGCCCTCTGGTGAGGGTCTGATCCTCTTTGGGTTCCTCACACTTTTGTGTGGTTGGCCCTCTGCTCTGAGGTCACTCCTGCCTGGCTGGCACACCCCGCATTGGCAACGTCGGCCTTCTGGTAGCAGTTGGAGCTTACTGGGAGCCTCCTCTCCTCAGTGATGAGGGCTCTCTGGCGTCCGGCCCTAACTGCTGGGCTCCCCACATTTTCTGATGTGTGCCCATTGGTGCGATGACACTCCTGCTTGGTTCCCTTCCCCATGGGGATGTGGGCCTTGTGCTCTGAGGTTACAACGGCTGGGTTGCTTACAGTATCACGATGAGAGCCCTCTGTTGTGAGTTCATCACTGCCTGGATCCCATAGCCTCGGTGCTCTCGGCCGCCTGCTGGGATGTTCCAACTGCTGGATTCCTCACCTTTTTTATACGATGGGCCATGTGTTTTGAGGTTAATCCTGCCTGCCTCGCTCCGAGACCCATGGTGATGTGGGTCCTCTGGTTTGAGGCTACATGTGCTGGGTACCTCAACTTTCAATGATGTGGCCCCACGGGTGTGAGGACACTCCTGTCTGGTTCCCAGCCCCTTGCTTATGTGGGCACTCTGGTGAGAGTCTGATCCTGACTGGGTTCCTTACCCTTCTGTGAGGTGGGCCCTCTGATGTGAGGTCACTCCTGCCTGGATGGCTCATGTCGCCTTGGCGACGTAGGCCCTCTGTTGGCCACTGAAGCATGCTGGGAGCCTCCTACCCTCTTTAATAAGGGCCCTGGAAGAAACGCATATGCCCTTTTTGACCAAGTGCATCATTGTCGAGGTTCTGCCTCTTCTCCTATACTTTCAGAGGACTTCCCGTCTACCTCCTGAAATCGTATTCCTGGAATTCTGCCCCGCGTTCAAGTCCTCTTTGCAGCCTTACTTCAATATATTTTTGGACGATAGCTGTCATTTATAACTCTGCAGGTTTGTGAATTACAGTGCCCCTGAGCTCCTTTCTTCAACTCGCTTTCTTGTGACCTGGCCACAAAACCGCAGGATTGCTTCAGGCCCTAATCTGGTTCTGGCACGGCATGCTGAGCCTTTGGCTAATTCCTCTTTCTGGTGGGAAATGAGCGTTAAATTTGTTCGTGCAGACACCTACAGCTAATCTCTCATTGGTTCTCCCTATTCCTGTTCATCTTGCGCAGAAATTGCAAACTGTGCCAAACAGGAGGTTAAAGGCACTGACTCTCCAAGTGGGGAGAGTGTTAGTAAAGCGTCTGGAATGGTGAACCCGAGTACCAGGGGACGAAAACTGGGATGCATTTGAAAATGTTTCCCAATCACACGGTGGACCATGCTCTGTGTTTCCCATGCATGTTTTAGCTGAAGGAAGAATCCCTTAAACCTGGCGAGTTGGGACCCATGGAATGGGTACCATGCAGTGTGACTTCAAAGGGTCTGCATTTGCTTACCGAAACTCACCAATGCTATCAGCCAGAAGTGTCCTGCCTTATGTCTCACCCAGCTCTGGGTGTAGATGTGGTAAATCCAGGTTGCATCACAAGACCTGAATGAATTATTTAAGAATTGCTCTCTATTTCACTGTCATTGTGTTTTGTTTTAGAAATTTATTTTGATAATGGGAATTTTCGGATTTTCACTGCTGCGTTGAGGCTGCTGTACACACGCTTGATTTCCTTATGGAGACATATAAATCCATGGGTTTTAAGATTCTTACTTGTCAGGTATCATCCCAGGCATTGAATATGGGGTGTTCAGTCCATTTCGTTGAGCAAGGAGTAGGTCTTGTCTATTATATATTTGGCTTATGGAACGGTATCTGTGCTAATTTCAATCTCTGGTTTTATGCAGCACCCCAAATCACCTTTCCCCTTAAGCAAGCATAAGTTGGTTTTCTCAATTTGAGACCCTGTTCTGTTTTGTAATTCAGTTCATGTGTAGCCAAGTTTACATTCCGTGTATTAGTGATATCTTATGATGTTTCTTTTTCTGTGTGACTTATTTCTCGTAGAATCATCGTACCTGAATCCACTCATTATGCCGCTACAGGCCTGATGACGTAGATTTCATTGCTGAGTGATATTCCATTGTACGTGCGTACCACAACTTCTTTATCCATTTTTTGCTTTCTCGGATATTTAACTTGTACCGTAGACGAGGTTCTTGTAAACAGAGCCATCCCCAACATTGGGGTGGCTGTGTGTTTTTGATTTTAATTTCCCTAAGCTATAGGACCATAAGTGGAAGTGCCATAGGCTGTGTTGCTTTGTTTCCTACGTGTTTCAGGAAACACCATACACTTCTCCAGAGTGGCTGTTGGCAATTTATATCCCGCCCATCAGCATAACAAGGCTCCCTGTTCTCCATGACCTGGACTGCCTTTCTGTGTTTTACACATTTTCAGATGGCCCTTTTGACCGGGGAGCAGTGAGACTTCATTGTAGTGCAGTTTTCTTTAACACGCTTTCCTGGTTGGCCAAAAAGGGCGTATGCGTTTTTTCCTGAATATATTCAGGAAAAAACGCATACGCCCTTTTTGGCCAAGTGCATCATTGTCGACATTCTGCCTCTTTTCCTATGCTTTAAGTGTAATTCCAGTCTACCCCCTGAAATCGTTTTCCTGAAATTCTGCCCCGCTTTCAAGTCCTCTTCGAAGACTTATTTCAATACATTTTTGGACGATAGCTGTCATTCATAACTCTGCAGGTTTGTGAATTGCAGTACCCCTGAGCTCCTTTCTTCAACTCGCTTTCTTGTGAGCTGGCCGCAAAACCGCAGGATTGCTTCAGGCCCTAATCTGTTTCCGGCAGGGCACGCTGTACCTTTGGTTAATTCCACTTCCTGGTGGGAAATGAGCGTTCCATTTGCCCGTGCAGACACCTACAGCTAGTCTCTCATTGGTTCTCCCTATTCCTGTTCATCTTGCGCAGAAATTGCAAACTGTGCCAAACAGGAGGTTAAAGGCACTGACTCTCCAAGTGGGGAGAGTGTTAGTAAAGCGTCTGGAATGGTGAACTCGAGTACCAGTGTTCGAAAACTGAGATGCATTTGAAAACGTTTCCCAATCACACGGTGGACAATACTCTGGGTTTCCCATGCATGTTTTAGCTGAAGGAAGAATCCCTTAAACCTGGAGTGTTGGGACCCATGGAATGGGTGCCATGCAGTATGACCTCAAAGGGTCTGCGTTTACACACCGAACCTCACCAATACTATCAGCTCGAAGTGTCCAGCCTTATGTCTCACCCAGCTCTGGGTGTAGATGTGGTAAATCCAGGTTGAATCACAAGCCCTGAATCAATTATTTAAGCATTGCTCTCTTTTTCACTGTCATTGTGTTTTGTTTTGAAATTTATTTTGATAATGGGATTTATCAGATTATCACTGCTGCGTTTAGGCCGCTGTACACATGCTTGATTTCCTTATGGAGACATATAAATCCATGGGTTTTACGATTCTTACTTGTCAGGTATGTTCCCAGGCGTTGAATATGGGGTGTTGAGTCCATTTCGTTGAGCAAGGAGTAGGTCTTGTCTATTATATATTTGGCTTATCGAAAGGTATCTGTGCTAATTTCAATCTCTGGTTTTATGTAGCACCCCAACTCACCTTTCCCCATAAGCAAGCATAAGTTGGTTTTCCAAATTTGAGACCCTGTTCTGTTTTGTAATTCCGTTCATGTGTAGCCAAGGTTACGTTCCGTGTATTAGTGATATCTTATGATGTTTCTATTTCTGTGTGACTTATTTCTCGTAGAATCATCGTACCTGAATCCACTCATTATGCTTCTTCGGAACTGATGACGTAGATTTCATTGCTGATTGATATTCCATTGTATGTGCGTACCACTTCTTCTTTATCCATTTTTTGCTTTTTCCGATATTTAACTTGTACCGTAGACGAGGTTCTTTTAAACAGAGCCATCCCCAACATTGGGGTGGCTGTGTGTTTTTGATTTTAATTTCCCTAAGCTATACGCCATAATTGGAAGTGCCATAGGCTGTGTTGCTTTGTTTCCTACGTGTTTCAGGAAACACCATACACTTCTCCAGAGTGGCTGTTGGTAATTTACATCCCGCCCATCAGCAAAACAAGGCTCCATGTTCTCCATGACCTGTCCTGCCTTTCTGGATTTTACAGTTTTTTCAGATGGCCCTTTTGACCGGGGGGCAGTGAGACTTCATTGTAGTGCAGATTTCCTTTACACACTTGCTTGGTTGGCCAAAAAGAGCGTATGCGTTTTTTCCTGAACATATTCAGGAAAATATGCATACGCCCTTTTTGGCCAAGTGCATCATTGTCGACATTCTGCCTCTTTTCCTATGCTTTAAATGCAATTCCAGTCTACCCCCTGAAATCGTTTTCCTGAAATTCTGCCCCACTTTCAAGTCCTCTTCGAAGACTTACTTCAGTACATTTTTGGACGATAGCTGTCATTCATAACTCTGCAGTTTTGTGAATTACAGTGCCCGTGAGCTCCTTTCTTCAACTCGCTTTCTTGTGAGCTGGCCGCAAAACCGCAGGATTGCTTCAGGCCCTAATCTGTTTCCAGCAGGGCACGCTGAGCCTTTGGTTAATTCCTCTTCCTGGTGGGAAATGAGGTTCCATTTGCCCGTGCAGACACCTTCTGCTAGCCTCTCATTGGTTCTCCCTTTCCTGTTCATCTTGCGCAGAAATTGCAAACTGTGCCAAACAGGAGGTTAAAGGCACTGACTCTCCAAGTGGGGAGACTGTTAGTAAAGCGTCTGGAATGGTGAACCCGAGTACCAGGGTTCGAAAACTGAGATGCATTTGAAAACGTTTCCCAATCACGCGGTGGACCATACCCTGGGTTTCCCATTCATATTTTAGCTGAACGAAGAATCCCTTAAATCTGGAGAGTTGTGACCCATAGATTGGGTACCATGCAGTATGCCTTCAAAGGGTCTATATTTGTTCATCGAACCTCACCCATACTATCAGCTCGAAGTGTCCAGCCTTATGTCGCACTCAGCTCTGGTTGTAGATGTGGTAAATCCAGGTTGCATCACAAGCCCTTAATGAATTATTTAAGAATTGCTCTCTATTTCACTGTCATTGCTTTTGTTTTTGTAGTTTATTTTGATAATGGGATTTATCGGATTTTCTCTGCTGCGTTCATGCAGCTGTACACACGCTTGATTCTGTTATGGAGACATATAAATCCATGGGTTTGAAGATTCTTACTAGTCATGTGTAATCCTACGCGTTGAATAAGGTGTGTTTAGTTCATTTCGTTGAGCAAGGGGTAGGTCTTGACTATTACATATTTGGCTTATGGAAAGGTATCTGTGCTAATTTCTATCTCTGGTTTTATGCAGCACCCCAACTCACCTTTCCCCTTCAGCAAGCATAAGTTGGTTTTCTCAGTTTGAGACCCTGTTCTGTTTTGTATTTCAGTTCATGTGTAGCCAAGTTTACATTCCGTGTATTAGTCATATCTTATGATGTTTCATTTTCTGCGTGACTTATTTCATTTAGAATCATCGTAGCTGAATCCACTCATTATGCCGCGATGGGCCTGATGACATAGATTTCATTGTTGAGTGATATTCCATTCTACGTACGTACCAAAACTTCTTTATCCATTTTTAACATTCTGGAATATTTAATTGTACCGTAGACGAGGTTCTTGTAAACAGAGCTGTCCGAAACTTTGTGGTGGCTGTGTGTAGTTGATTTTAATTTCCCTGAGCTATAAGACCATAAGTGGAGGTGCCGTACTCTCTGTTGCTTTGTTTTTTAGGTGTTTCAGGAAACACCATACACTTCTCCAGAGTGGCTGTTGGCAATTTACATCCCTCCCATAAGAATAACAAGGCTCCATCTTCTCCATGGCCTGTGCTGCCTTTCTGGATTTTACAATTTTCTCAGATGGCCCTTTTGACTGGGGGGCAGTGAGACTTCATTGTAGTGCAGATTTCCTTTACACGCTTGCGTGATTGGCCAAAAAGGGCGTATGCGTTTTTTCCTGAATATATTCAGGTAAAAAGGCATACGCCCTTTTTGGCCAAGTGCATCATTGTCGACATTCTGCCTCTTTTCCTATGCTTTAAGTGCAATTCCTGTCAACCCCGTGAAATCGTTTTCCTGAAATTCTGCCCCGCTTTCAAGTCCTCTTCGAAGACTTACTTCAGTACATTTTTGGACGATAGCTGTCATTCATAACTCTGCAAGTTTGTGAATTACAGTGCCCCTGAGCTCCTTTCTTCAACTCGCTTTCTTGTGAGCTGGCCGCAAAACCGCAGGATTGCTTCAGGCCCTAATCTGTTTCCAGCAGGGCATGCTGAGCCTTTGGTTAATTCCTCTTACTGGTGGGAAATGAGTGTTCTATTTGCCCATGCAGACACCTACAACTAGTCTCTCATTGGTTCTCCCTATTCCTGTTCATCTTGCGCAGAAATTGCAAACTGTGCCCAACAGGAGGTTAAAGGCACTGACTCTCCAAGTGGGGAGAGTGTTAGTAAAGCGTCTGGAATGGTGAACCCAAGTACCAGGGGACGAAAACTGAGATGCGTTTGAAAACGTTCCCCAATCACACGGTGGACCATACTCTGAGTTTCCCATGCATGTTTTATCTGAAGGAAGAATCCCTTAAAGCTGGAGAGTTGGGACCCATGGAATGAGTACCATGCAGTGTGACTTCAAAGGGTCTGCGTTTGCGCACCGAACCTCACCACCGCTATCAGCCCGAAGTGTCCAGCCTTATGTCTCACCCAGCTCTGGGTGCAGATGTGGTAAATCCAGGTTGCCTCACAAGCCTTGAATGAATTATTTAAGAATTGCTCTCTATTT
The DNA here is from genome assembly GCF_059928025.1 of Delphinapterus leucas. Taxonomy (NCBI): domain Eukaryota; kingdom Metazoa; phylum Chordata; class Mammalia; order Artiodactyla; family Monodontidae; genus Delphinapterus; species Delphinapterus leucas. The sequence goes on from NW_028322259.1 coordinate 1,586,705, forward strand.
CACTGTCATTGTGTTTTGTTTTTGAAATTTATTTTGATAATGGGATTTATTGGATTTTCACTGCTGCGTTTAGGCCGCTGTACACATGCTTGATTTCCTTATGGAGACATATAAATCCATGGGTTTTAAGATTCTTACTTGTCAGGTATCTTCTGACGCGTTGAATATGGGGTGTTGAGTGCATTTCGTTGAGCAAGGAGTAGGTCTTGTCTATTATATATTTGGCTTATGGAACGGTATCTGTGCTAATTTCAATCTCTGGTTTTATGCAGCACCCCAACTCACCTTTCCCCATAAGCAAGCATAAGTTGGTTTTCTAAATTTGAGACCCTGTTCTGTTTTGTATTTCAGTTCATGTGTAGCAAAGTTTACATTCCGTGTATTAGGGATATCTTATGATGTTTCTTTTTCTGTGTGACTTATTTCTCGTAGAATCATCGTACCTGAATCCACTCATTATGCTGCTATGGGCCTGATGACGTAGATTTCATTGCGGAGTGACATTCCACTGTACGTGCGTACAACAATTTCTTTATCCATTTTTTGATTTCTCGGATATTTAACTTGTACAGTAGATGAGGTTCTTGTAAACAGAGCCGTCCCAAACTTTAGGGTTGCTGTGTGTTTTTGATTTTAATTTCCCTAAGCTATAGAACAATAAGTGGAAAGGCCATAGGCTGTGTTGCTTTGTTTCCTACGTGTTTCAGGAAACACCATACACTTCTCCAGAGTGGCTGCTGACAATTTACATCCCGCCCATCAGCATAACACGGCTCCCTGTTCTCCATGACCTGTCCAGCCTTTCTGGAATTTACACGTTTTTCAGATGGCCCTTTTGACCGGGGGGCAGTGAGACTTCATTGTAGTGCAGATTTCCTTTACACGCTTGCTTGGTTGGCCAAAAAGCGCGTATGCGTTTTTTCCTGAATATATTCAGGAAAAAACGCATACACCCTTTTTGGCCAAGTGCATCATTGTCGACATTCTGCCTCTTTTCCTATGCTTTAAGTGCAATTCCAGTCTACCCCCTGAAATCGTTTTCCTGAAATTCTGCCCCACTTTCAAGTCCTCTTCGAAGACTTACTTCAATACATTTTTGGACGATAGCTGTCATTCATAACTCTGCAGTTTTGTGAATTACAGTGCCCCTGATGTCCTTTCTTCAACTCGCTTTCTTGTGAGCTGGCCGCCAAACCGCAGTATTGCTTCAGGCCCTAAACTGTTTCCGGCAGGGCACGCTGAGCCATTGGTTAATTCCTCTTCCTTGTGGGAAATGAGCGTTCCATTTGCCCGTGCAGACACCTACAGCTAGACCCTCATTGGTTCTCCCTATTCCTGTTCATCTTGTGCAGAAATTGCAAACTGTGCCACACAGGAGGTTAAAGGCACTGACTCTCCAAGTGGGGAGAGTGTTAGTAAAGCGTCTGGAATGGTGAACCCGAGTACCAGGGGATGAAAACTGAGATGCATTTGAAAACGTTTCCCAATCACACGGTGGACCATACTATGGGTTTCCCATGCATGTTTTAGCTGAAGAAAGAATCCCTGAAACCTGGAGAGTTGGGACCCATGGAATGGGTACCATGCAGTATGACTTCAAAGGGTCTGCGTTTGCTCAGCGAACCTCACCAATGCTATCAGCCCAAAGTGTCCAGCCTTATGTCTCACCCAGCTCTTTGCGTAGATGTGGTAAATCCAGGTTGCATCGCAAGCCCTGAATGAATTATTTAAGAATTGCTCTCTATTTCACTGTCATTGTGTTTTGTTTTTGAAATTTGTTTTGATAATGGGATTTATCGGATTTTCACTGCTGTGTTGAGGCCGCTGTACACACGCTTGATTTCCTTATGGAGACATATAAATCCATGGGTTTTAAGATTCTTACTTGTCAAGTATCTTCCCAGGCGTTGAATATGGGGTGTTGAGTCCATTTCGTGGAGCAAGGAGTAGGTCTTGTCTATTATATATTTGGCTTATGGACAGGTATCTGTGCTAATTTCAATCTCTGGTTTTATGCAGCACCCCAACTCACCTTTCCCCATAAGCAAGCTTAAGTTGGTTTTCTCAATTTGAGACCCTGTTCTGTTTTGTAATTCAGTTCATGTGTAGTCAAGTTACATTCCGTGTATTAGTGATATCTTATGATGTTTCTTTTTCTGTGTGACTTATTTCTCGTAGAATCATCGTACCTGAATCCACTCATTATGCCGCTACGGGCCTGATGACGTAGATTTCATTGCTGAGTGATATTCCATTGTATGTACGTACCACAACTTCTTTATCTATTTTTTGCTTTCTTGGATATTTAACTTGTACCGAAGACGAGGTTCTTGTAAACACAGCCATCACAAACATTGCGGTGGCTGTGTGATATTGATTTTAATTTCCCTAAGCTATAGGACCATAAGTGGAAGTGCCATAGGCTGTGTTGCTTTGTGTCCGACGTGTTTAAGGAAACACCATACACTTCTCCAGAGTGGCTGTTGGCAATTTACATCCCGCCCATCAGCATAACAAGGCTCCCTGTTCTCCATGACCTGTCCTGCCTTTCTGGATTTTACGCTTTTTTCAGAAGGCCCTTTTGACCGTGGGGCAGTGAGACTTCATTGTAGTGCAGATTTCCTTTACACGCTTGCTTGGTTGGCCAAAAAGTGCGTATGCGTTTTTTCCTGAATATATGCAGGAAAAAACGCATACGCCCTTTTTGGCCAAGTGCATCATTGTGGACATTCTGCCTCTTTTCCTATGCTTTAAGTGCAATTCCAGTCTACCCCCTGAAATCGTTTTCCTGAAATTCTGCCCCGCTTTCAAGTCCTCTTCGAAGACTTACTTCAATACATTTTTGGACGATAGCTGTCATTCATAACTCTGCAGGTTTGTGAAGTACAGTGCCCCTGAGCTCCTTTCTTCAACTCGCTTTCTTGTGAGCTGGCCACAAAACCGCAGGATTGCTTCAGGCCCTAATCTGGTTCTGGCAGGGCACGCTGAGCCTTTGGTTAATCCCTCTTCCTGGTGGGAAATGAGCGTTCCATTTGCACGTGCAGACACCTAGAGCTAGTCTCTCATTGGTTCTCCCTATTCCTGTTCATCTTGCCAGAAATTGCAAACTGTGCCAAATAGGAGTTTAAAGGCACTGACTCTCCAAGTGGGGTGAGTGTTAGTAAAGCGTCTGGAACGGTGAACCAGAGTACCAGGGGACGAAACCTGAGATGCATTTGAAAACGTTTCCCAATCACACGTTGGACCATACTCTGGGTTTCCCATGCATGTTTTAGCTGAAGGAAAAATCCCTTAACCCTGGAGAGTTGGGACCCATGGAATGGTTACCATGCAGTATGACTTCAAAGGGTCTGCGTTTGCTCACCGAACCTCACCATTGTTTTCAGCCTGAAGTGTCCAGCCTTATGTCTCAACCAGCTTTGGGTGTAGAGGTGGTAAATCCAGGTTGCATCACAAGCCCTGAATGAATTATTTAAGAATTGCTCTCTATTTCACTTTCATTGTGTTTTGTTTTTGAAATTTCTTTTGATAATGGGATTTATCGGATTTTCACTGCTGCGTTTAGGCCGCTGTTCACACGATTGATTTCCTTATGGAGACATATAAATCCATGGGTCTTAAGATTCTTACTTGTCAGGTATATTACCCGGCGTTGAATATGGGGTGTTGAGTCCATTTCGTTGAGCAAGGAGTAGGTCTTGTCTATTATATATTTGTCTTATGGAACGATATCTGTGCTAATTTCAATCTCTGGTTTTATGCAGCACCCCAACTCACCTTTCCCCATAAGCAAGCATAAGTTGGTTTTCTAAATTTGAGACGCTGTTCTGTTTTGTAATTCAGTTCATGTGTAGACAAGTTTACCTTCCGTGTATTAGTGATATGTTATGATGTTTCTTTTTCTGTGTGACTTATTTCTCGTAGAATCGTCGTACCTAAATCCACTCATTATGCCGCTATGGGCCTGATGACCTAGATTTCATTGCTGAGTGATATTCCATTGTACGTACGTACCACAATTTCTTTATCCATTTTTTGCTTTCTCGGATATTTAACTTGTACCGTAGACGAGGTTCTTGTAAACAGAGCCGTCCCAAACTTTGGGGTGGCTGTGTGTTTTTGATTTTAATGTCCCTAAGCTATAGGACCCTAAGTGGAAGTGCCATAGGCTGTGTTGCTTTGTTTCCTACGTGTTAAAGGAAACACCATACACTTCTCCAGAGTGGCTGTTGGCAATTTACATACCGCCCATCAGGATAACAAGGCTCCCTGTTCTCCATGACCTGTCCTGACTTTCTGGATTTTACACTTTTTTCAGATGGCCGTTTTGACCGGGGGGCAGTGAGACTTCATTGTAGTGCAGATTTCCTTTACACGCTTGCTTGGTTGGCCAAAAAGGGCGTATGCGTTTTTTCCTGAATATATTCAGGAAAAAACGCATACGCCCTTTTTGGCCAAGTGCATCATTGTTGACATTCTGCCTCTTTTCCTATGCTTTAAGTGCAATTCCAGTCTACCCCCGAAATCGTTTTCCTGAAATTCTGCCCCGCTTTCAAGTCCTCTTCGAAGACTTACTTCAATACATTTTTGGACGATAGCTGTCATACATAACTCTGCAGGTTTGTGAATTACAGTGCCCCTGAGCTCCGTTCTTCAACTCGCTTTCTTGTGAGCTGGCCGCAAAACCGCAGGATTGCTTCAGGCCCTAATCTGGTTCTGGCAGGGCATGCTGAGCCTTTGGTTAATTCCTCTGCCTGGTGGGAAATGAGCGTTCCATTTGCCCGTGCAGACACCTACAGCTAGTCTCTCATTGGTTGTCCCTATTCCTGTTCATCTTGCGCAGAAATTGCAAACTGTGCCAAACAGAAGGTTAAAGGCACTGACTTTCCAAGTGGGGAGAGTGTTAGTAAAGTGTCTGGAACGGTGCACCCGAGTACTAGGGGATGAAACCTGAGATGCATTTGAAAACGTTTCCCAATCACACGGTGGAACATATTCCGGGTTTCCCATGCATGTTTTAGCTGAAGGAAGAATCCCTTAAACCTGGAGAGTTGGGACCCATGGAAAGGGTACCATGCAGTATGACTTCAAAGGGTCTGCGTTTGCTCACCAAACATCACCAATGCTATCAGCCCGAAGTGTCCAGCCTTATGTCTCACCCAGCTCTGGGTGTAGATGTGGTAAATCCAGGTTGCATCACAAGCCCTGAATGAATTATTTAAGAATTGCTCTCTATTTCACTGTCATTGTGTTTTGTTTGTGAAATTTATTTTGTTAATGGGATTTATTGGATTTTCACTGCTGCGTTTAGGCCACTGTACACACGCTTGACTTCCTTATGGAGACATATAAATCCATGGGTCTTAAGATTCTTACTTGTCAGGTATATTTTCAGGCGTTGAATGTGGGGTGTTGAGTCCATTTCGTTGAGCAACAGTAGGTCTTTTCTATTATATATTTGGCTTATGGAACGGTATCTGTGCTAATTTCAATCTCTGGTTTTATGCAGCACCCCAACTCACCTTTCCCCATAAGCAAGCATAAGTGGGTTTTCTAAATTTGAGACCCTGTTCTGTTTTGTAATTCAGTTCATGTGTAGACAAGTTTACCTTCCGTGTATTAGTGATATCTTATGATGTTTCTTTTTCTGTGTGACTTATTTCTCGTAGAATCGTCGTACCTGAATCCACTCATTATGACGCTACGGGCCTGATGACGTAGATTTCATTGCTGAGTGTTATTCCATTGTACGTACGTACCACAACTTCTTTATCCATTTTTTACTTTCTCGGATATTTAACTTGTACCGTAAACGAGGTTCTTGTAAACAGAGCCGTCCCAAACTTTTGGGTGGCTGTGTTTTTTTGATTTTAATTTCCCTAAGCTATAGGACCCTAAGTGGAAGTGCCATAGGCTGTGTTGCTTTGTTTCCTACGTGTTTAAGGAAACACCATACACTTCTCCAGAGTGGTTGTTGGCAATTTACATCCCGCCCATCAGCATAACAAGGCTCCCTGTTCTCCATGACCTGTCCTGCCTTTCTGGATTTTACGCTTTTTTCAGAAGGCCCTTTTGACTGCGGGGCAGTGAGACTTCATTTTAGTGCCGATTTCCTTTACACGCTTGCTTGGTTGGCCAAAAAGTGCGTATGCGTTTTTTCCTGAATATATGCACGAAAAAACGCATACGCCCTTTTTGGCCAAGTGCATCATTGTGGACATTCTGCCTCTTTTCCTATGCTTTAAGTGCAATTCCAGTCTACCCCCTGAAATCGTTTTCCTGAAATTCTGCCCTGCTTTCAAGTCCTCTTCGAAGACTTATTTCAATACATTTTTGGACGATAGCTGTCATTCATAACTCTGCAGTTTTGTGAATTACAGTGCCCCTGAGCTCCTTTCTTCAACTCGCTTTCTTGTGAGCTGGCCACAAAACCGCAGGATTGCTTCAGGCCCTAATCTGGTTCTGGCAGGGCACGCTGAGCCTTTGGTTAATCCCTCTTCCTGGTGGGAAATGAGCGTTCCATTTGCACGTGCAGACACCTAGAGCTAGTCTCTCATTGGTTCTCCCTATTCCTGTTCATCTTGCCAGAAATTGCAAACTGTGCCAAACAGGAGTTTAAAGGCACTGACTCTCCAAGCGGGGTGAGTGTTAGTAAAGCGTCTGGAACGGTGAACCAGAGTACCAGGGGACGAAACCTGAGATGCATTTGAAAACGTTTCCCAATCACACGTTGGACCATACTCTGGGTTTCCCATGCATGTTTTAGCTGAAGGAAGAATCCCTTAACCCTGGAGAGTTGGGACCCATGGAATGGTTACCATGCAGTATGACTTCAAAGGGTCTGCGTTTGCTCACCGAACCTCACCATTGTTTTCAGCCTGAAGTGTCCAGCCTTATGTCTCAACCAGCTTTGGGTGTAGAGGTGGTAAATCCAGGTTGCATCACAAGCCCTGAATGAATTATTTAAGAATTGCTCTGTATTTCACTGTCATTGTGTTTTGTTTTTGAAATTTCTTTTGATAATGGGATTTATCGGATTTTCACTGCTGCGTTTAGGCCGCTGTTCACACGATTGATTTCCTTATGGAGACATATAAATCCATGGGTCTTAAGATTATTACTTGTCAGGTATATTCCCCGGCGTTGAATATGGGGTGTTGAGTCCATTTCGTTGAGCAAGGATTAGGTCTTGTGTATTATATATTTGGCTTATGGAAGGTATTTGTGCTAATTTCAATCTCTGGTTTGATGCAGAACCCCAACTCACCTTTCCCCATAAGCAAGCATAAGTTGGTTTTCTAAATTTGACACCCTGTTCTGTTTTGTAATTCAGTTCATGTGTAGCCAAGTTTACGTTCCGTGTATTAGTGATATCTTATGATGTTTCTTTTTCTGTGTGACTTATTTCTCGTAGAATCGTCGTACCTGAATCCACTGATTATGCCGCTACGGGCCTGATGACGTAGATCTCATTGCTGAGTGATATTCCATTGTACGTACGTACCACAATTTCTTTATCCATTTTTTGCTTTCTCGGATAGTTAACTTGTACCGTAGACGAGGTTCTTGTAAACAGAGCCGTCCCAAGCTTTGGGGTGGCTGTGTGTTTTTGATTTTAATTTCCCTAAGCTATAGGACCGTAAGTGGAAGTGCCATAGGCTGTGTTGCTTTGTTTCCTACGTGTTTCAGGAAACACCATACACTTCTCCAGAGTGGCTGTTGGCAATTTACATCCCGCCCATCAGCATAACAAGGCTCCCTGTTCTCCATGACCTGTCCTGCCTTTCTGGATTTTACACTTTTTTCAGATGGCCCTTTTGACCCGGGGGCAGTGAGACTTCATTGTAGTGCAGATTTCCTTTACACGCTTGCTTGGTTGGCCAAAAAGGGCGTATGCGTTTTTTCCTGAATATATTCAGGAAAAAACGCATACGCCGTTTTTGGCCAAGTGCATCATTGTCGACATTCTGCCTCTTTTCCTATGCTTTAAGTGCAATTCCAGTCTACCCCCTGAAATCGTTTTCCTGAAATTCTGCCCCGCTTTCATGTTCAATTAGAACACTTACTTCAATACATTTTTGGACGATAGCTGTCATTCATAACTCTGCAGGTTTGTGAATTACAGTGCCCCTGAGCTCCTTTCTTCACCTCGCTTTCTTGTGAGCTGGCCGCAAAACCGCAGGATTGTTTCAGGCCCTAATCTGGTTCCGGCTGGGCACGCTGAGCCTTTGGTTAATTCCTCTTCCTGGTGGGAAATGAGCGTTCCATTTGCCCGTGCAGACACCTACAGCTAGTCTCTCATTGCTTCTCCCTATTCCTGTTCATCTTGCGTAGAAATTGCAAACTGTGCCAAACAGGAGGTTAAAGGCACTGACTTTCCAAGTGGGGAGAGTTTTAGTAAAGTGTCTGGAACGGTGCACCCGAGTACCAGGGGACAAAACCTAAGATGCATTTGAAAACGTTTCCCAATCACACGGTGGAACATACTCCGGGTTTCCCATGCATGTTTTAGCTGAAGGAAGAATCCCTTACACCTGGAGAGTTGGGACCCATGGAATGGCTACCATGCAGTATGACTTCAAAGGGTCTGCTTTTGATCACCGAACCTCACCAATGCTATCAGCCCGAAGTGTCCAGCCTTATGTCTCACGCAGCTCTGGGTGTAGATGTGGTAAATCCAGGTTGCATCACAAGCCCTGAATGAATTATTTAAGAATTGCTCTCTATTTCACTGTCATTGTGTTGTGTTTGTGAAATTTATTTTGATAATGGGATTTATCGGATTTTCACTGCTAAGTTTAGGCCGCTCTACACACGCTTGATTTCCTTATGGAGACATATAAATCCATGGGTCTTAAGATTCTTACTTGTCAGGTATATTCCCAGGCGTTGAATATGGGGTGTTGAGTCCATTTCGTTGAGCAAGGAGTAGGACTTGTCTATTATATATTTGGGTTATGGAACGGTATCTGTGGTAATTTCAATCTCTGGTTTGATGCAGCACCCCAACTCACCTTTCCCCATAAGCAAGCATAAGTTGGTTTTCTAAATTTGAGCCCCTGTTCTGTTTTGTAATTCAGTTCATGTGTAGCCAAGTTTACGTTCCGTTTATTAGTGATATCTTACGATGTTTCTTTTTCTGTGTGACTTATTTCTCGTAGAATCGTCGTACCTGAATGCACTCATTATGCCGCTACGGGCCTGATGACGTAGATCTCATTGCTGAGTGATATTACATTTTACGTACGTACCACAACTTCTTTATCCATTTTTTGCTTTGTCGGATATTTAACTTGTACCGTAGACGAGGTTCTTGTAAACAGAGCCGTCCCAAACTTTTGGGTGGCTGTGTGTTTTCGATTTTAATTTCCCTAAGCTATAGGACCATAAGTGGAAGTGCCATAGGCTGTGTTGCTTTGTTTCCTACGTGTTTCAGGAAACACCATACACTTCTCCAGAGTGGCTGTTGGCAATTTACATCCCGCCCGTCGGCATAACAAGGCTCCCTGTTCTCCATGACCTGTCCTGCCTTTCTGGATTTTACACATTTTTCAGATTGCACTTTTGACCGGGGGGCAGTGAGACTTCATTGTAGTGCAGATTTCCTTTACACGCTTGCTTGGTTGGCCAAAAAGGGCGTATGCGTTTCTTCCTGAATATATTCAGGAAGAAACGCATACGCCCTTTTTGGCCAAGTGCATCATTGTGGACATTCGGCCTCTTTTCATATTTTTTAAGTGCAATTCCAGTCTACCCCGTGAATTCGTTTTCCTGAAATTCTGCCCCGCTTTCAAGTCCTCTTCGAAGACTTACTTCAATACATTTTTGGACGATAGCTGTCATTCATAACTCTGCAGGTTTGTGAATTACAGTGCCCCTGAGCTCCTTTCTTCAACTCGCTTTCTTGTGAGCTGGCCGCAGAACTGCTGGATTGCTTCAGGCCCTAATCTGGTTCCCGCAGGGCACGCTGGGCCTTTGGTTAATTCCTCTTCCTGGTGGGAAATGAGCGTTCCATTTGCCCGTGCAGACACCTACAGCTAGTCTCTCATTGGTTCTCCCTATTCCTGTTCATCTTGCGCAGAAATTGCAAACTGTGCCAAACAGGAGGTTAAAGGCACTGACTCTCCAAGTGGAGAGAGTGTTAGTAAAGCATCTGGAACGGCGAACTCGAGTACAAGGGGACGAAAACTGAGATGCATTTGAAAACGTTTCCCAATCACACGGTGGAACATACTCTGGGTTTCCCATGCATGTTTTAGCTGAAGGAAGATTCCCTTAAACCTGGAGAGTTGGGACCCATGGAATGGGTACCATGCAGTATGACTTCAAAGGGTCTGCGTTTGCTCACCGAACCTCACCAATGCTATCACCCCGAAGTGTCCAGCCTTATGTCTCACCGAGCTCTGGGTGTAGATGTGGTAAATCCAGGTTGCATCACAAGCCCTGAATGAATTATTTAAGAATTGCTCTCTATTTCACTGGCATTGTGTTTTGTTTTTGAAATTTATATTGATAATGGGATTTATCGGATTTTCACTGCTGCGTTTAGGCCGCTGTCCACACGCTTGATTTCCTTATGGAGACATATAAATCCATGGGTCTTAAGATTCTTACTTGTCAGGTATATTCCCAGGCGTTGAATATGGGGTGTTGAGTCCATTTCGTTGAGCAAGGAGTAGGTCTTTTCTATTATATATTTGGCTTATGGAACGGTATCTGTGCTAATTTCAATCTCTTGTTTTATGCAGCAACCCAACTCACCTTTCCCCTTAAGCAAGCATAAGTTGGTTTTCTTAATTTGAGGCCCTGTTCTCTTTGGTAATTCAGTTAATATGTAGCCATGTTTACGTTCCGTGTATTAATGATATCTTATGGTGTTTCTTTATCTGTGTGACTTATTTCTCGTAGAATCATCGTACCTGAATCCACTCATTATTCCGCTACGGACCTGATGACGTAGTTTTCATTGCTGAGTGATATTCCACTGTACGTGCATACCACAACTTCTTTATCCATTTTTTGCTTTCTCGGATATTTAACTTGTACCATAGACGAGGTTCTTTTAAACAGAGCCGTCCCAAACTTTGGGGTGGCTGTGTGTTTTTGATTTTAATTTCCCTAAGCTATAGGACCATAAGTTGAAGTGCCTAGGCTGTATTTCTTTGTTTTCTACGTGTTTCAGGAAACACCATACACTTCTCCAGAGTGACTCTTGGCAATTTTTATCCCACACATCAGCATAACAGGGGTCCCTGTTCTCCATGACCTGTCCTGCCTTTCTGGATTTTACACTTTTTTCAGATGGCCCTTTTTAACGGGGGGCAGTGAGACTTCATTGTAGTGCAGATTTCTTTACACGCTTGCTTGGTTGACCAAAAAGTGCGTATGCGTTTTTCCCTGAATATATTCAGGAAAAAACGCATACGCCCTTTTTGGCCAAGTGCATCATTGTCGACATTCTGCCTCTTTTCCTATGCTTTAATTGCAATTCCAGTCTACCCCCTGAAATCGTTTTCCTGAAATTCTGCCCCGCTTTCAATCCTCTTTGAAGACTTACTTCAATACATTTTTGGACGATAGCTGTCATTCATAACTCTGCAGGTTTGTGAATTACAGTGCCCCTGAGCTCCTTTCTTCAACTCGCTTTCTTTGAGCTGGCCGCAAAACCGCATGATTGCTTCAGGCCCTAATCTGTTTCCGGCAGGGCACGCTGAGCCTTTGGTTAATTCCTCTTCCTGGTGGGAAATGAGCGTTCCATTTGCCCGTGCAGACACCTACAGCTAGCCTCTCATTGGTTCTCCCTATTCCTGTTCATCTTGCGCAGAAATTGCAAACTGTGCCAAACAGGAGGTTAAAGGCACTGACTCTCCAAGTGGGGAGAGTGTTAGTAAAGCGTCTGTAATGGTGAACCCGAGCACCAGGGTTCGAAAACTGAGATGCATTTGAAAACGTTTCCCAATCACACAGTGGACCATACTCTGGGTTTCCCATTCATGTTTTAGCTGAAGGAAGAATCCCTTAAACCTGGAGAGTTGGGACCCATAGACTGGGTAACATGCAGTATGACTTCAAAGGGTCTACATTTGCTCATCGAACCTCACCCATACTATCAGCCCGAAGTGTCCAGCCTTATTTCGCACTCAGCTCTGGGTGTAGACGTGGTATATCCAGGTTGCATCACAAGCCCTGAATGAATTATTTAAGAATTGATCTCTATTTCACTGTCATTGCTTTTGTTTTTGTAGTTTATTTTGATAATGGGATTTATCGGATTTTCTCTGCTGCGTTCATGCAGCAGTACACACGCTTGATTGTCTTACGGAGACATATAAATCCATGGGTTTGAAGATTCTTACTAGTCAAGTGTATTCCTAGGCGTTGAATATGAGGTGTTTAGTCCATTTCGTTGAGCAAGGAGTAGGTCTTGACTATTACATATTTGGCTTATGGAAAGGTATCTGTGCTAATTTCTATCTCTGCTTTTATGCAGCACCCCAACTCACTTTTCCCCTTAAGCAAGCATAAGTTGGTTTTCTAAATTTGAGACCCTGTTCTGCTTTGTAATTCAGTTCATGTGTAGCCAAGTTTACATTCCGTGTATTAGTGATAACTTATGATGTTTCATTTTCTGTGTGACTTATTTCACTTAGAATCATCGTACCTGAATCCACTCATTATGCCGCGACGGGCCTGATGAAATAGGTATCCTTGTTGAGTGATATTCCATTGTACGTACGTACCACACTTCTTTATCCATTTTTCGCTTTCTGGGATATTTAACTTTTACCGTAGATGAGGTTCTTGTAAACAGAGCCGTCCGAAATTTTGGGGTGGCTGTGTGTTTTTGATTTTAATTTCCCTAAGCTATAGGACCATAAGTGGTAATGCCGTAGGCTCCGTTGCTTTGTTTTTTAGGTTTTTGAGGAAACACCATACACTTCTCCAGAGTGGCTGTTGGCAATTTACATCCCGCCCATCAGCATAACAAGCCTCCCTGTTCTCCATGGCCTGTGCTGCCTTTCTGGATTTTACACTTTTTTCAGATGGCCCTTTTGACCGGGGGGCAGTGAGACTTCATTGTAGTGCAGATTTCTTTAACATGCTTGCTTGGTTGGCCAAAAAGGGCGTATGCCTTTTTTCCTGAATATATTCAGGAAAAAACGCATACACCCTTTTTGGCCAAGTGCATCATTGTCGACGTTCTGCCTCTTTTCCTATGCTTTAAATGGAATTCCAGTCTACCCCCTGAAATCGTTTTCTTGCAATTCTGCCCCGCTTTCAAGTCCTCTTCGCAGCCTTCCTTCAATATATTTTTGGGTGAGAGCTGTCATTTATAACTCTGCAGGTTTGTGAATTACAGTGTCCCTGAGCTCCTTTCTTCAACTCGCTTTCTTGTGAGCTGGCCGCAAACCCGCAGGATTGCTTCAGGCCCTAATCTGGTTCCGGCACGGCATGCTGAGCCTTTGGTTAATTCCTCTTCCTGGTGGGAAATGAGCGTTAAATTTGCCCGTGCAGACACCTTCACACGAGTCGTCATGGTACCCCTTTGCCCCGGTTATCTCTATGGAGGTTGGAGTTGGAGGGCCTCCTCCCTCAAGGTCAGTGTGCCCACGGAGCCAACCCTGCAACTTCAGGGCATGGCTGGGTGTTAGGATCACCACGTGGGGTCCTTTTCCCTTAGGAGGGAGGTGGCCTTTTGGGCTGCTGATTTCCAGGTTTTCAGATACTGCCAGTATCTTGGCCAGATGTGGCGGTGGGCCAAGCCCCTTGGTGACCGTAGTTTATCCTACCTGGATCGCATTCTTGCATTGTTCCATTTCAAGTGGTCCCAGGTTTTACACTAATACTCCAATGGCGATTCACCGTTCACCAGGAATGTAAAGGTCAAAGGGTTTAGCTAAATTAGGGAGTTCCAGGGCAAGGGTCTGAATTGACTGCTCTTTCCATTCTTGAAAGGCCACTTCTGCATTCTATTCAAAAGGATCATCATCTTTTCCTTTCAGTGTTTCATATAGAGGCCCAGCTAGTAGACTGTAGTTAGGGATCCAGAAGCAGCAAACCCTGGCCTCCCCAGGAACCCCTAAGCTGTCTTCTAGTTTCAGAAATGGGTAAGGCTGTAAATTGTTTCTTCCCTTTCCTGGGATGGGCTTCTCCGACCTTCTGTGAGAATGAAGCCCAGGCAGGTCACCGTAGTCTGTGATATTTGAGCTTTTTCTTGGACAACTTGTATCCGTTATTGGCTTGGTAGTTCAGAGGTCTCCTTAGTAGGGCTGGCGATTAGAATGTCGTCTGCATATTGAAGGAGTGTTTCCTTTTCCAGAGGCAGAACTTTTAGTTCTTTAGCTGAGCTTTCCCCAAAGATGTTGTGGGAATTTTTGAACCCTTGGGGCAACACGGCCCGGAAGTATTGTTTTAGTTGCATGTTGAGTCCTGCCACTGACAAGCCAAAATTTCTTGTGACTCTGGGACTAATAGAATACAAAAGAAGGCATCATTGAAGACTAATACAGAATACCATGTCCTGGTGGTTGGTAGAATGAACAGCAGGGTGTAGGATTTAGGAACTACTGGAGGTATATCCTCGGTGGCTTCACTGACAGTCCTGACATCCTTTACCAGGACTCCAGCAGCCCATGGGGCTCTCGAGGTCAGGCCAATCCCAGGATATGGAGCTCACCTGGGCAGGTACCCCACCCCCAGCCCAGCCCACGGGGCTCTCGTGTTCAGGCCCCTCCCAGGATACAGAGCTACCCTTTCAGGTACCATGGCAGGGCTGGGAACACAGGAACCGTGCATAACGCCCTCATTGCAGAGCACTCCCAACTCACCTGTCACTCAGATCTGACACAGAGCACCTCAGAGCAGGACTTGAACTAACAAACAGCAGCTCCGACAGGTCTGTGACCCTGGGCATCACTCTGTGTGGCCTCCCTCCACCTGGTCTTCCAGAGACTTCCACTGCACCCGGGGCACCAGGCCTCTGTCTCCACCCACCAGCCACCCCTCCTCTCCCTGACTCCTGGGTTCCTCTCATTAGGAGAGGGTTTTCTTGAAGTTGTCTCCCACTCATGGGCCAGATAATATAATTAGAAAACAAGCCAGAGCTGCAGTCCCTTGTCTATCCTGACTCTCAGGAGCCCACACCTGTTCCTTGGACCTGGCCGATTCAGCAAGTTCCAGTTTCTGCAACTGTGAGCCCCTGAGGGGTGATTATTGGCTGGCCTGGGAAGCCCGACCGTGCTGGCCAGACCTCCCCAGGTGTGCCTGGGTTCAGATCAATATAAACACTGCTCCAGGCAGCAAGAGCCCCTGCAGCTGTGCCTGACGCCATTTTCTCTGCCCTGTCAGCAGTCTCGGGGCTGGACTGGTGGGAGGGAGTGAGAGGCCACGGCTTTGTGGGTGGCCCAGTGTGAGTGGGGCTCTGCTGGACTTTCTGCAGCAGTTGCCAAGATGCCACCTGCTAAAGAAGAGGATGTGTCACCCATACCTGCTGCTGGAATTTCTCCCTGGGCAGAGGTGAGTGAGGAAGAAAGCAGTGGGGGCCGGGACAGCAGGGGTATCTCAGGCAGGGAAATGGAAAGCTTCCAGAAGAGCACCCAGGGCCAGGACCATCCTGGCTGGCCTGCAGGCACCAAATCGGCTGGCATGCTGTCGCTCATGTGGCTCCATGGCCCTTCCTCTAGGCTTTCAAGTCCTTGTACATATTCAGGTGTTTTACCTGGGAAGGGTGGGAACATTTCAGCAGCAGCTGGCCTGGGGCTCAGCCCACGTTTACTCACAGATGCCTCGGCACGGTCCCCCAGCTTTGCAATGAGGACGCTTGTTGCGTGGGGCCTGCTGGCTGAATGGGAGATGATTCCCCACCACTGACCAACTTCAGAATTGTTTACAACTGGAGCAAGTGCCCTGATACGGTTTTCCTCTGTGTAACTGGTGGGTTCTGTTTTTTTTTCTTTTTTTCGTTTTTGGTTCAAGGTAGATTTTATTCCTCTTTTTTGTATTTACAGATATAAGCATGGAAATAATTTATTCATATAAATACATGTATGTGAAGGGAAGAATATTTTTTCTGTTTTACTTTTTGTAATTTGAATTTTATTTTATATTTTTATACAGCAGGTTCCTTTTGGTTATCTATTTTATACATATAAATGTATACATGCCAATCCCAATCTCTCAACTCCTCCCACCACCACCCCCCAACAGCTTTCCCCACTTGGTGTCCATACGTTTGTTGTCTACATCTGTTGCTCTATTTCTGCCTTGCAAAACGGTTCATCTGTACAATTTGTCTAGGTTCCACATATATGCATTAATAGACAAGATTTGTTTTTCTCTTTCTGACTTACTTCACTCTGTATGACAGTCTCTAGATCCATCAACGTCTCTACAAATGACCCAATTTCATTCCTTTTTATGGCTTAGTAATATTCCATTTTATATATGTACCACATCTTTATGCATTCGTCTGTCTGTGGGCATTTAGGTTGCTTCCATTACCTGGATATTGTAAATAGTGATGCAATGAACATTGCGGTGAATGTCTCTTTTTGATTTATGGTTTTGTCTGGGTATATGCCCAGTAGTGGGATTGCTGTATCATATGGTAATTCTATTCTTAGTTTTATAAGAAACTCCATAATGTTCTCCACAGTGACTGTATCAATTTACATTCCCAACAATAGTGGAAGAGGGTTCCTTATCTCCACACCCTTTCCAGCATTTGCTGTTTGTAGATTTTCTGATGATGCCCATTCTAACAGGTGTGAGGTGATACACCATGGATGAGTCTATTTCGTTGAGCAAAGAGTAGGTCTTGTCTATTACATATTTGGCTTATGGAACGGTATGTGTGCTAATTTCAATCTCTGGTTTTATACAGCACCCCAACTCAACTTTCCCCTTAAGCAAGCATAAGATTTTATCTAAATGTGAGACTCTGTTCGGTTTTGGAATTCAGTTTATGTGTAGCCAAGTTTACACTCTCTCTATTAGTGATATCTTATGATAATTATCTTTCTCTGTGTGACCTATTTCTCTTAGAATCATCATACTTAAATCCACTCAATTTGCTGCTACAGGCCTGATGACATTGATTTCATTGCTGAGTGATATTCCGTTGTATGTAAGTAGCACAACTGCTTTATCCATTTTTTTCTTTTTGGGATATTTAAGTTGTACTGGACTCAAGGTTCTTGTAAACACAGCAGCTCTAAATTTTGTGTTGGCTGTGTCTTGTTGATTTTAATTTTCCTAAGCTATAGGGCCAAAAGTGGAAGTGCCCTAGGGTCTGTAGCTTTGTTTTTCAGATGTTTCAGGATACACCATAAACATCTCCAGAGTGTCTGTTGGTAATTTACATCCCGCCCATCAGCATAACAAGGCTCCCTGTTCTCCATGGCCTGTCCTGTGTTTCTGGTTTTTACACTTTTTTCAGATGGCCCTTTTGACGAATGGGAAATGAGACTTCATTGTAGTGCGGATTTCCATTTCTCGAGTGCTTGGTTGGCCAAAAAGGGCATATGTGTTTTTTCCTGAATATATTCAGGTAAAAAATGTTTACGCACTTTTTTCCAAGTGCATCACTGTCAAAGATCTGCCGCTTTTCACATGCTTTAAATGCAATTCCAATCTACCTCCTGAAATATGATTCCTGCAATTCTGCCTCGTTTTCAAGTCCTCTTTGCAGACTTACTTCCATACATTTTTGCCAATAGCTGTCATTTATAACTCTTCAGGTTTGTGAATTACAGTGCCCGTGATTTCCTTTCTTAACTCGTTTCCTTGAAGACTGGCCACAGAACCGCAGGTTTGCTTCAGGCCGTAATCAGGGTCCGGCACGGCACTCTGAGACTTTGGTTCATTCCACTTCCTGGTGGGAAATTAGAGTTAAATGTGCCCCTCCAGACACCTGCCTCACTCCTAGCCCCTTGGTGATGTGTGTCCTCTGGTTTGAGGCCACATGTGCTGGGTTCCTCACCTTTGGCTGATGTGGCCCCACTGGTGTGAGGACACTCCTGCCTGGTTCCCATCCCCTTGGTGATGTGGGCCCTCCGGTGAGAGTGATCCTGGTTGGGTTCCTCACACTTCTGTGAGGTGGGCCCTCTTCTCTGAGGTCACTCCTGCCTGGCTGGCACACCCCGCTTTGGCGACGTCGGCCCTCTGGTGGGATTTGGTGCCTGCTGGGTGTCTCCTCCCCTCGGTAATGAGGGCCCTCTGGCGTCAGGCCCTAACTCCTGGGCTCCCAATATTTTCTGATATGTGCCCTGTTGTTCGAGTACACTCCTGCCAGGTTCCCAACCCCATGGGAATGTGGGCCTTCTGCTCTGAGGTCCCAACCGTGGGTTGCTCAGTTTCATGATGAGGGCCCTCTGCTCTGAGTTCTCTCCAGCCTGGATCCCATAGCCTCGCTGCTCCTGGCCACCTGCTGGGAGGTTCCAACTGCGGGATTCCTCACCTTTTTTCTTCTATGGGCCCTCTGTTTTGAGACTCCTCCTGCCTGCCTCACTCCCAGCCCCTTGGTGATGTGTGTCCTCTGGTTTGAGGCCACGTATGCTGGGTCCCTCGCCTTTCGATGATGTGGCCCCACTGGTGTGAGGACACTCCTGCCTGGTTCCTATCCCCTTGATGATGTGGGCCCTCTGGTGAGAGTCTGATCCTGGCTGGGTTCCTCACCCTTCTGTGAGGGGGGCCCTCTGCTGTGAGGTCACTCCTGCCTGGCTGGCACACCCCACCTGGGCAACATCGGCCCTCTTGTGGCAGTTGGAGCCTGCTGGGAACCTCCCCTCGTTGATGGGGGCCCTCTTGCGTCAGGCCCTAACTGCTGGGTACCCACATTTTCTGATACATGCTAAGTGGTGCGAGGACACTCCTGCGAGGTTCCCATCCCCATGGGCATGTGAGCCTTCTGCTCTAAGGTCCCAACACCTGTGTTGTTCACCGTTTCATGATGTTGGCTCTCTGGTGTTAGTTCACTCAGGCCTAGATCCCATAGACTCTGTGCTCTGAGCGGCCTGCTGGGAGGTTCCTACTGCTGGATTCCTTACCTTTTTTATTCTTTGGGTCCTGTGTTTTCATGCTCCTACTTCCTGACTCACTCCCAGCCCATTTGTGATGTAGGTTCTCTGGTTTAAGGCCACATGTACCGGTTTCCTCACCTTTATTGATGTGGCCCCACTGGTGTGCGGACACTCCTGCCTGGTTCCCATCCCCTTGGTGATGGGGGCCCTCTGGTGAGAGTCTGATCCTGTCTGGATTCCTCACACTTCTGGGAGGTGGGCACTCTGCTGTGAGGTCACTCCTGCCTGGCTGGCACACGTCACCTTGGCGATGTGGGCCCTCAGTTGGGAGTTGGTGCCTGCTGGGAGTCTCCTCCCCACGGTAATGAGGGCCCTCTGGAGTCAGGCCCTAACTCATGGGCTCCCAACATTTTCTGATGTGCGCCCTGTCGTGCGAGTACACTCCAGCCAGGGTCCCATCCCCATGGGGATGTGGGCTTTCTGCTCTGAGGTCCCAACGGCTGGGTTGCTCACAGTGTCAGAATGTGGGCCCTCTGCTGTGAGTTCACTCCGGCATGGATCCCATAGCCTCGGTGCTCTGGGCCACCTGCTTGGAGCTTCCAACTGCGGGGTTCCTCACCTTTTTTATTCTATGGGCGCTCTGTTGTGAGTCTCCTCCTTCATGCCTCACTCCCAGCCCTTTCGTGATGTGTGTCCCCTTGTTTGAGGCGACATGTGCTGTGTTCCTCACCTTTCGCTGATGTGGCCCCACTGGTGTGAGGACACTCCTGCCTGGTTTCCATCCCCTTGGTGATGTGGGCGCTCTGGTTAGAGTCTGATCCTGTTTGGGTTCCTCACACTTCTGTGAGGTGGGCCCTCTGCTGTGAGGTAACTCCTGCCGGGCTTGCTCCTGTTCCATTGGTGACGTCGGCCCTCTGGTGGCATTTGGAGCCTGCTGGTAGCCTCCTCTCCTCCATGATGAGGGCCCTCTGGCGTCAGGCCATAACTGCTGGGTTCCCACATTTTCTGATACGTGCTAAGTTGTGCGAGGACACTCCTACGAGGTTCCCATCCCCATGGGGATGTGGGCCTTCTGCTCTGAGGTCCCACTTGCTGGGTTGCTCACAGTTTCATGATGTGGGCCCTGTGCTGTGAGTTCACTGTGGCCTGGATCCCATAGACTCCATGCTCTGGGCCACCTGCTGGGAGGTTCAAACTGCTGGATTCCTCACATTTTTTATTCTGTGGGCCCTGTGTTGTTAGGCTACTCCTGCCTGCCTCACTCGGAGCACCTTGGAAATGTGGGTCCTCTGGTTTAGGCCACATGTGCTGGGTTCCTCATCTTTCTATAATGTGGCCACACTGGTGTGAGGACACTCCTGCCTTGTTCCGATCCCCTTGGTGATGTGGGCCCTCTGGTGAGAGTCTTATCCTGGCTGGGTTCCTCACCCTTCTGTGAGGTAGGCCCTCTGCTGTGAGGTCACTCCTGCCTGGCTGGCACACGTCAACTTGGCGACGTGGGCCCTCAGCTGGGAGTTGGTGCCTGCTGGGAGCCTCCTCCCCTCGGTAATGAGGGCCCTCTGGCGTCAGACCCTAACTCCTGGGCTCCCAAAATTTTCTGATGTGCGCCCTGTGGTGCGAGTACACTCCTGCCAGGTTCCCAACCCCATGGGAATGTGGGCCTTCTGCTCTGACGTCCCAATGGTACGTTGCTCAGTTTCATGATGAGGGCCCTCTGGTGTGAGTTCACTCCGGCATGGACCCCATAGCCTCGCTGCTCCTGGCCACCTGCGGGGAGGTTCCAACTGCGGGATTCCTCACCTTTTTCCTTCTATGGGCCCTCTGTTTTGAGACTCCTCCTGCCTGCCTCACTCCCAGCCCCTTGGTGATGTGTGTCCTATGGTTTGAGGCCACGTGTGCTGGGTCCCTCACCTTTCGATGATGTGGCCCCACTGGTGTGAGGACACTCCTGCCTGGTTCCTATCCCCTTGGTGATGTGGGCCCTCTGGTGAGAGTCTGATCCTGGCTGGGTTCCTCCCACTTCTGTTTGGTGGGCCCTCTGCTGTGAGGTCACTCCTGCCTGGCTGGCACACCCCGCCTTGGCAATGTCGGCCCTCTTGTGGCAGTTGGAGCCTGCTGGGAGCCTCCTCCCCTCGGTGATGAGGGCCCTCTGGCGTCAGGCCCTAACTGCTGGGTACCCACATTTTCTGATACGTGCTAAGTGGTGCGAGGACACTCGTGCCATGTTCCCAACCCCATGGGGATGTGGGCCTTCTGCTCTGAGGTCCCAAAGGCTGGGTTGCTCACAGTATCATGATGTGGGCCCTCTGCTGTGAGTTCACTGCGGCCTGGATCGCATAGACTCGGTGCTCTGGGCCGCCTGCTGGGAGGTTCCCACTGCAGGATTCCTCAGCTTTTTTATTCTATTGGCCCTGTGTTGTGAGGCTACTCCTGCATGGCTCACTCTGAGCCCCTTGGAGATCTGGATCCTCTGGTTTAGGCCACATGTGCTGGGTTCCTCACCTTTCTATGATGTGACCACCCTGGTGTGAAGACAGTCCTGCCTGGTTCTGATGCCTTTGGTGATGTGGGCCCTCTGGTGAGAGTCTTACCCTGGCTGGGTTCCTCACCATTCTGTGAGGTAGGCCCTCAGCTGTGAGGTCACTCCTGCCTGGCTGTTGCACGTCACCTTGGCGACATGGGCCCTCAGTTGGGAGTTGGTGCCTGCTTGGGGTCTCCTCCCCTTGGTAATTAGGGCCCTCTGGCGTCAGGCCCTAACTTCTGGGCTCCCAAAATTCTCTGATGTGCGCCCTGTGGTGCGAGTACACTTCTGCCAGGTTCCCAACCACATGGGAATGTGGGCCTTCTGCTCTAATGTCCTAACGGCTGGGTTGCTCAGTTTCATGATGAGGGCCCTCTGTTTTGAGTTCAGTCAGGCCTGGATCCCATAGCCTCGCTGCTCCTGGCCACCTGCTGGGAGGTTCCAACTGCGGGATTCCTCACCTTTTTTACGCTATGGGCCCTCTGTTTGGAGGCTCCTCCTGCCTGCCTCACTCCCAGCCCCTTGGTGATGTGTGTCCTGTAGGTTGAGGCCACGTGTGCTGGGTCCGTCACATTTCGGTGATGTGGCCCCACTGGTGTGAGGACACTCCTGCCTGGTTTCCATTCCCTTGGTGATGTGGGCCCTCCGGTGAGAGTCTGATCCTCTTTGGGTTCCTCACACTTTTGTGTGGTTGGCCCTCTGCTCTGAGGTCACTCCTGCCTGGCTGGCACACCCCGCATTGGCGACGTCGGCCTTCTGGTAGCAGTTGGAGCTTGCTGGGAGCCTCCTCTCCTCAGTGATGAGGGCCCTCTGGCGTCCGGCCCTAACTGCTGGGCTCCCCACATTTTCTGATGTGTGCCCACTGGTGCGATGACACTCCTGCTTGGTTCCCTTCCCCATGGGGATGTGGGCCTTGTGCTCTGAGGTTACAACGGCTGGGTTGCTTACAGTATCATGATGAGGGCCCTCTGTTGTGAGTTCATCACTGCCCGGATCCCATAGCCTCGGTGCTCTGGGCCGCCTGCTGGGATGTTCCAACTCCTGTATTCCTCACCTTTTTTATACAATGGGCCATGTGTTTTGAGGTTAATCCTGCCTGCCTCGCTCCGAGACCCATGGTGATGTGGGTCCTCTGGTTTGAGGCCACATGTGCTGGGTACCTCAACTTTCGATGATGTGGCCCCACGGGTGTGAGGACACTCCTGCCTGGTTCCCAGCCCCTTGCTTATGTGGGCACTCTGGTGAGAGTCTGATCCTGACTGGGTTCCTTACCCTTCTGTGAGGTGGGCCCTCTGATGTGAGGTCACTCCTGCCTGGATGGCTCATGTCGCCTTGGCGACGTAGTCCCTCTGTTGGCCACTGAAGCATGCTGGGAGCCTCCTACCCTCTTTAATAAGGGCCCTGGAAGAACCGCATATGCCCTTTTTGACCAAGTGCATCATTGTCGAGGTTCTGCCTCTTCTCCTATACTTTCAGAGGACTTCCCGTCTACCTCCTGAAATCGTATTCCTGGAATTCTGCCCCGCGTTCAAGTCCTCTTTGCAGCCTTACTTCAATATATTTTGGGACGATAGCTGCCATTTATAACTCTGCAGGTTTGTGAATTACAGTGCCCCTGAGCTCCTTTCTTCAACTCGCTTTCTTGTGAGCTGGCCGCAAAACCGCAGGATTGCTTCAGGCCCTAATCTGTTTCCGGCAGGGCACGCTGAGCCTTTGGTTAATTCCTCTTCCTGGTGGGAAATGAGCGTTCCATTTGCCCGTGCAGACACCTACAGCTAGTCTCTCATTGGTTCTCCCTATTCCTGTTCATCTTGTGCAGAAATTGCAAACTGTGCCAAACAGGAGGTTAAAGGCACTGACTCTCCAAGTGGGGAGAGTGTTAGTAAAGCATCTGGAATGGTGAACCCGAGTACCAGTGTTCGAAATCTGAGATGCATTTGAAAACGTTTCCCAATCATACGGTGGACCATACTCTGGGTTTCCCATGCATGTTTTACCTGAAGGAAGAATCCCTTAAAACTGGAGAGTTGGGACCCATGGAATGGGTACCATGCAGTATGACTTCAAAGGGTCTGCGTTTGCTCACCGAACCTCACCAATGCTATCAGCCCGAAGTGTCCAGCCTTATGTCTCACCCAGCTCTGGGTGTAGATGTGGTAAATCCAGGTTGCATCACAAGCCCTGAATGAATTATTTAAGAATTGCTCTCTATTTCACTGTCATTGTGTTTTGTTTTTGAAATTTATTTTGATAATGGGATTTATCGGATTTTCACTGCTGCGTTTAGGCCGCTGTACACACGCTTGATTTCCTTATGGAGACATATAAATCCATGGGTTTTAAGATTCTTAGTTGTCAGGTATATTCCCAGGCGTTGAATATGGGGTGTTGAGTCCATTTCGTTGAGCAAGGAGTAGGTCTTGTCTGTTATATATTTGGCTTATGGAAAGGTATCTGTGCTAATTTCAATCTCTGGTTTTATGCAGCACCCCAACTCACCTTTCCCCTTAAGCAAGCATAAGTTGGTTTTCTAAATTTGAGACCCTATTCTGTTTTGTAATTCAGTTCATATGTACCCAAGTTTACATTCCGTGTATTAGTGATATCTTATGATGTTTCTTTTTCTGTGTGACTTATTTCTCATAGAATCATCGTACCTGAATTGACTCATTATGCCACTACGGACGTGATGACGTAGATATCATTGTTGAGTGATATTCCACTGTACGTGCGTACCACAACTTCTTTATCCATTTTTTGCTTTCTCGGATATTTAACTTGTACTGTAGACGAGGTTCTTGTAAACAGAGCCGTCCCAAACTTTGGGGTGGCTGTGTGTTTTTTATTTTAATTTCCCTAAGCTATAGGACCATAAGTGGAAGTGCCATAGGCTGTGTTTCTTTGTTTCCTACGTGTTTCAGGAAGCACCATACACTTCTCCAGAGTGGCTGTTGGCAATTTACATCCCGCCCATCAGCATAACAAGGCTCCCTGTTCTCCATGACCTGTCCTGCCTTTCTGGATTTTACACTTTTTTCAGATGGCCCTTTTGACCATGGGGCAGTGAGACTTCATTGTAGTGCAGATTTCCTTTACACGGTTGCTTGGTTGGCCAAAAAGCGCGTATGCGTTTTTTCCTGAATATATTCAGGAAAAAACGCATACGCCCTTTTTGGCCAAGTGCATCATTGTCGACATTCTGCCTCTTTTCCTATGCTTTAAGTGCAATTCCAGTCTACTCCCTGAAATCGTTTTCCTGAAATTCTGCCCCACTTTCAAGTCCTCTTCGAAGACTTACTTCAATACATTTTTAGACGATAGCTGTCATTCATAACTCTGCAGGTTTGTGAATTACAGTGCACCTGAACTCCTTTCTTCAACTCGCTTTCTTGTGAGCTGGCCGCAAAACCGCAGGATTGCTTCAGGCCCTAATCTGTTTCCGGCAGGGCACGCTGAGCCTTTGGTTAATTCCTCTTCCTGGTGGGAAATGAGCATTCCATTTGCCCTTGCAGACACCTACAGCTAGTCTCTCATTGGTTCTCCCTATTCCTGTTCATCTTGTGCAGAAATTGCAAACTGTGCCAAACAGGAGTTTAAAGGCACTGACTCTCCAAGTGGGGAGAGTGTTAGTAAAGCGTCTGGAATTATGAACCCGAGTACCAGGGTTCGAAAACTGAGATGCATTTGAAAACGTTTCCCAATCACACGGTGGACCATACTCTGGGTTTCCCATGCATGTTTTAGCTGAAGGAAGAATCCCTTAAACCTGGAGAGTTGGGACCCGTGGAATGGGTACCATGCAGTATGACTTCAAAGGTTCTGCGTTTGCTCACCGAACCTCACCAATGCTATCAGCCCGAAGTGTCCAGCCTTATGTCTCACCCAGCTCTGGGTGTAGATGTGGTAAATCCAGGTTGCATCACAAACCCTGAATGAATTATTTAAGAATTGCTCTCTATTTCACTGTCATTGTGTTTTGTTTTTGAAATTTATTTTGATAATGGGATTTATCGGATTTTCACTGCTGCGTTGAGGCCGCTGTACACACGCTTGATTTCCTTATGGAGACATATAAATCCATGGGTTTTAAGATTCTTAGTCGTCAGGTATCTTCCCAGGCGTTGAATATGGGGTGTTGAGTCCAATTCGTTGAGCAAGGAGTAGGTCTTGTCTGTTATATATTTGGCTTATGGAAAGGTATCTGTGCTAATTTCAATCTCTGGTTTTATGCAGCACCCCAACTCACCTTTCCCCATAAGCAAGCATAAGTTGGTTTTCTAAATTTGAGACCCTGTTCTGTTTTGTAATTCAGTTCATGTGTAGTCAAGTTTACATTCCGTGTATTAGTGATATCTTATGATGTTTCATTTCCTGTGTGACTTATTTCTCGTAGAATCATCGTACCTGAATCCACTCATTATGCCGCTACGGGCCTGATGACGTAGATTTCATTGCTGAGTGATATTCCATTGTACGTACGTACCACAACTTCTTTATCCATTTTTTGCTTTCTCTGATATTTAACTTGTACCGTAGACGAGGTTCTTGTAAACAGAGCCATCCCAAACATTGGGGTGGCTGTGTGTTTTTGATTTTAATTTCCCTAAGCTATAGGACCATAAGTGGAAGTGCCATAGGCTGTGTTGCTTTGTTTCCTACGTGTTTCAGGAAACACCATACACTTCTCCAGAGTGGCTGTTGGCAATTTACATCCCGCCCATCAGCATAACAAGGCTCCCTGTTCTCCATGACCTGTCCTGCCTTTCTGGATTTTACACTTTTTTCAGATGGCCCTTTTGACCGGGGGGCAGTGAGACTTCATTGTACTGCAGATTTCCTTTACACGCTTGCTTGGTTGGCCAAAAAGGGCCTATGCGTTTTTTCCTGAATATATTCAGGAAAAAACGCATACGCCCTTTTTGGCCAAGTGCATTATTGTCGACATTCTGCCGCTTTTCCTATGCTTTAAGTGCAATTCCAGTCTACCCCCAGAAATCGTTTTCCTGAAATTCTGCCCCGCTTTCAAGTCCTCTTCGAAGACTTACTTCAGTACATTTTTGGACGATAGCTGTCATTCATAACTCTGCATGTTTGTTAATTACAGTGCCCCTGAGCTCCTTTCTTCAACTCGCTTTCTTGTGAGCTGGCCGCAAAACCGCAGGATTGCTTCAGGCCCTAATCTGTTTCCGGGAGGGCACGCT
Organism: Delphinapterus leucas; assembly: GCF_059928025.1. Lineage (NCBI taxonomy): Eukaryota > Metazoa > Chordata > Mammalia > Artiodactyla > Monodontidae > Delphinapterus > Delphinapterus leucas. Next base: position 1,613,446 of record NW_028322259.1, read on the forward strand.
GAGCCTTTGGTTAATTCCTCTTCCTGGTGGGAAATGAGCTTTCCATTTGCCCGTGCAAACACCTACAGCTAGTCTCTCATTGGTTCTCCCTATTCCTGTTCATCTTGCGCAGAAATTGCAAACTGTGCCAAACAGGAGGTTAAAGGCACTGACTCTCCAAGTGGGGAGAGTGTTAGTAAAGCGTCTGGAATTGTGAACCCGAGTACCAGTGTTCGAAATCTGAGATGCATTTGAAAACGTTTCCCAATCACACGGTGGACCATACTCTGGGTTTCCCATGCATGTTTTAGCTGAAGGAAGAATCCCTTAAACCTGGAGAGTTGGGATCCATGGAATGGGTATCATGCAGTATGACTTCAAAGGGTCTGCGTTTGCTCACCGAACCTCACCAATGCTATCAGCTCGAAGTGTCCAGCCTTATGTCTCACCCAGCTCTGGGTGTAGATGTGGTAAATCCAGGTTGCATCACAAGCCCTGAATGAATTATTTAAGAATTGCTCTCTATTTCACTGTCATTCTGTTTTGTTTTTGAAATTTATTTTGATAATGGGATTTATCAAATTTTCACTGCTGTGTTTAGGCCGCTGTACACACGCTTGATTTCCTTATGGAGACATATAAATCCATGGGTTTCAAGATTCTTAGTTGTCAGGTATATTCCCAGGCGTTGAATATGGGGTGTTGAGTCCATTTCGTTGAGCAAGGAGTAGGTCTTCTCTATTATATATTTGGCTTATGGAAAGGTATCTGTGCTAATTTCAATCTCTGGTTTTATGCAGCACCCCAACTCACCTTTCCCCATAAGCTAGCATAAATTGGTTTTCTAAATTTGAGACCCTGTTCTGTTTTGTATTTCAGTTCATGTGTAGTCAAGTTTATATTCCGTGTATTAGTGATATCTTATGATGTTTCTTTTCCTGTGTGACTTATTTCTCGTAGAATCATCGTAACTGAAACCACTCATTATGCTGCTATGGGCCTGATGACGTAGATTTAATTGCTGAGTGATATTCCATTGTACGTGCATACCACAACTTCTTTATCCATTTTTTGATTTCTCGGATATTTAACTTGTACCGTAGATGAGGTTCTTGTAAACAGAGCCATCCCAAACATTGGGGTGGCTGTGTGATTTTGATTTTAATTTCCCTAAGCTATAGGACCATAAGTGGAAGTGCCATAGTCTGTGTTGCTTTGTTTCCTACGTGTTTCAGGAAACACCATACACCTCTCCAGAGTGGCTGTTGGCAATTTACATCCCGCCCATCAGCATAACAAGGCTCCCTATTCTCCATGACCTGTTCTGCATTTCTGGATTTTACACTTTTTTCAGATGGCCCTTTTGACCCGGGGGCAGTGAGACTTCATTGTAGTAGAGATTTACTTTACACGCTTGCTTGGTTGGTCAAAAAGGGCGTATGCGTTTTTTCCTGAATATATTCAGGAAAAAACGCATATGCCCTTTTTGGCCAAGTGCATCACTGTCGACATTCTGCCTCTTTTCCTATGCTTTAAGTGCAATTCCAGTCTACCCCCTGAAATCGTTTTCCTGGAATTCTGCCCCGCTTTCAAGTCCTCTTCGAAGACTTACTTCAGTACATTTTTGGATGTTAGCTGTCATTCATAACTCTGCAGTTTTGTGAATTACAGTGCCCCTGAGCTCCTTTCTTCAACTCGCTTTCTTGTGAACTGGCCGCAAAACCGCAGGATTGCTTCAGGCCCTAATCTGTTTCCGGCAGGGCACGCTGAGCCTTTGGTTAATTCCTCTTCCTGGTGGGAAATGAGCGTTCCATTTGCCCGTGTAGACACCTACAGCTACTCTCTCATTGGTTCTCCCTATTCCTGTTCATCTTGTGCAGAAATTGCAAACTGTGCCAAACAGGAGGTTAAAGGCACTGACTCTCCAAGTGGGGAGAGTGTTAGTAAAGCATCTGGAATGGTGAACCCGAGTACCAGGGTTCGAAAACTGAGATGCATTTGAAAACGTTTCCCAATCACACAGTGGACCATACTCTGGGTTTCCCATGCATGTTTTAGCTGAAGGAAGAATCCCTTAAACCTGGACAGTTGGGACCCATGGAATGGGTACCATGCAGTATGACTTCAAAGGGTCTGCGTTTGCTCACCGAACCTCACCAATGCTATCAGCCCGAAGTGTCCAGCCTTATGTCTCACCCAGCTCTGGGTGTAGATGTGGTAAATCCAGGTTGCATCACAAGCCCTGAATGAATAATTTAAGATTTGCTCTCTATTTCACTGTCATTGTGTTTTGTTTTTGAAATTTATTTTGATAATGGGATTTATCGGATTTTCACTGCTGCGTTTAGGCTGCTGTACACACGCTTGATTTCCTTATAGAGACAAAAATTCCATGGGTTTTAATATTCTTACTTGTCAGGTATCTTCCCAGGCGTTGAATATGGGGTGTTGAGACCATTTCATTGAGCAAGGAGTATGTCTTGTCTATTATATATTTGACTTATGGTACGGTATCTGTGCTAATTTCAATCTCTGCTTTTATGCAGCACCCCAACTCACCTTTCCCCTTAAGCAAGCATAAGTTGGTTTTCTAAATTTGAGACCCTATTCTGTTTTGTAATTCAGTTCATGTGTAGCCAAGTTTACATTCCGTGTATTAGTGATATCTTATGATGTTTCTTTTTCTGTGTGACTTACTTCACTTAGAATCATCGTACCTGAATCCACTCATTATGCCGCGACGGGCCTGATGAAATAGATTTCATTGGTGAGTGATATTCCTTTGTACGTATCTATCACACTTCTTTATCCATTTTTCGCTTTCTGGGATATTTAACTTGTACCGTAGACGAGGTTCTTGTAAACAGAGCCGTCCCAAACTTTGGGGTGGCTGTGTGTTTTTTATTTTAATTTCCCTAAGCTATAGGACCATAAGTGGAAGTGCCATAGGCTATCTTTCTTTGTTTCCTACGTGTTTCAGGAAACACCATACACTTCTCCAGAGTGGCTTCTGGGAATTTATATCCCACAGGTCAGCATAACAAGGCTCCCTGTTCTCCATGACCTGTCCTGCCTTTCTGGATTTTACACTTTTTTCAGATGTCCCTTTTGACCTCGGGGCAGTGAGACTTCATTGTAGTGCAGATTTCCTTTACACGCTTGCTTGGTTGGCCAAAAATGGCGTATGCGTTTTTTCCTGAATATATTCAGGAAAAAACGCATACGCCCTTTTTGGCCAAGTGCATCATTGTCGACATTCTGCCTCTTTTCCTATGCTTTAAGTGAAATTCCAGTCTACCCCCTGAAATCGTTTTCCTGAAATTCTGCCCCGCTTTCAAGTCCTCTTCGACAACTTACTTCAGTACATTTTTGGACGATAGCTGTCATTCATAACTCTGCAGGTTTGTGAATAACAGTGCCCCTGAACTCCTTTCTTCAACTCGCTTTCTTGTGAGCTGGCCGCAAAACCGCAGGATTGCTTCAGGCCCTAATCTGTTTCCGGCAGGGCACGCTGAGCCTTTGGTTAATTCCTCTTCCTGGTGGGAAATGAGCGTTCCATTTGTTCGTGCAGACACCTACAGCTAGTCTCTCATTGGTTCTCCCTATTCCAGTTCATCTTGCGCAGAAATTGCAAACTGTGCCAAACAGGAGGTTAAAGGCACTGAGTCTCCAAGTGGGGAGAGTGTTAGTAAAGCGTCTGGAATGGTGAACCCGAGTACCAGGGTTCGAAAACTGAGATGCATTTGAAAACGTTTCCCAATCACACGGTGGACCATACTCTGGGTTTCCCATGCATGTTTTAGCTGAAGGAAGAGTCCCTTTAACTTGGAGAGTTGGGACCCATGGAATGGGTACCATGCAGTATGACTTCAAAGGGTCTGCGTTTGCTCACCGAACCTCACCAATGCTATCAGCCCGAAGTGCCCAGCCTTATGTCTCACCCAGCTGTGGGTGTAGATGTGGTAAATCCAGGTTGCATCACAAGCCCTGAATGAATTATTTAAGAATTGCTCTCTATTTCACTGTCATTGTGTTTTGTTTTTGAAATTTGTTTTGATAATGGGATTTATCGGATTTTCACTGCTGCGTTGAGGCCGCTGTACACACGCTTGATTTCCTTATGGAGACATATAAATCCATGGGTTTTAAGATTCTTACTTGTCAAGTATCTTCCCAGGCGTTGAATATGGTGTGTTGAGTCCATTTCGTTGAGCCAGGAGTAGGTCATGTCTGTTATATATTTGGCTTATGGAAAGGTATCTGTGCTAATTTCAATCTCTGGTTTTATGCAGCACCCCAACTCACCTTTCCCCATAAGCAAGCCTAAGTTGGTTTTCTAAATTTGAGACCCTGTTCTGTTTTGTAATTCAGTTCATGTGTTGTCAGGTTTACATTCCGTGTATTAGTGATATCTTATGATGTTTCTTTTTCTGTGTGACTTATTTCTCGTAGAATCATCGTACCTGAATCCACTCATTATGCCACTACGGGCCTGATGACGTAGATTTCATTGCTGAGTGATATTCCATTGTACGTGCGTACCACAACTTCTTTATCCATTTTTTGCTTTCTCGGATATTTAACTTGTACCGTAGTCGAGGTTCTTTTAAACAGAGCCATCCCAAACATTGCGGTGGCTGTGTGATTTTGATTTTAATTTCCTTAAGCTATAGGACCATAAGTGGAAGTGCCATAGGCTGTGTTGCTTTGTTTCCTACGTGTTTCAGGAAACACCATGCACTTCTCCTGAGTCGCTGTTGGCAATTTACATCCCTCCCATCAGAATAACAAGGCTCGCTCTTCTCCATGGCCTGTGCTGCCTTTCTGGATTTTATACTTTTTTCAGATGGCTCTTTTTACTGGGGGGCAGTGAGACTTCATTGTAGTGCAGATTTCTTTAACATGCTTGCTTGGTTGGCCAAAAAGTGTGTATGAATTTTTTCATGAATGTATTCAGGAAAACTCGCATACGCCCTTTTTGGCCAAGTGCATCATTGTCGACATTCTGCCTCTTTTCCTATGCTTTAAATGCAATTCCAGTCTACCCCCTGAAATCGTTTTCTTGCAATTCTGCTCCGCTTTCAAGTCCTCTTCGTAGCCTTCCTTCAATATATTTTTGGACGATAGCTATCATTTATAAGTCTGCAGGTTTGTGAATTACAGTGTCCCTGAACTCCTTTCTTCAACTCGCTTTCTTGTGAGCTGGCCACAAACCTGCAGGATTGCTTCAGGCCCTGATCTGGTTCCGGCACGGCATGCTGAGCCTTTGGTTAATTCCTCTTCCTGGTGGGAAATGAGCGTTCCATTTGCCCGTGCAGACACCTTCACCTGAGTCATCATGGTGCCCCTTTGCCCCGGTTATCTCTATGGAGGTTGGAGTTGGAGGGCCTCCTCACTCAAGGTCAGTGTGCCCACGGAGCCAACCCTGCAACTTCAGGGCATGGTTGGGGTTTAGGATCACCACGTGGGGTCCTTTTCCCTTAGGAGGGAGGTGGACTTTTGGGCTGCTGATTTCCAGGTTTTCAGATACCGCCAGTATCTTGGCCAGATGTGGCGGTGGGCCAAGCCCCTTGGTGACCGTAGTTTATCCTACGTGGATTGCATTCTTGCATTGTTCCATTTCAAGTGGTCCCAGGTTTTGTACTAATACTCCAATGGCGATTCACCATTCACCAGGAATGTAAAGGTCAAAGGGTTTAGCTAAATTAGGGAGTTCCAGGGCAAGGGTCTGAATTGACTGCTCTTTCCATTCTTGAAAGGCCACTTCTGCATTCTATTCAAAAGTATCATCAACTTTTCCTTTCAGTGTTTCATATAGAGGCCCAGCTAGTAGACTGTAGTTAGGGATCCAGAGGCAGCAAACCCTGGCCTCCCCAGGAACCCCTAAGCTGTCTTCTAGTTTTAGAAATGGGTAAGGCTATAAATTGTTTCTTCCCTTTCCTGGGATGGGCTTCTCCGACCTTCTGTGAGAATGAAACCCAGGCAGGTCACTGTAGTCTGTGATATTTGAGCCTTTTTTGGACAACTTGTATCCTTTATTGGCTTTGTAGTTCAGAGGTCTAATTAGTAGGGCTAGCGATCAGAATGTCGTCTGCATATTGAAGGAGTGTTTCCTTTTCCAGAGGTAGAACTTTTAGGTCTTTAGCTGAGCTTTCCCCAAAGATGGTGTGGGAATTTTTGAACCCTTGGGGCAACACGGCCCGGAAGTATTGTTTTAGTTGTATGTTGAGTCCTGCCACACACAAGCCAAAATTTCTTGTGACTCTGGGACTAATAGAATACAAAAGAAGGCATCATTGAAGACTAATACAGAATACCATGTCCTGGTGGTTGGTAGAATGACCAGCAGGGTGTAGGATTTAGGAACTACTGGAGGTATATCCTCGGTGGCTTCACTGACTGTCCTGACATCCTTTACCAGGACTCCAGCAGCCCATGGGGCTCTCGAGGTCAGGCCAATCCCAGGATATGGAGCTCACCTGGGCAGGTACCCCACCCCCACCACAGCCCACGGGGCTCTCGTGTTAAGGCCCCTCCCAGGATATGGGGATCCCTGAGCAGGTTCCCCGGGCAGGTTCCCCTGCAGCCCATGGGGCTCTCGTGGTCAGGCCCCTCCCAGGATACAGAGCTACCCTTGCAGGTACCATGGCAGGGCTGGGAACACAGGAACCGTGCATATCGCCCTCATTGCAGAGCACTCCCAGCTCACCTGTCACTCAGATCTGACACAGAGCACCTCAGAGCAGGACTTGAACTAACAAACAGCAGCTCCGACAGGTCTGTGACCCTGGGCATCACTCTGTGTGGCCTCCCTCCACCTGGTCTTCCAGAGACTTCCACTGCACCCGGGGCACCAGGCCTCTGTCTCCACCCACCAGCCACCCCTCCTCTCCCTGACTCCTGGGTTCCTCTCATTAGGAGAGGGTTTTCTTGAAGTTGTCTCCCACTCATGGGCCAGATAATATAATTAGAAAACAAGCCAGAGCTGCAGCCCCTTGTCTATCCTGACTCTCAGGAGCCCACACCTGTTCCTTGGACCTGGCCGATTCAGCAAGTTCCAGTTTCTGCAACTGTGAGCCCCTGAGGGGTGATTATTGGCTGGCCTGGGAAGCCCGACCGTGCCGGCCAGCCCTCCCCAGGTGTGCCTGGGTTCAGATCAATATAAACACCGCTCCAGGCAGCAAGAGTCCCTGCAGCTGTGCCTGACGCCATTTTCTCTGCCCTGTCAGCAGTCTCGGGGCTGGACTGGTGGGAGGGAGTGAGAGGCCACGGGTTTGTGGGTGGCCGAGTGTGAGTGGGGCTCTGCTGGACTTTCTGCAGCAGTTGCCAGGATGCCACCTGCTAAAGAAGAGGATGTGTCACCCACACCTGCCACTGGAATTTCTCCCTGGGCAGAGGTGAGTGATGAAGAAAGCAGTGGGGGCCGGGACAGCAGGGGTATCTCAGGCAGGGAAATGGAAAGCTTCCAGAAGAGCACCCAGGGCCAGGACCATCCTGGCTGGCCTGCACGCACCAAGTCGGCTGGCATGCTGTCGCTCATGTGGCTCCATGGCCCTTCCTCTAGGCTTTCAAGTCCTTGTACATATTCAGGTGTTTTACCTGGGAAGGGTGGGAGCATTTCAGCAGCAGCTGGCCTGGGGCTCAGCCCACGTTTACTCACAGATGCCTCGGCACGGTCCCCCAGCTTTGCAATGAGGACGCCTGTTGCGTGGGGCCTGCTGGCTGAATGGGAGATGATTCCCCACCACTGACCAACTTCAGAATTGTTTACAACTGGAGCAAGTGCCCTGATACGGTTTTCCTCTGTGTAACTGGTGGGTTCTGTTTTTTATTCTTTTTTTCGGTTTTGGTTCAAGGTAGATTTTATTCCTCTTTTTTGTATTTACAGATATAAGCATGGAAATAATTTATTCATATAAATACATGTATGTGAAGGGAAGAATATTTTTTCTGTTTTACTTTTTGTAATTTGAATTTTATTTTATTTTTTTATACAGCAGGTTCTTTTTGGTTATCTATTTTATACATATAAATGTATACATGCCAATCCCAATCTCTCAACTCCTCCCACCACCACCCCCCAACAGCTTTCCCCACTTGGTGTCCATACGTTTGTTGTCTACATCTGTTGCTCTATTTCTGCCTTGCAAAACGGTTCATCTGTACAATTTGTCTAGGTTCCACATATATGCATTAATAGACAAGATTTGTTTTTCTCTTTCTGACTTACTTCACTCTGTATGACAGTCTCTAGATCCATCAACGTCTCTACAAATGACCCAATTTCATTCCTTTTTATGGCTTAGTAATATTCCATTTTATATATGTACCACATCTTGATGCATTCGTCTGTCTGTGGGCATTTAGGTTGCTTCCATTACCTGGATATTGTAAATAGTGATGCAATGAACATTGCGGTGAATGTCTCTTTTTGATTTATGGTTTTGTCTGGGTATATGCCCAGTAGTGGGATTGCTGTATCATATGGTAATTCTATTCTTAGTTTTATAAGAAACTCCATAATGTTCTCCACAGTGACTGTATCAATTTACATTCCCAACAATAGTGGAAGAGGGTTCCTTATCTCCACACCCTTTCCAGCATTTGTTGTTTGTAGATTTTCTTATGATGCCCATTCTAACAGGTGTGAGGTGATACACCATGGATGAGTCTATTTCGTTGAGCAAAGAGTAGGTCTTGTCTAGTACATATTTGGCTTATGGAACGGTATGTGTGCTAATTTCAATCTCTGGTTTTATACAGCACCCCAACTCAACTTTCCCCTTAAGCAAGCATAAGTTTTTATCTAAATGTGAGACTCTGTTCGGTTTTGGAATTCAGTTTATGTGTAGCCAAGTTTACACTCTCTCTATTAGTGATATATTATGATAATTATCTTTCTCTGTGTGACCTATTTCTCTTAGAATCATCATACTTAAATCCACTCAATTTGCTGCTACAGGCCTGATGACATTGATTTCATTGCTGAGTGATATTCCGTTGTACGTAAGTAGCACAACTCCTTTATCCATTTTTTTCTTTCTGGGATATTTAATTTGTACTGGACTCAAGGTTCTTGTAAACACAGCAGCCCTAAATTTTGTGTTGGCTGTGTCTTGTTGATTTTAATTTTCCTAAGCTATAGGGCCAAAAGTGGAAGTGCCCTAGGCTCTGTAGCTTTGTTTTTCAGATGTTTCAGGATACACCATAAACATCTCCAGAGTGTCTGTTGGCAATTTACATCCCGCCCGTCAGCATAACAAGGCTCCCTGTTCTCCATGGCCTGTCCTGTGTTTCTGGTTTTTACACTTTTTTCAGATGGCCCTTTTGACGAATGGGAAATGAGACTTCATTGTAGTGCGGATTTCCATTTCTCGAGTGCTTGGTTGGCCAAAAAGGGCATATGTGTTTTTTCCTGAATATATTCAGGAAAAAATGTTTACGCACTTTTGTCCAAGTGCATCACTGTCAAAGATCTGCCGCTTTTCACATGCTTTAAATGCAATTCCAATCTACCTCCTGAAATATGATTCCTGCAATTCTGCCTCGTTTTCAAGTCCTCTTTGCAGACTTACTTCCATATATTTTTGCCAATAGCTGTCATTTATAACTCTGCAGGTTTGTGAATTACAGTGCCCGTGATTTCCTTTCTTAACTCGTTTCCTTGAAAACTGGCCACAGAACCGCAGGTTTGCTTCAGGCCGTAATCAGGGTCCGGCACGGCACTCTGAGACTTTGGTTCATTCCACTTCCTGGTGGGAAATTAGAGTTAAATGTGCCCCTCCAGACACCTGCCTCACTCCTAGCCCCTTGGTGATGTGTGTCCTCTGGTTTGAGGCCACATGTGCTGGTTTCCTCACCTTTGGCTGATGTGGCCCCACTGGTGTGAGGACACTCCTGCCTGGTTCCCATCCCCTTGGTGATGTGGGCCCTCTGGTGAGAGTCTTATCCTGGCTGGGTTCCTCACCCTTCTGTGAGGTAGGCCCTCTGCTGTGAGGTCACTCCTGCCTGGCTGGCACACGTCAACTTGGCGACGTGGGCCCTCAGTTGGGAGTTGGTGCCTGCTGGGAGTCTCCTCCCCTCGGTAATGAGGGCCCTCTGGCGTCAGACCCTAACTCCTGGGATCCCAAAATTGTCTGATGTGCGCCCTGTGGTGCGAGTACACTCCTGCCAGGTTCCCAACACCATGGGAATGTGGGCCTTCTGCTCTGAGGTCCCAATGGTACGTTGCTCAGTTTCATGATGAGGGCCCTCTGGTGTGAGTTCACTCCGGCATGGACCCCATAGCCTCGCTGCTCCTGGCCACCTGCGGGGAGGTTCCAACTGTGGGATTCCTCATCTTTTTCCTTCTATGTGCCCTCTGTTTTGAGACTCCTCCTGCCTGCCTCACTCCCAGCCCCTTGGTGATGTGTGTCCTCTGGTTTGTGGCCACGTGTGCTGGGTCCCTCACCTTTCGATGATGTGGCCCCACTGGTGTGAGGACACTCCTGCCTGGTTCCTATCCCCTTAGTGATGTGGGCCCTCTGGTGAGAGTCTGATCCTGGCTGGGTTCCTCCCACTTCTGTGAGGTGGGCCCTCTGCTGTGAGGTCACTCCTGCCTGGCTGGCACACCCCGCCTTGGCAATGTCGGCCCTCTTGTGGCAGTTGGAGCCTGCTGGGAGCCTCCTCCCCTCGGTGATGAGGGCCCTCTGGCGTCAGGCCCTAACTGCTGGGTACCCACATTTTCTGATACGTGCTAAGTGGTGCGAGGACACTCGTGCCATGTTCCCAACCCCATGGGGATGTGGGCCTTCTGCTCTGAGGTCCCAACAGCTGGGTTGCTCACAGTTTCATGATGTGGGCCCTCTGCTGTGAGTTCACTGCGGCCTGGATCGCATAGACTCGGTGCTCTGTGCCGCCTGCTGGGAGGTTCAAACTGCTGGATTCCTCAGCTTTTTTATTCTATTGGCCCTGTGTTGTGAGGCTACTCCTGCCTGACTCGATCCGAGACCCATGGTGATGTGGGTCCTCTGGTTTGAGACAACATGTGTTGGGTACCTCAACTTTCGATGATGTGGCCCCACGGGTGTGAGGACACTCCTGCCTGGTTCCCAGCCCCTAGCTGATGTGGGCACTCTGGTGAGAGTCTGATCCTGGCTGGGTACCTTACCCTTCTGTGAGGTGGGCCCTCTGATGTGAGGTCACTCCTGCCTGGTTGGCTCACGTCGCCTTGGTGACGTGGAGCCTCTGTTGGCCACTGAAGCATGCTGGGAGCCTCCTACCCTCTTGAATGAGGGCCCTGGAAAAATCACATATGCCATTTTGACCAAGGGCATCATTGTCGAGGTTCTGCCTCTTTTAATATGCTTTCAAAGGACTTCCCGTTTATTCCTGAAATCGTATTCCTGGAATTCTGCCCCGCTTTCAAGTCCTCTTCGCAGCCTTCCTTCAGATATTCATGGACGATAGCTGTCATTTATAACTCTGCAGATTTGTGAATGGCAGTGGCCCTGAGCTCCTTTCTTCAACTCGCTCTCTTGTGAGCTGGCCGCAAAACCGCAGGATGGCTTCAGGCCCTAATCTGGTTCCGGCACGGCATGCTGAGACTTTGGTTATTTCTTCTTCCTAGTGGGAAATGAGCGTTAAATTTGCCCATGCAGATACCTACAGCTAGTCTCTCATTGGTTCTCCCTAGTCCTGTTCATCTTGCACAGAAATTGCAGACTGTGCCAAACAGGAGGTTAAAGGCACTGACTCTCCAAGCTGGGAGAGTGTTAGTAAATTTTCTGGAATGGTGAACCCGAGTAGCAGGGGACGAAAACTGAGATGCATTTAAAAATGTTTACCGGTCACACGGTGGACCATACTCTGTGTTTCCCATGGATGTTTTACCTGAAGGAAGAATCCCTTAAACCTGGAGAGTTGGGATCCATGGAATGGGTACCATGCAGTATGACTTCAAAGGGTCTGCATTTGTTCACCGAACCTCACCAATGCTATCAGCCCGAAGGGTCCGGCCTTATGTCTCACCAAGCTCTTGGTGTAGATGTGGTAAATCCAGGTTACATCACAAGCCCTGAATGAATTATTTAAGAATTGCTCTCTATTTCACTGTCATTGTGTTTTGTTTTTGTAATTTATTTTGATAACTGGATTTATCGGATTTTCACTGCTGTGTTTATGCCGCTGTACACACACTTGATTCTCTTACGTAGACATATAAATCCATGGGTTTTAAGATTCTTACTAGACAGGTATATTCCTAGGCGTGGAATATGTGGTGTGGAGTCCATTTCGTTGAGCAAGGAGTAGGCCTTGACTCTAATATATTTGGCTTATGGAAGGGTATCTGTGGTAATTTCAATCTCTGGTTTTATGCAGCACCCCAACTCACCTTTCCCCTTAAGCATGCATAAGTTGGTTTTCTAAATTTGAGACCCTGTTCTGTTTTGTAATTCAGTTCATGTGTAGCCAAGTTTACGTTCCGTGTATTAGTGATATCTTATGATGTTTCTATTTCTGTGTGACTTATTTCTCGTAGAATCGTCGTACGTGAATGCACTCATTATGCCGCTACGGGCCTGATGACGTAGATCTCATTGCTGAGTGATATTCCATTGTACGTACGTACCACAACTTCTTTATCCATTTTTTGCTTTCTCGGATATTTAACTTGTACCATAGGCGAGGTTCTTGTAAACAGAGCCATCCCAAATTTTGGGGTGGCTGTGTGTTTTTGATTTTAATTTCCCTAAGCTATAGGACCATAAGTGGAAGTGCCATAGGCTGTGTTGCTTTGTTTCCTACGTGTTTCAGGAAACACCATACACTTCTCCAGAGTGGCTGTTGGCAATTTACCTCCCGGTCCCAAACTTTGGGGTGGCTGTGTGTTTTTGATTTTAATTTCCCTAAGCTATAGGCCCATAAGTGGAAGTGCCATAGGCTGTGTTGCTTTGTTTCCTACGTGTTTCAGGAAACACCATACACTTCTCCAGAGTGGCTGTTGGCAATTTACATCCCGCCCGTCAGCATAACAAGGCTCCCTGTTCTCCATGACCTGTCCTGCCTTTCTGGATTTTACACTTGTTTCAGATGGCCCTTTTGACCGGGGGGCAGTGAGTCTACATTGTAGTGCAGATTTCCTTGACACGCTTGCTTGGTTGGCCAAAAAGGGCGTATGCGTTTTTTCCTGAATATATTCAGGAAAATACTCATACGCCCTTTTTGGCCAAGTGCATCATTGTCGACATTCTGCCTCTTTTCCTATGCTTTAAGTGCAATTCCAGTCTACCCCCTGAAATCGTTTTCCTGAAATTCTGCCCCACTTTCAGTCCTCTTCGAAGACTTACTTCAATACCATTTTGGACCATAGCTGTCATACAAAACTCTGCAGGTTTGTGAATTACAGTGCCCCTGAGCTCCTTTCTTCAACTCGCTTTCTTGTGAGCTGGCTGCAAAACCGCAGGATTGCTTCAGGCCCTAATCTGGTTCCGGCAGGGCACGCTGAGCCTTTGTTTAATTCCTCTTCCTGGTGGGAAATGAGCGTTCCATTTGCCCGTGCAGATACCTACAACTAGTCTCTCATTGCTTCTCCCTATTCCTGTTCATCTTGCACAGAAATTGCAAACTGTGCCAAACAGGAGGTTAAAGGCACTGACTTTCCAAGTGGGGAGAGTTTTAGTGAAGTGTCTGGAACGGTGCACCCGAGTACCAGGGGACGAAACCTGAGATGCATTTGAAAACGTTTCCCAATCACACGGTGGACCTTACTCTGGGTTTCCCATGCATGTTTTAGCTGAAGGAAGAATCCCTTAAACCTGGAGAGTTGGGACCCATGGAATGGGTACCATGCAGTATGACTTCAAAGGGTCTGCGTTTGCTCACCAAACCTCACCAATGCTATCAGCCCAAAGTGTCCAGCCTTATGTCTCAACCAGCTCTGGGTGTAGATGTGGTAAATCCAGGTTGCATCACAAGCCCTGAATGAATTATTTAAGAATTGCTCTCTATTTCACTGTCATTGTGTTTTTTTTTTTTAAACATCTTTATTGGGGTATAATTGCTTTACAATGGTGTGTTAGTTTCTGCTTTATAACAAAGTGAATCAGTTATACATATACATGTGTTCCCATATGTCTTCCCTCTTGCGTCTCCCTCCCTCCCACTCTCCCTATCCCACCCCTCCAGGCTGTCACAAAGCACCAAGCTAATATCCCTGTGCCTTGCGGCTGCTTCCCACTAGCTATCTACCTTACTACGTTTGTTAGTGTGTATATGTCCATGACTCTCTCTCGCCCTGTCAAAGCTCACCCCTCCCCCTCCCCATATCCTCAAGTCCGTTCTCCAGTAGGTCTGCGTCTTTATTCCTGTCTTACCCCTAGGTTCTTCATGACATTTTTTTTCCCCTTAAATTCCATATATATGTGTTAGCATACGGTATTTGTCTTTTTCTTTCTGACTTACTTCACTCTGTATGACAGACTCTAGGTCTATCCATCTCATTACAAATAGCTCAATTTCATTTCTTTTTAAGGCTGAGTAATATTCCATTGTATATATGTGCCACATTTTCTTTATCCATTCATCCGATGATGGGCGCTTAGGTTGTTTCCATCTCCGGGCTATTGTAAATAGGGCTGCAATGAACATTTTGGTACATGACTCTGTTTGCATTTTGGTTTTCCCAGGGTATATGCCCAGTAGTGGGATTGCTGGGTCATATGGTAATTCTATTTGTAGTTTTTTAAGGAACCTCCATACTGTTCTCCATAGTGGCTGAACCAATTCACATTCCCACCAGCAGTGCAAGAGTGTTCCCTTTTCTCCACACCCTCTCCAGCATTTATTGTTTCTAGATTTTTTGATGATGGCCATTCTGACTGGTGTGTGATGATATCTCATTGTAGTTTTGATTTGCATTTCTCTAATGATTAATGATGTTGAGCATTCTTTCATGTGTTTGTTGGCATTCTGTATATCTTCTTTGGAGAAATGTCTATTTAGGTCTTCTGCCCATTTTTGGATTGGGTTGTTTGTTTTTTTGTTATTGAGCTGCATGAGCTGCTTGTAAATTTTGGAGATTAATCCTTTGTCATTTGCTTCATTTGCATGTCATTGTGTTTTGTTTGTGAAATTTATTTTGATAATGGGATTTATCGGATTTTCACTGCTGCGTTTAGGCCACTGTACACACGCTTGACTTCCTTATGGAGACATATAAATCCATGGGTCTTAAGATTCTTACTTGTCAGGTATATTCTCAGGTGTTGAATATGGGGTGTTGAGTCCATTTCGTTGAGCAACAGTAGGTCTTGTCTATTATATATTTGGCTTATGGAACGGTATCTGTGCTAATTTCAATCTCTGGTTTGATGCAGCACCCCAACTCACCTTCCCCATAAGCAAGCATAAGTTGGTTTTCTAAATTTGAGACCCTGTTCTGTTTTGTAATTCAGTTCATGTGTAGCCAAGTTTACGTTCCGTGTTTTAGTGATATCTTATGATGTTTCTTTTTCTGTGTGACTTATTTCTCGTAGAATCGTCGTACCTGAATCCACTCATTATGCCGCTACGGGCCTGATGACGTAGATCTAATTGCTGAGTGATATTCCATTGTACGTACGTACCACAATTTCCTTATCCATTTTTTGCTTTCTTGGATATTTAACTTGTACCGTAGACGAGGTTCTTGTAAACAGAGCCGTCCCAAATTTTGGGGTGGCTGTGTGTTTTTGATTTTAATTTCCCTAAGCTATAGGACCCTAAGTGGAAGTGCCATAGGCTGTGTTGCTTTGTTTCCTACGTGTTTCAGGAAACACCATACACTTCTCCAGAGTGGCTGTTGGCAATTTAAATCCCGCCCATCAGCATAACAAGGCTCCCTGTTCTCCATGACGTGTCCTGCCTTTCTGGATTTTACACTTTTTTCAGATGGCCCTTTAGACCGGGGGGCAGTGAGACTTCATTGTAGTGCAGATTTCCTTTACACGCTTGCTTGGTTGTCCAAAAAGTGCGTATGCGTTTTTTCCTGAATATATTCAGGAAAAAACGCATACGCCCTTTTTGGCCAAGTGCATCATTGTGGACATTCTGCCTCTTTTCCTATGCTTTAAGTGAAATTCCAGTCTACCTCCTGAAATCGTTTTCCTGAAATTCTGCCCCGCTTTCAAGTCCTCTTCGAAAACTTACTTCAATACATTTTTGGACGATAGCTGTCATTCATAACTCTGCAGGTTTGTGAATTACAGTGCCCCTGAGCTCCTTTCTTCAACTCGCTTTCTTGTGAGCTGGCCGCAAAACCGCAGGATTGCTTCAGGCCCTAATCTGGTTCCGGCAGGGCACGCTGAGCCTTTGGTTAATTCCTCTTCCTGGTGGGAAATGAGCGTTCCATTTGCCCGTGCAGACACCTACAGCTAGTCTCTCATTGCTTCTCCCTATTCCTGTTCATCTTGCACAGAAATTGCAAACTGTGCCAAACAGGAGGTTAAAGGCACTGACTTTCCAAGTGGGGAGAGTTTTAGTAAAGTGTCAGGAACAGTGCACCCGAGTACCAGGGGACGAAACCTGAGATGCATTTGAAAACGTTTCCCAATCACACGGTGGACCATACTCTGGGTTTCCCATGCATGTTTTAGCTGAAGGAAGAATCCCTTAAACCTGGAGAGTTGGGACCCATGGAATGGGTACCATGCAGTATGACTTCAAAGGGTCTGCGTTTGCTCACCAAACCTCACCAATGCTATCAGCCCAAAGTGTCCAGCCTTATGTCTCAACCAGCTCTGGGTGTAGATGTGGTAAATCCAGGTTGCATCACAAGCCCTGAATGAATTATTTAAGAATTGCTCTCTATTTCACTGTCATTGTGTTTTGTTTTTGAAATTTATTTTGATAATGGGATTTATCGGATTTTCACTGCTGCGTTTAGGCCGCTGTACACACGCTTGATTTCCTTATGGAGACATATAAATCCATGGGTCTTAAGATTCTTACTTGTCAGGTATATTCCCAGGCGTTGAATATGGGGTGTTGAGTCCATTTCTTTGAGCAAGGAGTAGGTCTTGTCTATTATATATTTGGCTTATGGAACGGTATCTGTGCTAATTTCAATCTCTGGTTTGATGCAGCACCCAAACTCACCTTTCCCCATAAGCAAGCATAAGTTGGTTTTCTAAATTTCAGACCCTGTTCTGTTTTGTAATTCAGTTCATGTGTAGCCATGTTTACGTTCCATGTATTAGTGATATCTTACGATGTTTCTATTTCTGTGTGACTTATTTCTCGTAGAATCGTCGTACCTGAATCCACTCATTATGCCGCTACGGGCCTGATGACGTAGATCTCATGGCTGAGTGATATTCCATTGTACCTACCACAACTTCTTTATCCATTTTTTGCTTTCTCGGATATTTAACTTGTACCGTACATGAGGTTCTTGTAAACAGAGCCGTCCCAAACTTTGGGGTGGCTGTGTGTTTTTGATTTTAATTTCCCTAAGCTATAGTACCATAAGTGGAAGTGCCATAGGCTGTGTTGCGTTGTTTCCTAAGTGTTTCAGGGAACACGGTACAGTTCTCCACAGTGGCAGTTGGCAATTTACATCCCGCCCATCAGCATAACAAGGCTCCCTGTTCTCCATGACCTGTCCTGCCTTTCTGGATTTTACACTTGTTTCAGATGGCCCTTTTGACCGGGGGGCAGTGAGACTTCAATGTAGTGCAGATTTCCTTTACACGCTTGCTTGGTTGGCCAAAAAGGGCGTATGCATTTTTTCCTGAATATATACAGGAAAAAACGCATACGCCCTTTTTGGCCAAGTGCATCATTGTGGACATTCTGCCTCTTTTCCTATGCTTTAAGTGCAATTCCAGTCTACCGCATGAAATCGTTTTCCTGAAATTCTGCCCCGCTTTCAAGTCCTCTTCGAAGACTTACTTCAATACATTTTTGGACGATAGCTGTCATTCATAACTCTGCAGGTTTGTGAATTACAGTGCCCCTGAGCTCCTTTCTTCAACTCGCTTTCTTGTGAGCTGGCCCCAAAACCGCAGGATTGCTTCAGGCCCTAATCTGGTACCAGCATGGCATGCTGAGCCTTTCGTTAATTCCTCTTCCTGGTGGGAAATGAGCATTACATTTGCCCGTGCCGACACCTACAGCTAGTCTCTCATTGGTTCTCCCTATTCCTGTTCATCTTGCGCAGAAATTGCAAACTGTGCCAAACAGGAGGTTATAGGCACTGACTCTCCAAGGTGGGAGAGTGTTAGTAAAGCGCCTTGAATGTTGAACCCATGTAAAAGGGGATGAAACCTGAGATGCATAGGAAAACGTTTCTCAGTCACATGGTGCACCATACTGTGGGTTTCCCAGGCATGTTTTAGCTGAAGGAAGAATCCCTTAAACCTGGAGAGTTGGGACCCATGGAATGGGTACTTCAAGGGGTCTGCATTTGCTCACCGAACCTCACCAATGCTATCAGCCTGGTGTGCAGCCTTATGTCTCAATCAGCTCTGGGTGTAGATGTGGTAAATCCAGGTTGCATCACAGGCCGTGAATGAATTATGTAAGAATTGCTCTCTATTTCACTGTCATTGTGTTTTTTGTTTCTGTAATTTATTTTGATAATGGGATTTATCGTATTTTCACTGCTGTGTTCATGCCGCTGTACACACGCTTGATTCTCTTATGGAGACATATAAACCCATGGGTTTGAAGATTCTTACTAGTCAGGTATAATCCTAGGCATTAAATATGGGGTGTTGAGTCCATTTTGTTGAGCAAGCAGTAGGTCTTGACTATTACATATTTGGCTTATGGAACAGTATCTGTGCTAATTTCAATCTCTGGTTTTATGCAGCACCCCAAGTCACCTTTAACCTTAAGTAAAACTAATTTGGTTTTCTATATTTGAGACCCTGTTCTGTTTTGTAATTCAGTTCATGTGTAGCCAAGTTTACATTCCATGTATTAGTGATATAGTATGTCTTTTTCTTTTTGAATTCTGTGACTTTGAATGATCATATGTAACTCCTCTGGAGTTGTTACAAGTGGCCATATTGCATTGATTTCCAGGCTGAGTCATATTCCACTCTACATAAGCACCACATCTGTATCCATTTTTTCCCTGCAGAGACATTTAAGTTATATCCTAATCGAGGATATTTTAAACAGTGAGGCGGTATACATTGGGGTGCCTGTGTCCTCTCGATTTTTGTCTTTCCCAAGATATACGTCCATGAGTGCAAGTGCCCTGTGCTCTGTAGCTCATTTTTTAGATGCTTTAGTAAACACAATACACTTCTCCAGAGTGACCTTTGGCAATATACATTTCCAGTATAAGCCTCACAGGGCTCCCTTTTCTCCTTGCCCTGTCCTGCATTTCTGGTGTTTACGCTTTATGAGGACGGCTCTTTTGACTGATGCGACGTGATATGTTTTGTAGTATTGATTTCCAGTGCCCACCTGTTTGGTTGGCTAAAAAAGTGTATGCCCTTTTCTTGAATATATACAGAAAAAGACGCATACACCCTTTTTGGCCAACTGCAATGTTGGCAATGTTCAGCCCTTTTTCTTGTGCTTAATGGCGAGTCCTTTCTACCTCTTCCAATCCCTTTCCTGCCATTCTCCGTTGCTTACAAGTCCTTTTCTCTGACTTTCCTCAGAACATTTTTCAGTGATAGATATTTGCAACTCTGCAGTTTTGTGAATTTAGTGCCACTGAGCTCCATTTCTCAACTTGTGTTTATGGGAACTGGCCACAAAGCAGCGGGATTTCCTCAAGCCCTATTCTGTTTCCATGGGCAACCCTAGCCTTTGGTCAATTCGTCTTCCTGATTGGAAATTAGAGTGACATGTGCCTGTCCGAACACCTAGAACATGTCTCTCATTGTTCCTCCTCCTTCTGCTTCATCCTCTGGACAAATTCCAGACTGTATGCAACAGGATGTTGACAGTGCTGACATCTCCAAGTGGGGAGACTGTTCGTAAAGACGCTGGAGGGGTGAACCCGAGCACCAGGAGATGAGGAGATGAGATGCCTTTTCCAAACTCTTCCCGATCAGACGGTATACCATCCTCTGGGTGTGACAGGCATGCTTTAGCCGTAGGAAGGGTCCCATTCATGTGAGGAGAACACCAGGGCTTTTTCAAAATCAGTGTCTCTCCGCAACCCAAACTGGGGAATTTTTTAAGCTACGGCTACACATATGTTCATTAAGGGCCTTGGGAAGTAGGCAGAGTCCAAACTTTAGATGATTGAAGTCTTCAGGGTCAGAAGCACTCACCACCGGCTTCCCTTAGGTTCCATTTTAACTGTCATTGATAGATGATGTCAATAAAAATATCTATTCTTTTTCAGATTATTTCCCCTTATAGGTTATTGCAAAATATTGAGTGTAGTTCCCTGTGCTATACAGCAGTTCCTTGTTGATGATCGATTTTATACATAGCAGTGTGTATGTGTTAATCCCAAACTGTTAATTTATCCCTCCTCTCACCTTTCCCCTTTGGTAATAATAAATTATAAGACTTTATACTTCTCAGAAATGGGGGAGCTGAAAGAGAGGTATCATTTTCAATGGAAAAGCATTTAAAACAAGATTGAAGCTTTAACCAAGATTATTAGATGTACATCCTTGGAAAGAAATCACTTCGTTTCTCTAATATTGACCTGACAAATAAGACAAACCTTTTCACTGAACTTGCTTATAATAAAGTGATGGAAATATCAAATGGAAGTGTTAGAAACATCTTATTTTACCCGAGCCTTATACACTGTTCTATGTTAATTACAGTTTGGCTCACACATCTGTTCATTGAAGTTACAATGTTCCCAATTTCTGTTACTGATCCTCCAGAGTGGACCCCAACAAGTGTCCCCCTGCCCAGTGTCATTGGAGCCAACAGATCGAGACTGAGTTTGGTTCAGAAGCAAAGGAAACTTTATATTTTGATCAGAGAATGGAGAGGTGAGAGCATGTGCTACCCCGTGGGCTGTGGGCTGGGCTGCTGTGTAGAGATCCTGTCAGAGTCAGTGGGAGGGAGGGGGCGGAGCTCTTGAGGGCCCGGTTGGCTGCAGCTCAGGCTCTATATCATGGAGTGTGCACTGTGCCCCAGGAGCTGAGGTGTCGACCCAGCCATTCTGCACTAGGAAATCTGGTCTGAAGTGCCGGGTGTGGAACCTCTGTATGCGGGACCTAGGAGCACGTGAAATTAGACAAAGCACAAAGGATAAAAAAGGTTAGACTTTGTTTTATTGCCCAGATTCTATTTTTATCTCCCAGGGATTTTTAAGGGGCTTTGCCTGGGACAAACCCCTCTTCTGCCTTTTGTCCCCTTCCTCATACTTGGAGTGCTGAGGGTGCAGACCCTTCTTCTGTAACTGCTGAGTGCTGAGTTAGGAGCCCTCATACCCGTGGGCGAGGGTCAGAACTTCTCCCCAGCAGCCTCCAGGTGACGTTGATTGTCCCCAGGCCTCCTGCCTCCCCGCTCGTCCGCCTGAGCACCAGTATTGGAAGTGTTATAGATTCTAATGACCTTTAAGGGTCCAGGAAGTAGATGTGCAGTGACGCTGTGAGGTCCAGTTTCACCCCGCCCCGCATTTGTTCGGCCACCTTAGGCTGACCGTTTCTTCCAGCCTAGATGCTCTGACCAGTAGTCTGCGCTCTCTTCAATTAGGCCCCTGAATTAACGTAAAAACAGCACCAGGTGTCAGGACCCTGTCCGCTCAACTCCCAGACAATCCAGGGTCACTGGTGATGAAGGACCATGATGGCCACTGAGTCAACAGCCTTTTGAAGTAAACAGGAGTCCAGCCGGTCTTATTGGCCACCATTATCACAGTGTCTGTAGTCCTTTCTATGGTGACAGCGTGATATACGGTTCCCCCGCCAAGATTATTAGGTCCGCTCTGGGTGCAGTAAGTCCTGCAAGCAGTAGTCTACTCTTTTGGGACACACTCTTGT
Source organism: Delphinapterus leucas (assembly GCF_059928025.1). NCBI lineage: Eukaryota > Metazoa > Chordata > Mammalia > Artiodactyla > Monodontidae > Delphinapterus > Delphinapterus leucas. The sequence continues at coordinate 1,635,363 of NW_028322259.1, forward strand.
TGTTTTATGAGAGAAACTCCAGGTCAAGTGATGGTCACATGAGTCGTCATGGTGCCCCTTTACCCCGGTTATCTCTCTGGAGGTTGGAGTTGGAGGGCCTCCTCACTCGAGGTCAGTGTGCCCACGGAGCAAACCCTGCAACTTCAGGGCATGGTTGGGGGTTAGGATCACCACGTGGGGTCCATTTCCCTTAGGAGGGAGGTGGCCTTTTGGGCTGCTGATTTCCAGGTTTTTAGATACCGCCAGTATCTTGGCCAGATGTGGCAGTGGACCAAGCCCCTTGGTGACTGTAGTTTATCCTACCTGGATGGCATTCTTGCATTGTTCCATTTCAAGTGGTCCCAGTTTTTGCACTAATACTCCAATGGCGATTCACTTTTCACCAGGAATGTAAAGATCAAAGGGTTTAGCTAAATTAGGGAGTTCCAGGGCAAGGGTCTGAATTGACTGCTCTTTCCATTCTTGAAAGGCCACTTCTGGATTCTATTCAAAAGGATCATCATCTTTTCCTTTCAGTGTTTCATATAGAGGCCCAGCTAGTAGACTGTAGTTAGGGATCCAGAAGCAGCAAACCCTGGCCTCCCCAGGAACCCCTAAGCTGTCTTCTAGTTTTAGATATGGGTAAGGCTGTAAATTGTTTCTTCCCTTTCCTGGGATGGGCTTCTCCGACCTTCTGTGAGAATGAAGCCCAGGCAGGTCGCCGTAGTCTGTGATATTTGAGCTTTTTCTTGGACAACTTGTATCCTTTATTGGCTTGGTAGTTCAGAGGTCTCCTTAGTAGGGCTGGCGATCAGAATGTCGTCTGCATATTGAAGGAGTGTTTCCTTTTCCAGTGGTAGAACTTTTAGGTCTTTAGCTGAGCTTTCCCCAAAGATGGTGTGGGAATTTTTGAACCCTTGGGGCAACACGGCCCAGAAGTATTGTTTTAGTTATATGTTGAGTCCTGCCACTCACAAGCCAAAATTTCTTGTGACTCTGACACTAATGGAATACAAAAGAAGGCATCATTGAAGACTAATACAGAATACCATGTCCTGGTGGTTGGTAGAATGACCAGCAGGTTGTAGGATTTAGGAAGTACTGGAGGTATATCCTCGGTGGCTTCACTGACTGTCCTGACATCCTTTACCAGGACTCCAGCAGCCCATGGGGCTCTCGAGATCAGGCCAGTCCCAGGATATGGAGATCACCTGCGCAGGTACCCTACCCCTACCCCAGACCACGGGGCTCTCGTGGTCAGGCCCCTCCCAGGATACAGAGCTACCCTTGCATTTACCCTGGCAGGGCTGGGCACACAGGAACCGTGCACATCACCCTCATTGCAGAGCACTCCCAGCTCACCTGTCACTCAGATCTGACACAGAGCACCTCAGAGCAGGACTTGAACTAACAAACAGCAGCTCCGACAGGTCTGTGACCCTGGGCATCACTCTGTGTGGCCTCCCTCCACCTGGTCTTCCAGAGACTTCCACTGTACCTGTGGGAACCAGGCCTCCGTCTCCACCCACCACCCACCCCTCCTCTCCCTGACTCCTGGGTTCCTCTCATTAGGAGAGGGTTTTCTTGAAGTTGTCTCCCACTCATGGGCCAGATAATATAATTAGAAAACAAGCCAGAGCTGCAGCCCCTTGTCTATCCTGACTCTCAGGAGCCCACACCTGTTCCTTGGACCTGGCCGATTCAGAAAGTTCCATTTTCTGCAACTGTGAGCCCCTGAGGGGTGATTATTGGCTGGCCTGGGAAGCCTGACCATGCCGGCCAGTCCTCCCCAGGTGTGCCCGGGTTCAGATCAATATAAACACCGCTCCAGGCAGCAAGAGCCCCTGCAGCTGTGCCTGACGCCATTTTCTCTGCCCAGTCAGCAGTCTTGGGGCTGGACTGGTGGGAGGGAGTGAGAGGCCACGGCTTTGTGGGTGGCCCAGTGTGAGTGGGGCTCTGCTGGACTTTCTGCAGCAGTTGCCAAGATGCCACCTGCTAAAGAAGAGGATGTGTCACCCATATCTGCCGCTGGAATTTCTCCCTGGGCAGAGGTGAGGGAGGAAGAAAGCAGTGGGGGCCGGGACAGCAGGGGTATCTCAGGCAGAGAAATGGAAAGCTTCCAGAAGAGCACCCAGGGCCAGGACCATCCTGGCTGGCCTGCAGGCACCAAGTCGTCTGGCATGCTGTCGCTCATGTGGCTCCATGGCCCTTCCTCTAGGCTTTCAAGTCCTTGTACATATTCAGGTGTTTTACCTGGGAAGGGTGGGAACATTTCAGCAGCAGCTGGCCTGGGGCTCGGCCCACGTTTACTCACAGATGCCTCGGCACGGTCCCCCAGCTTTGCAATGAGGACGCTTGTTGCGTGGGGCCTGCTGGCTGAATGGGAGATGATTCCCCACCACTGACCAACTTCAGAACTGTTTACAACTGGAGCAAGTGCCCTGATACAGTTTTCCTCTGTGTAACTTGTGGGTTCTGTTTTTTTTTTCTTTTTTTCATTTTTGGTTCAAGGTAGATTTTATTCCTCTTTTTTGTATTTACAGATATAAGCATTGAAATAATTTATTCATATAAATACATGTATGTGAAGGGAAGAATATTTTTTCTGTTTTAATATTTTTAATTTTATTTTTTTTAACTTTGAATTTTATTTTATTTTTTTATAAAGCAGATTCTTTTTGGTTATCTCTTTTATACATATAAATGTATACATGCCAATCCCAATATTTCAACTCCTCCCACCACCACCCCCAACAGCTTTCCCCCCTTGGTGTCCATACGTTTGTTGTCTACATCTGTTGCTCTATTTCTGCCTTGCAAAACGGTTCATCTGTACAATTTTTCTAGGTTCCACATATATGCATTAATAGACAAGATTTGTTTTTCTCTTTCTGACTTACTTCACTCTGTATGACAGTCTCTAGATCCATCAACGTCTCTACAAATGACCCAATTTCATTCCTTTATATGGCTTAGTAATATTCCATTTTATACTTGTACCACATCTTTATGCATTCGTCTGTCTGTGGGCATTTAGGTTGCTTCCATTACCTGGATATTGTAAATAGTGATGCAATGAACATTGCGGTGAATGTCTCTTTTTGATTTATGGTTTTGTCTGGGTATATGCCCAGTAGTGGGATGGCTGTATCATATGGTAATTCTATTCTTAGTTTTATAAGAAACTCCATAATGTTCTCCACAGTGACTGTATCAATTTACATTCCCAACAATAGTGGAAGAGGGTTCCTTATCTCCACACCCATTCCAACATTTGTTGTTTGTAGATTTGCTGATGATGCCCATTCTCACAGGTGTGAGGTGATACACCATGGAGGAGTCTATTTCGTTGAGCAAAGAGTAGGTCTTGTCTATTACATATTGGCTTATGGAACGGTATGTGTGTTAATTTCAGTCTCTGGTTTTATGCAGCACCCCAACTCAACTTTCCCCTTAAGCAAGCATAAGATTTTTATCTAAATGTGAGACTCTGTTCGGTTTTGTAATTTAGTTTATGTGTAGCCAAGTTTACACTCCCTCTATTAGTGATATCTTATGATAATTATCTTTCTCTGTGTGACCTATTTCTCTTAGAATCGTCATACCTAAATCCACTCAATTTGCTGCTACAGGCCTGATGACATTGATTTCATTGCTGAGTGATATTCCGTTGTACGTAGGTAGCACAACTTCTTTATCCATTTTTTTCTTTCTGGGATATTTAATTTGTACTGGACTCGAGGTTCTTGTAAACACAGCAGCCCTAAATTTTGTGTTGGCTGTGTCTTGTTGATTTTAAATTTCCTAAGCTATAGGGCCAAAAGTGGAAGTGCCCTAGGCTCTGGAGCTTTGTTTTTCAGATGTTTCAGGATACACCATAAACATCTCCAGAGTGTCTGTTGGCAGTTTACATCCCGCCCATCAGCATAACAAGGCTCCCTGTTCTCCATGGCCTGTCCTGTGTTTCCGGTTTTTACACTTTTTTCAGATGGCCCTTTTGACGAATGGGAAATGAGACTTCATTGTAGTGCGGATTTCCATTGCTGGAGTGCTTTGTTGGCCAAAAAGGTCATATGCGTTTTTTCTGAATATATTCAGGAAAAAATGTATATGCACTTTTTGTCCAAGTGCATCACTGTCAAAGATCTGCCGCTTTTCACATGCTTTAAATGCAATTCCAATCTACCTCCTGATATATGATTCCTGCAATTCTGCCTCGTTTTCAAGTCCTCTTTGCAGACTTACTTCCATATATTTTTGCCAATAGCTGTCATTTATAACTCTGCAGGTTTGTGAATTACAGCGCCCGTGATTTCCTTTCTTAACTCGCTTCCTTGAAAGCTTGCCACAAAACCGCAGGTTTGCTTAAGGCCGTAATCAGGGTGTGGCCCGGCACTCTGAGCCTTTGGTTAATTCCTCTTCCTGGTGGGAAATTAGAGTTAAATGTGCCCCTCCAGACACCTGCCTCACTCCTTGCCCCTTGGTGATGTGTGTCCTCTGGTTTGAGGCCACATGTGATGGGTTCCTCATCTTTTGATGATGTGGCCCCACTGGTGTGAGGACACTCCTGCCTGGTTCCCATCCCCTTGGTGATGTGGTCCCTCCGGCGAGAGTGTGATCCTGGTTGGGTTCCTCACACTTCTGTGAGGTGAGCCCTCTTCTCTGAGGTCATTCTTGCCTGGCTGGCACACCCCGCCTTGGCGACGTCGGCCCTCTGGTGGCAGTTGGAGCCTGCTGGGAGCCTCCTCCCCTCGGTGATGAGGCCCTCTGGCAGCAGGCCCTAACTACTGGGTTCCCACATTTTCTGATACATGCTAAGTGGTGCGAGGGCACTCCTGCCAGGTTCCCATCCCCATGGGCATGTGGGCCTTCTGCTCTAAGGTCCCAACACCTGTGTTGTTCACCGTTTCATGATGTTGGCTCTCTGGTGTTAGTTCACTTAGTTCTAGATCCCATAGACTTTGTGCTCTGAGCCGCCTGCTGGGAGTTTCCTACTGCTGGATTCCTTATCTTTTCTATTCTTTGTTTCCTGTGTTTTCATGCTCCTCCTTCCTAACGCACTCCCAGCCCCTTTGTGATGTAGGTCCTCTGGTTTGAGGCCACCTGTGCCGGTTTCCTCACCTTTATTGATGTGGCCCCACTGGTGTGCGGACACTCCTGCCTGGTTCCCATCCCCTTGGTGATGGGGGCCCTCTGTGAGAGTCTGATCCTGGATGGATTCCTCACACTTCTGGGAGGTGGGCCCTCTGCTGTGAGGTCACTCCTGCCTGGCTGGCACACGTCACCTTGGCGATGTGCGCCCTCAGTTGGGAGTTGGTGCCTGCTGGGAGTCTCCACCCCTTGGTAATGAGGACCCTCTGGCGTCAGGCCCTAACTCATGGGCTCCCAAAATTTTCTGATGTGCAGCCTGTCATGCGAGTACACTCCTGCCAGGGTCCCATTCCCATGGGGATGTGGGCTTTCTGCTCTGAGGTCCCAACGGCTGGGTTGCTCACAGTGTCAGAATGTGGGCCGTCTACTGTGAGTTCACTCCGCCATGGATCCCATAGCCTCGGTGCTCTGGGCCACCTGCTTGGAGCTTCCAACTGCGGGGTTCCTCACCTTTTTTATTCTATGGGCCCTCTGTTGTGAGTCTCCTCCTGCATGCCTCACTCCCAGCCCTTTCGTGATGTGTGTCCCCTTGTTTGAGGCCACATGTGCTGTGTTCCTCACCTTTCGCTGATGTGGCCCCACTGGTGTGAGGACACTCCTGCCTGGTTTCCATCGCCTTGGTGATGTGGGCCCTCTGGTTAGAGTCTGATCCTGGTTGGGCTCCTCACACTTCTGTGAGGTGGGTCCTCTGCTGTGAGGTAACTCCTGCCTGGCTTGCTCCCGTTGCCTTGGTGACGTCGGCCCTCTGGTGGCATTTGGAGCCTGCTGGTAGCCTCCTCTCCTCGGTGATGAGGGCCCTCTGGCGTCAGGCCCTAACTGCTGGGTTCCCACATTTTCTGATATGTTCTAAGTTGTGCGAGGACACTCCTGCGAGGTTCCCATCCCCATGGGGATGTGGGCCTTCTGCTCTGAGGTCCCACTGGCTGGGTTGCTCACAGTTTCATGATGTGGGCCCTCTGCTGTGAGTTCACTGTGGCCTGGATCCCATAGACTCCGTGCTCTGGGCCACCTGCTGGGAGGTTCAAACTGCTGGATTCCTCACATTTTTTATTCTGTGGGCTCTGTGTTTTTAGGCTACTCCTGCCTGCCTCACTCGGAGCACCTTGGAAATGTGGGTCCTCTGGTTTAGGCCACATGTGCTGGGTTCCTCACCTTTCTATAATGTGGCCCCACTGGTGTGAGGACACTCCTGCCTTGTTCCGATCCCCTTGGTGATGTGGGTTCTCTGGTGAGAGTCTTATCCTGGCTGGGTTCCTCACCCTTCTGTGAGGTCGGCCCTCTGCTGTGAGGTCACTCCTGCGTGACTGTCACACGTCACCTTGGTGACATGGGCCCTCAGTTGGGAGTTGGTGCCTGCTGGGAGTCTCCTCCCCTCGGTAATGAGGGCCCTCTGGCGTCAGGCCCTAACTCCTGAGCTCCCAAAATATTCTGATGTGCACCCTGTGGTGCGAGTACACTCCTGCCAGGTTCCCAACCCCATGGGAATGTGGGCCTTCTGCTCTGAGGTCCCAACGGTGGGTTGCTCAGTTTCATGATGAGGGCCCTCTGGTGTGAGTTCACTCCGGCCTGGATCCCATAGCCTCGCTGCTGCTGGCCGACTGCAGGGAGGTTCCAACTGCGGGATTCCTCACCTTTTTTCTTCTATGGGCCCTCTGTTTTGAGACTCCTCCTGCCTGCTTCACTCCAGGCCCCATGGTGATGTGTGTCCTCTGGTTTGAGGCTACGTGTGCTGGGTCCCTCACCTTTCGATGATGTGGCCCCACTGGTGTGAGGACACTCCTGCCTGGTTCCTATCCCCTTGGTGATGTGGGTCCTCTGGTGAGAGTGTGATCCTGGCTGGGTTCCTGACCCTTCTGTGAGGTGGGCCCTCTGCTGTGAGGTCACTCCTGCCTGGATGGCTCACGTCGCCTTGGCTACGTAGGCCCTCTGTTGGCCACTGAAGCATGCTGGGAGCCTCCTACCCTCTTTAATGAGGGCCCTGGAAAAACCGCATATGCCCTTTTCACCATGGGCATCATTGTCGAGGTTCTGCCTCTTTTACTATGCTTTCAAAGGACTTCCCGTTTACCTCCTGAAATCATATTCCTGGAATTCTGCCCTGCTTTCAAGTCCTCTTCGCAGCCTTACTTCAGACATTTTTGGACGATAGCTGTCATTCATAACTCTGCAGATTTGTGAATGGCAGGGGCCCTGAGCTCCTTTCTTCAACTCGCTTTCTTCTGAGCTGGCCGCAAAACTGCAGGATTGCTTCAGGACCTAATCTGGTTCCGGCACAGCATGCTGAGCCTTTGGCTATTTCCTCTTCCTAGTGGGAAATGAGTGTTAAATGTACCCATGCATATACCTACAGCTAGTCTCTCATTGGTTCTCCCTATTCCTGTTCATCTTGCGCAGAAATTGCAAACTGTGCCAAACAGGAGGTTAAAGGCACTGACTCTCCAAGTGGGGAGAGTGTTAGTAAAGGTTCCGGAATGGTGAACCCAAGTACCAGAGGACGAAGACTGAGATTCATTTAAAAATGTTTACCGGTCACACGGTGGACCATACTCTGGGTTTCCCATGCATGTTTTAGCCGAAGGAAGAATCCCTTAAACCTGGAGAGTTGGGACCCATGGAATGGGTACCATGCAGTATGCCTTCAAAGGGTCTGCATTTGCTCACCGAAACTCAACAATGCTATCAGCCGGAAGTGTCCGGCCTTATGTCTCACCAAGCTCTGGGTGTAGATGTGGTAAATCCAGGTTGCATCACAAGCCCTGAATGAATTATTTAAGAAGTGCTCTCTATTTCACTGTCATTGTGTTTTGTTTTTGTAATTTATTTTGATAAGGGGATTTATTGGATTTTCACTGCTGCGTTTATGCCGCTGTACACACGCTTGATTCTCTTACGAAGACATATAAATCCATGGGTTGTAAGATTCTTACTAGTCAGGTATATTCCTAGGCGTTGAATATGTGGTGTTGAGTCCATTTCGTTGAGCAAGGAGTAGGCCTTGACTCTAATATATTTGGCTTATGGAAGGGTATCTGTGGTAATTTCAATCTCTGGTTTTATGCAGCACCCCAACTCACATTTCCCCTTAAACAAGCATAAGTTTGTTTTCTAAATTTGAGACCCTGTTCTGTTTTGTAATTCAGTTCATGTGTAGAAAAGTTTAAATTCCATGTATTAGTGATATCTTATGATGTTTCTTTTTCTGTGTGACTTATTTCACATAAAATCATCGTACCTGAATCCACTCATTATGCTGCTACGGGCCTGATGACATAGATTTCATTGCTGAGTGATATTCCATTGTACGTACGTAACACAACTTCTGTATCCATTTTTCGCTTTCTGGGATATATATCTAGTTCCGTAGACGAGGTTCTTGTAAATAGAGCCGTCCCAAACTTTGGGGTGGATGTGTGTTTTTGATTTTAATGTCCCTAAGCTACAGGACCATAAGTGGAAGTGTTGTAAGCTCCATCGCTTTGTTTTTTAGGTGTTTCAGGAAACACCATACACTTCTCCAGAGTAGCAGTTGGCAATTTATATCCCGCCCATTAACATAACAAGGCTCCCTATTCTCCATGGCCCATCCTGCCTTTCTAGATTTACAGTATTTTCAGATGGCCCTTTTGACTGGGGGGCAGTGAGCCTTCATTGTAGCGCAGATTTGTTTACACGCTTGCTTGGTTGGCAAAAAAGGGCGTATGCGATTTTTCCTGAATATATTCAGGAAAAAACACATACGCACTTTTTGGCCAAGTGCATCATTGTCAACGTTTTCCCTCTTTTCGTATGCTTTAAATGCAATTCCAGTGTAGCCCTTGAAATCGTTTTCCTGCAATTCTGCCCCACATTCAAGTCCTCTTTGCAGCCTTACTTCAATATATTTTTGGACGATAGCTGTCATTTATAACTCTGCAGGTTTGTGAATTACAGTGTCCCTGAGCTCCTTTCTTCAACTCGCTTTCTTGTGAGCTGGCCGAAAAACCGCAGGATTGCTTCAGGCCTTAATCTGGTTCCGGCACGGCATGGTGAGCCTTTGGCTATTTCCTCTTCCTGGTGGGAAATGAGCGTGAAATTTGCCCATGCAGATACCTACAGCTAGTCTCTCATTGGTTCTCCCTATTCCTGATGATCTTGCGCAGAAATTGCAAACTGTGCCAAACAGGAGGTTAAAGGCACTGACTCTCCAAGTGGGGAGAGTGTTAGTAAAGGTTATGGAATGGTGAACCCGAGTACCAGGGGAGGAAAACTGAGATGCATTTGAAAACGTTTCCCAGTCACACAGTGCACCATACTGTGGGTTTACCTTGCATGTTTTAGGTGAAGGAAGAATCCCTTCAACCTGGAGAGTTGGGATCCATGGAATGGGTACCATGCAGTATGACTTCAAAGGGTCTACATTTGCTCACCGAACCTCACCAATGCTATCAGCCTGAAGTGTCCAACATTATGTCTCACTCAGCTCTGGGTGTAGATGTGGTAAATCCAGGTTGCATCACAAGCCCTGAAAGAATTATTTAAGAATTGCTCTCTATTTCACTGTCATTGTGTTTTGTTTTTGAAATTTATTTTGATAATGGGATTTATCGGATTTTCACTGCTGCATTTAGGCCGCTGTACACACTCTTGATTTCCTTATGGAGACATATAAATCCATGGGTTTTAAGATTCTTACTTGTCAGGTATCTTCCCAGGCGTTTAATATGGGGTGTTGAGTCCATTTCGTTGAGCAAAGAGTAGGTGTTTTCTATTATATATTTGGCTTATGGAACGGTATCTGTGCTAATATCAATCTCCCGTTTTATGCAGCACCACAACTCACCTTTCCCCATAAGCAAGCATAAGTTGGTTTTCTCAATTTGAGACCCTGTTCTGTTTTGTAATTCAGTTCATGTGTAGCCAAGTTTACATTCCGTGTATTAGTGATACCTTATGATGCTTCTTTTTCTCTGTGACTTATTTGTCGTAGAATCATCGTGCCTGAATCTACTCATTATGCCGCTACGGGCCTGATGACGTAGATTTCATTGCTGAGTGATAATCCATCGGACATACGTACCACAATTCTTTATCCATTTTTTGCTTTCTCGGATATGTAACTTGTACCATAGACGAAGTTCTTGAAAACAGAGCCGTCCCAAACTTTGGGGTGGCTGTGTGTTTTTGATTTTAATTTCCCTAAGCTATAGGACCCTAAGTGGAAGTGCCATAGGCTGTGTTGCTTTGTTTCCTACGTGTTTCAGGAAACACCATACACTTCTCCAGAGTGGCTGTTGGCAATTTACATCCCGCCCATCAGCATAACAAGGCTCCCTGTTCTCCATGACCTGTCCTGCCTTTCTGGATTTTACACTTTTTTCAGATGGCCCTTTTGACCAGGGGGCAGTGAGACTTCATTGTAGTGCAGATTTCCTTTACACGCTTGCTTGGTTGGCCAAAAAGTACGTATGCGTTTTTTCCTGAATATATTCAGGAAAAAAGGCATACGCCCTTTTTGGCCAAGTGAATCATTGTCGACATTATGCCTCTTTTCCTATGCTTTAAGTGCGATTGCAGTCTACCCCCTGAAATCGTATTCCTGAAATACTGCCCCGTTTTCAAGTCCTCTTTGAAGACTTACTTCAATATATTTTTGGACGATAGCTGTCATTCATAACTGTGCAGGTCTGGGGATTACAGTGTCCCAGAACTCCTTTCTTCAACTCGCTTTCTTGTGAGCTGGCCGAAGAACCGCAGGATTGCTTCAGACCCTGATCTGCTTCCGGCAGGGCACGCTGAGCCTTTGGTTAATTCCTCTTCCTGGTGGGAAATGAGTGTTCCATTTGCCCGTGCAGACACCTACAGCTAGGCTCTCATTGGTTCTCCCTATTCCTGTTCATCTTGCGCAGAAATTGCCAACTGTGCCAAACAGGAGGTTAAAGGCACTGACTCTCCTAGTGGGGAGAGTGTTAGTAAAGCGTCTGGAACGGTGAACCCGAGTACCGGAGGACGAAAACTGAGATGCATTTGAAAACGTTTCCCAATCACACGGTGGACCATACTCTGGGTTTCCCATGCATGTTTTAGCTGAAGGAAGGATCCCTTAAACCTAGAGAGTTGGGACCGATGGAATGGGTACCATGCAGTATGACTTCAAAGGGTCTGCGTTTGCTCACCGAACCTCACCAATGCTATCAGCCCGAAGTGTCCAGCCTTATGTCTCAACCAGCTCTGGGTGTAGATGTGGTAAATCCAGGTTGCATCACAAGCCCTGAATGAATTATTTAAGAATTGCTCTCTATTTCACTGTCATTGTGTTTTGTTTTTGAAATTTATTTTGATAATGGGATTTATCGGATTTTCACTGCTGCGTTTAGGCCGCTGTACAGATGCTTGATTTCCTTATGGAGACATATAAATCCATGGGTTTTAAGATTCTTACTTGTTAGGTATATTCCCAGGAGTTGAATATGGGGTGTTGAGTCCATTTCGTTGAGCAAGGAGTAGGTCTTGTCTATTATTTATTTGGCTTATGGAACGGTATCTGTGCCAATCTCAATCTCTGGTTTTATGCAGCACCCCAACTCACCTTTCCCCATAAGGAAGCATAAGTTGGTTTTCTAAATTTGAGACCCTGTTCTGTTTTGTAATTCAGTTCATGTGTAGCCAAGTTTACATTCCGTGTATTACAGATATCTTATGATATTTCTTTTTCTGTGTGACTTATTTCTCGTAGAATCATCGTGCCTGAATCCACTCATTATGCCGCTATGGGCCTGATGACGTAGATTTCATTGCTGAGTGATATTCCATTGTACGTACGTACCACAACTTCTTTATCCATTTTTTGCTTTCTCGGATATTTAACTTGCACCATAGACGAGGTTCTTGTAAACAGAGCCGTCCCAAACATTGGGGTGGCTGTGTATTTTTGATTTTAATTTCCCTAAGCTATAGGACCATAAGTGGAAGTGCCATAGGCTGTGTTGCTTTGTTTCCTACGTGTTTAAGGAAACACCATACACTTCTCCAGAGTGGCTGTTGGCAATTTACATCCCGCCCATCAGCATAAAAAGGCTCCCTGTTCTCCATGACCTGTCCTGCCTTCCTGGATTTTAAACTTTTTTCAGATGGACCTTTTGACCGGGGGGCAGTGAGACTTCATTGTAGTGCAGATTTCCTTTACACGCTTGCTTTGTTGGTCAAAAAGGGCGTATGCGTTTTTTCCTGAATATATTCAGGAAAAAACGCATACGCCCTTTTTGGCCAAGTGCATCATTGTCGACATTCTGCCTCTTTTCCTATGCTTTAAGTGCAAGTCCAGCCTACCCCCTGAAATCGTTTTCCTGAAATTCTGCCCTGCTTTCAAGTCCTCTTTGAAGACTTACTTCAGTACATTTTTGGACGATAGCTGTCATTCATAACTCTGCAATTTTGTGAATTACAGTGCCCCTGAGCTCCTTTTTTCAACTCGCTTTCTTGTGACCTGGCCAAAAACCGCTGGATTGCTTCAGGCCCTAATCTGTTTCCGGCAGGGCACGCTGAGCCTTTGGTTAATTCCTCTTCCTGGTGGGAAATGAGCATTCCATTTGCCCGTGCAGAAACCTACAGCTAGTCTCTCATTAGTTCTCCCTATTCCTGTTCATCCTGCGCAGAAATTGCAAACTGTGCCAAACAGGAGGTTAAAGTCACTGACTCTCCAAGTGGGGAGAGTTTTAGTAAAGCGTCTGTAATGCTGAACCCGAGTACCAGGTGCGAAAACTGAGATGCATTTGAGAACGTTTCCCAATCACACGGTGGTCCATACTCTGGGTTTCCCATGCATGTTTTAGCTGAAGGAAGAATCCCTGAAACCTGGAGATTTGGGACCCATAGAATGGGTACCATGCAGTATGTCTTCAAAGGGTCTGCGTTTGCTCAACGAACCTCACCAATGCTATCAGCCCGAAGTGTCCGGCCTTATGTCTCACCCAGCTCTAGGTGTAGATGTGGGAAATCCAGGTTGCATCACAAGCCCTGAATGAATTATTTAAGAATTGTTCTCTATTTCACTGTCATTGTGTTTTGTTTTTGAAATTTATTTTGATAATGGGATTTATCGGATTCTCACTGCTGCGTTTAGCCCACTGTACACATGCCTGATTTCCTTATGGAGACATATCAATCCATGGGTTTTAAGATTTTACTTGTCAGGTATCTTCCCAGGCGTTGAATATGGGGTGTTGAATCCATTTCGTTGAGCAAGGAGTAGGTCTTGTCTATTATATATTTGGCTTATGGAACGGTATCTGTGCTAATTTCAATCTCTGGTTTTATGCAGCACCGCAACTCACCTTTCCCCATAAGCAAGCCTAAGTTGGTTTTCTAAATTTGAGACCCTGTTCTGTTTTGTAATTCAGTTCATGTGTAGCCAAGTTTACATTCCGTGTATTAGTGATATCTTATGATGTTTCTTATTCTGTGTGACTTATTTCTCGTAGAATCATCGTACCTGAATCCACTCATTATGCCGCTATGGGCCTGATGACGTAGATTTCATTGTTGAGTGATATTCCATTGTACGTGCGTACCACAACATCTTTATGCATTTTTTGCTTTCTGGGATATTTAACTTGTACCGTAGACAAGGTTCCTGTAAACAGAGCCGTCCCAAACTTTCGGGTGGCTGTGTGTTTTTGATTTTAATTTCCCTAAGTTATAGGACCATAAGTGGAAGTGCCATAGGCTGTGTTGCTTTGTTTCCTACGTGTTTCAGGAAACACCATACACTTCTCCAGAGTGGCTGTTGGCAATTTACATCCCGCCCATCAGCATAACAAGGCTCCCTGTTCTCCATGACCTGTCCTGCCTTTCTGGATTTTACACTTTTTCCAGACAGCCCTTTTGACCGGGGGGCAGTGAGACTTCATTTTAGTGCAGATTTCCTTTACACGCTTGCTTGGTTGGCCAAAAAGGGCGTATGCGTTTTTTCCTGAATATATTCAGGAAAAAACGCATACGCCCTTTTTGGCCAAGTGCATCATTGTCGCCATTCTGCCTCTTTTCTTATGCTTTAAGTGCAATTCCAGTCTCCCCCCTGAAATCGTTTTCCTGAAATTCTGCCCCGCTTTCAAGACCTCTTCGAAGACTTAATTCAGTACATTTTTGGACGATAGGTGTCATTCATAACTCTGCAGGTTTGTGAATTACAGTGGCCCTGAGCTCCTTTCTTTAACTCGCTTTCTTGTGAGCTGGCAGCAAAACCACAGGATTGCTTCAGGCACTAATCTGTTTCTGGCAGAGCACTCTGAGCCTTTGGTTAATTCCTCTTTGTGGTGGGAAATGAGCGTTCCATTTGCCCATGCAGACACATACAGCTAGTCTCTCATTGGATCTCCCTATTCCTGTTCATCTTGCGCAGAAATTGCAAAAGTGCCAAACAGGAGTTTAAAGGCACTGACTCTCCAAGTGGGGAGAGTGTTAGTAAAGCATCTGGAATGGTGAACCCGAGTGCCAGGGGACAAAAACTGAGATGCATTTGAAAACGTTTCCCAATCACACGGTGGACCATACTCTGGGTTTCCCATGCATGTTTTAGCTGAAGGAAGAATCCCTTAAACCTGGAGAGTTGGGACCCATGGAATGGGTACCATGCAGTATGACTTTAAAGGGTCTGCGTTTGCTCAACGAACCTCACCAATGCTATCAGCCCGACGTGTCCAGCCTTATGTCTCACCCAGCTCTGGGTGTAGATATGGTAAATCCAGGTTGCATCACAAGCCCTGAATGAATTATTTAAGAATTGCTCTGTATTTCACTGGCATTGTGTTTTGTTTTTGAAATTTGTTTTGATAATGGGATTTATCGGATTTTCACTGCTGCGTTTAGGCCGCTGTACACACGCTTGATTTCCTTATGGAGACATATAACTCCATGGTTTTTAAGATTCTTACTTGTCAGGTATATTCCCAGGCGTTGAATATGGGGTGTTGAGTCCATTTCGTTGAGCAAGGAGTAGGTCTTTTCTATTATATATTTGGCTTATGGAAAGGTACTGGTGCTAATTTCAATCTCTGGTTTGATGCAGCACCCCAACTCACCTTTCCCCATAAGCAAGCATAAGTATATTTTCTAAATTTGAGACCCTGTTCTGTTTTGTAATTCAGTTCATGTGTAGCCAAGTTTACGTTCCGTGTATTAGTGATATCTTATGATGTTTCTTTTTCTGTGTGACTTATTTCTCATAGAATCGGCGTACCTGAATCCTCTCATTATGCCGCTACGGGCCTGATGACGTAGATCTCATTGCTGAGTGATATTCCATTGTACGTACGTACCACAACTTCTTTATCCATTTTTTGCTTTCTCGGATATTTAACTTGTACCGTAGACGAGGTTCTTGTAAACAGAACCGTCCCAAATTTTGGGGTGGCTGTCTGATTTTGATTGTAATTTTCCTAAGCTATAGGACCATAAGTGGAAGTGCCATAGGCTGTGTTGCTTTGTTTCCTACATGTTTCAGGAAACACCATACACTTCTCCAGAGTGGCTGTTGGCAATTTACATCCCGCCCATCAGCATAACAAGGCTCTCTGTTCTCCATGACCTGTCCTGCCTTTCTGGATTTTACACTTTTTTCAGATGTCCCTTTTGACCGGGGGGCAGTGAGACTTCAATGTAGTGCAGATTTCCTTTACACGCTTGCTTGGTTGGCCAAAAAGTGCGTATGCGTTTTGTCCTGAATATATTCAGGAAAAAACGCATACGCCCTTTTTGGCCAAGTGCATCATTGTGGACATTCTGCCTCTTTTCCTATGCTTTAAGTGCAATTCCAGTCTACCCCATGAAATCGTTTTCCTGAAATTCTGCCCCGCTTTCAAGTCCTCTTCGAAGACTTACTTCAATACATTTTTGGATGATAGCTGTCAGTCATAACTCAGCAGGTTCGTGAATTACAGTGCCCCTGGGCTCCTTTCTTCAACTCGCTATCTTGTGACCTGGCCTCAAAACCGCAGGATTGCTTCAGGCCCTAATCTGGTTCCGGCAGGGCACGCTGAGCCTTTGGTTAATCCCTCTTCCTGGTGGGAAATGAGCGTTCCATTTGCCCGTGCAGACACCTACAGCTAGTCTCTCATTGGTTCTCCCTATTCCTGTTCATCTTGTGCAGAAATTGCAAACTGTGCCAAACAGGAGTTTAAAGGCACTGACTCTCCAAGTGGGGATAGTGTTAGTAAAGCATCTGGAACGGTGCACCCGAGTACCAGGGGACGAAACCTGAGATGCATTTGAAAAGGTTTCCCAGTCACACGGTGGACCATACTCTGGGTTTCCCATGCATGTTTTAGCTGAAGGAAGAATCCCTTAAAACTGGAGAGTTGGGACCCATGGAATGGGTACCATGCAGTATGACTTCAAAGGGTCTGCCTTTGCTCACCGAACCTCACCAATGCTATCAGC
Source organism: Delphinapterus leucas (assembly GCF_059928025.1). Lineage (NCBI taxonomy): Eukaryota > Metazoa > Chordata > Mammalia > Artiodactyla > Monodontidae > Delphinapterus > Delphinapterus leucas. The sequence continues at coordinate 1,651,905 of NW_028322259.1, forward strand.
CCGAAGTGTCCAGCCTTATATCTCAACCAGCTCTGGGTGTAGATGTGGTAAATCCAGGTTGCATCACAAGGCCTGAATGAATTATTTAAGAATTGCTCTCTATTTCAGTGTCATTGTGTTTTGTTTTTGAAATTTATTTTGTTAATGGGATTTATCGGATTTTCACTGCTGCGTTTAGACCACTGTACACACGCTTGACTTCCTTATGGAGACATATAAATCCATGGGTCTTAAGATTCTTACTTGTCAGGTATATTCCCAGACGTTGAATATGGGGTGTTGAGTCCATTTCGTTGAGCAAGGAGTAGGTCTTGTCTATTATATATTTGGCTTATGGAACGGTATCTGTGCTAATTTCAATCTCTGGTTTTATGCAGCACCCCAACTCACCTTTCCCCATAAGCAAGCATAAGTTGGTTTCCTAAATTTGAGACCCTGTTCTGTCTTGTAATTCAGTTCATGTGTAGCCAAGTTTACGTTCCGTGTATTAGTGATATCTTATGATGTTTCTTTTTCTGTGTGACTTATACCTCGTAGAATCGTCGTACCTGAATCCACTCATTATGGAGCTACGGGCCTGATGACCTAGATCTCGTTGTTGAGTGATATTCCATTGTACGTACGTGCCACAATTTCTTTATCCATTTTTTGATTTCTCGGGTATTTAACTTGTACCGTAGACGAGGTTCTTGTAAACAGAGCCGTCCCAAACATTGGGGTGGCTGTGTGTTTTTTATTTTAATTTCCCTAAGCTATAGGACCATGAGTGGAAGTGCCATAGGCTGTGTTGCTTTGTTTCCTATGTGTTTCAGGAAACACCATACACTTCTCCAGAGTGGCTGTTGGCAATTTACATCCCGCCCATCAGCATAACAATGCTCCCTGTTCTCCATGACCTGTCCTGCCTTTCTGGATTTTACACTTTTTTCAGATGGCCCTTTTGACCGGGGGGCAGTGAGACTTCAATGTAGTGCAGATTTCCTTTACACGCTTGCTTGGTTGGCCAAAAAGGCCGTATGCATTTTTTCCTGAATATATTCAGGAAAAAAAGAATACGCCCTTTTTGGCCAAGTGCATCATTGTGGACATTCTGCCTCTTTTCCCATGCATTAAGTGCAATTCCAGTCAACCCCATGAAATCGTTTTCCTGAAATTCTGCCCCGCTTTCAAGTCCTCTTCGAAGACTTACTTCAATATATTTTTGGACGATAGCTGTCATTCATAACTCTGCAGGTTTGTGAATTACAGTGCCCCTGAGCTCCTTTCTTCAACTCGCTTTCTTGTGAGCTGGCCGCAAAACCGCAGGATTGCTTCAGGCCCTAATCTGGTTCCGGCAGGGCACGCTGAGCCTTTGGTTAATTCCTCTTCCTGGTGGGAAATGAGCGTTCCATTTGCCCGTGCAGACACCTACAGCTAGTCTCTCATTGGCTCTCCCTATTCCTGTTCATCTTGCCCAGAAATTGCAAACTGTGCCAAACAAGAGGTTAAAGGCCCTGACTCTCCAAGTGGGGAGCGTGTTAGTAAAGCGTCTGGAACAGTGAACCCGAGTACCAGGTGACGAAAGCTGAGATGCTTTTGAAAACGTTTCCCAATCACACGGTGGACCATACTCTGGGTTTCCCATGCATGTTTTGCTGAAGGAAGAATCCCTTAAACCTGGAGAGCTGCGACCCATGGAATGGGTACCATGCAGTATGACTTCAAAGGGTCTGCGTTTGCTCACCGAACCTCACCAATGCTATCAACCCAAAGTGTCCAGCCTTATGTCTCACCCTGCTCTGGGTGTAGATGTGGTAAATCCAGGTTGCATCACAAGCTCTGAATGAATTATTAAAAATTGCTCTCTATTTCACTGTCATTGTGTAGTGTTTTTGAAATTTATTTTCATAATGGGATTTATCGGATTTTCACTGCTGTGTTTAGGCCGCTGTACACACGCTTGATTTCCTTATGGAGACATATAAATCCATGGGTCTTAAGATTCTTACTTGTCAGGTATATTCCCAGGCGTTGAATATGGGGTGTTGAGTCTATTTCGTGGAGCAAGGAGTAGGTCTAGTCTATTATATATTTGGCTTATGGAACGGTATCTGTGCTAATTTCAATCTCTGGTTTGATGCAGCACCCCAACTCACCTTTCCCCATAAGCAAGCATAAGTTGGTTTTCTAAATTTGAGACCCTATTCTGCTTTGTAATTCAGTTCATGTGTAGACAAGTTTACATTCCGTGTATTAGTGATATCTTATGATGTTTCTTTTTCTGTGTGACTTATTTCTCGTAGAATCGTCGTACCTGAATACACTCATTATGCCGCTACGGGCCTGATGACGTAGATCGCATTGCTGAGTGATATTACATTGTACGTACGTACCACAACTTCTTTATCCATTTTGTGTTTTCTCGGATATTTAACTTGTACCGTAGACGAGGTTCTTGTAAACAGAGCCGTCCCAAACTTTGGCGTGGCTGTGTGTTTTTGATTTTAATTTCCCTAAGCTATAGGACCATATGTGGAAGTGCCATAGGCTGTGTTGCTTTGTTTCCTACGTTTTTCAGGAAACACCATACACTTCTCCAGAGTGGCTTTTGGCAGTTTACATCCCACCCATCAGCATAATAAGGTTCCCTGTTCTCCATGAGTTGTGCTGCCTTTCTGGATTTTACACTTTTTTCAGATGGCCCTTTTGACCGGGGGGCAGTGAGACTTCATTTTAGTGCAGATTTCATTTACACGCTTGCTTGGTTGGCCAAAAAGGGCGTAATCGTTTTTTCCTGAATATATTCAGGAAAAAACGCATACGCCCTTTTTGGCCAGGTGCATCATTGTCGACATTCTGCCTCTTTTCCTATGCTTTAAGTGCAATTCCACTCTACCCCCTGAAATCGTTTTCCTGAAATTCTGCCCCGCTTTCAAGTCCTCTTCGAAGACTTACTTCAATATATTTTTGGACGATAGCTGTCATTCATAACTCTGCAGGTTTGTGAATTACAGTGCCCCTGAGCTCCTTTCTTCAACTCGCTTTCTTTTGAGCTGGCCGCAAACCCACATGATTGCTTCAGGCCCTCATCTGGTTTCGGCATGGCATGCTGAGCCTTTGGTTAATTCCTCTTCCTGGTGGGAAATGAGCATTAAATTTGCACGTGCAGACACCTACAGCTAGTCTCTGATTGGTTCTCCCTATTCCTGATCACCTTGTGCAGAATTTCCAAACTGTGCCAAACAGGAGGTTAAAGGCACTGACTCTCCAAGTGGAGAGAGTGTTAGTAAAGGGTCTGGAATGGTGAACCCGTGTAAAAGGGGACGAAAACTGAGATGCATTTGAAAACGTTTCCCAATCACACAGTGGACCATACTCTGGGTTTCCCATTCATGTTTTAGCTGAAGGAAGAATCCCTTAAACCTGGAGAGTTGGGACCCATAGACTGGGTACCATGCAGTATGACTTCAAAGGGTCTACATTTGCTCATCGAACCTCACCCATACTATCAGCCCGAAGTGTCCAGCCTTATTTCGCACTCAGCTCTGGGTGTAGACGTGGTATATCCAGGTTGCATCACAAGCCCTGAATGAATTATTTAAGAATTGCTCTCTATTTCACTGTCATTGCTTTTGTTTTTGTAGTTTATTTCGATAATGGGATTTATCGGATTTTCTCTGCTGCGTTCATGCAGCAGTACACACGCTTGATTGTCTTACGGAGACATATAAATCCATGGGTTTGAAGATTCTTACTAGTCAGGTGTATTCCTAGGCCTTGAATATGAGGTGTTTAGTCCATTTCGTTGAGCAAGGGGTAGGTCTTGACTATTACATATTTGGCTTATGAAAAGGTATCTGTGCTAATTTCTATCTCTGCTTTTATGCAGCACCCCAACTCACTTTTCCCCTTAAGCAAGCATAAGTTGGTTTTCTAAATTTGAGACCCTGTTCTGTTTTGTAATTCAGTTCATGTGTAGCCAAGTTTACATTCCATGTATTAGTGATAACTTGTGATGTTTCATTTTCTGTGTGACTCACTTCACTTAGAATCATCGTACCTGAATCCACTCATTATGCCGCGACGGGCTTGATGAAATAGATTTCATTGGTGAGTGATATTCCTTTGTACGTATCTATCACACTTCTTTATCCATTTTTCGCTTTCTGGGATATTTAACTTGTACCGTAGACGAAGTTCTTGTAAACAGAGCCGTCCGAATCTTTGGGGTGGCTGTGTGTTTTTGATTTTAATTTCCCTAAGCTATAGGACCATAAGTGGTAATGCCGTAGGCTCCGTTGCTTTGTTTTTTAGGTTTTTGGGAAACACCATACAATTCTCCAGAGTGGCTGTTGGCAATTTACATCCCGCCCATCAGCATAACAAGGCTCCCTGTTCTCCATGGCCTGTGCTGCCTTTCTGGATTTTACACTTTATTCAGATAGCCCTTCTGACCGGGGGGCAGTGAGACTTCATTGTAGTGCAGATTTCTTTAACATGCTTGCTTGGTTGGCCAAAAAGGGCGTATGCCTTTTTTCCTGAATATATTCAGGAAAAAACGCATACGCCCTTTTTGGCCAAGTGCATCATTGTCGACGTTCTGCCTCTTTTCCTATGCTTTAAGTGCAATTCCAGTCTACCCCCTGAAATCGTTTTCCTGCAATTCTGCCCCGCTTTCAAGTCCTCTTCGCAGCCTTCCTTCAATATATTTTTTGGTGATAGCTGTCATTTATAACTCTGGAGGTTTGTGAATTACAGTGTCCCTGAGCTCCTTTCTTCAACTCGCTATCTTGTGAGCTGGCCGCAAACCCGCAGGATTGCTTCAGGCCCTAATCTGGTTCTGGCACGGCATGCTGAGCCTTTGGTTAATTCCTCTTCCTGGTGGGAAATGAGCGTTAAATTTGCCCGTGCAGACACCTTCACACGAGTCGTCATGGTACCCCTTTGCCCCGGTTATCTCTATGGAGGTTGGAGATGGAGGGCCTCCTCACTCAAGGTCAGTGTGCCCACGGAGCCAACCCTGCAACTTCAGGGCATGGTTGGGGGTTAGGATCACCACGTGGGGTCCTTTTCCCTTAGGAGGGAGGTGGCCTTTTGGGCTGCTGATTTCCAGGTTTTCAGATACTGCCAGTATCTTGGCCAGATGTGGCGGTGGGCCAAGCCCCTTGGTGACCGTAGTTTATCCTACCTGGATCGCATTCTTGCATTGTTCCATTTCAAGTGGTCCCAGGTTTTGCACTAATACTCCAATGGCGATTCACTTTTCACCAGGAATGTAAAGATCAAAGGGTTTAGCTAAATTAGGGAGTTCCAGGGCAAGGGTCTGAATTGACTGCTCTTTCCATTCTTGAAAGGCCACTTGTGCATTCTATTCAAAAGGATCATCATCTTTTCCTTTCAGTGTTTCATATAGAGGCCCAGCTAGTAGACTGTAGTTAGGGATCCAGAAGCAGCAAACCCTGGCCTCCCCAGGAACCCTAAGCTGTCTTCTAGTTTCAGAAATGGGTAAGGCTGTAAATTGTTTCTTCCCTTTCCTGGGATGGGCTTCTCCGACCTTCTGTGAGAATGAAGCCCAGGCAGGTCACCGTAGTCTGTGATATTTCAGCTTTTTCTTGGACAACTTGTATCCTTTATTGGCTTGGTAGTTCAGAGGTCTCCTTAGTAGGGCTGGCGATCAGAATGTCGTCTGCATATTGAAGGAGTGTTTCCTTTTCCAGAGGTAGAACTTTTAGTTCTTTAGCTGAGCTTTCCCCAAAGATGGTGTGGGAATTTTTGAACCCTTGGGGCAACACGGCCCGGAAGTATTGTTTTAGTTTTATGTTGAGTCCTGCCACTCACAAGCCAAAATTTCTTGTGACTCTGGGACTAATAGAATACAAAAGAAGGCATCATTGAAGACTAATACAGAATACCATGTCCTGGTGGTTGGTAGAATGACCAGCAGGGTGTAGGATTTAGGAACTACTGGAGGTATATCCTCGGTGGCTTCACTGACAGTCCTGACATCTTTTACCAGGACTCCAGCAGCCCATGGGGCTCTCGAGGTCAGGCCAATCCCAGGATATGGAGCTCACCTGGGCAGGTACCCCACCCCCACCCCAGCCCACGGGGCTCTCGTGTTCAGGCCCCTCCCAGGATACAGAGCTACCCTTGCAGGTACCATGGCAGGGCTGGGAACACAGGAACCGTGCATAACGCCCTCATTGCAGAGCACTCCCAACTCACCTGTCATTCAGATCTGACACAGAGCACCTCAGAGCAGGACTTGAACTAACAAACAGCAGCTCCGACAGGGCTGTGACCCTGGGCATCACTCTGTGTGGCCTCCCTCCACCTGGTCTTCCAGAGACTTCCACTGCACCCGGGGCACCAGGCCTCTGTCTCCACCCACCACCCACCCCTCCTCTCCCTGACTCCTGGGTTCCTCTCATTAGGAGAAGGTTTTCTTGAAGTTGTCTCCCACTCATGGGCCAGATAATATAATTAGAAAACAAGCCAGAGCTGCAGCCCCTTGTCTATCCTGACTCTCAGGAGCCCACACCTGTTCCTTGGACCTGGCCGATTCAGCAAGTTCCAGTTTCTGCAACTGTGAGCCCCTGAGGGGTGATTATTGGCTGGCCTGGGAAGCCCGACCGTGCCGGCCAGACCTCCCCAGGTGTGCCTGGGTTCAGATCAATATAAACACTGCTCCAGGCAGCAAGAGCCCCTGCAGGTGTGCCTGACGCCATTTTCTCTGCCCTGTCAGCAGTCTCGGGGCTGGACTGGTGGGAGGGAGTGAGAGGCCACGGCTTTGTGGGTGGCCCAGTGTGAGTGGGGCTCTGCTGGACTTTCTGCAGCAGTTGCCAAGATGCCACCTGCTAAAGAAGAGGATGTGTCACCCATACCTGCTGCTGGAATTTCTCCCTGGGCAGAGGTGAGTGAGGAAGAAAGCAGTGGGGGCCGGGACAGCAGGGGTATCTCAGGCAGGGAAATGGAAAGCTTCCAGAAGAGCACCCAGGGCCAGGACCATCCTGGCTGGCCTGCAGGCACCAAGTCGGCTGGCATGCTGTCACTCATGTGGCTCCATGGCCCTTCCTCTAGGCTTTCAAGTCCTTGTACATATTCAGGTGTTTTACCTGGGAAGGATGGGAACATTTCAGCAGCAGCTGGCCTGGGGCTCAGCCCACGTTTACTCACAGATGCCTCGGCACGGTCCCCCAGCTTTGCAATGAGGACGCTTGTTGCGTGGGGCCTGCTGGCTGAATGGGAGATGATTCCCCACCACTGACCAACTTCAGAATTGTTTACAACTTGAGCAAGTGCCCTGATACGGTTTTCCTCTGTGTAACTGGTGGGTTCTGTTTTTTTTTCTTTTTTTCGTTTTTGGTTCAAGGTAGATTTTATTCCTCTTTTTTGTATTTACAGATATAAGCATGGAAATAATTTATTCATATAAATACATGTATGTGAAGGGAAGAATATTTTTTCTGTTTTACTTTTTGTAATTTGAATTTTATTTTATTTTTTTATACAGCAGGTTCTTTTTGGTTATCTATTTTATACATATAAATATATACATGCCAATCCCAATCTCTCAACTCCTCCCACCACCACCCCCCAACAGCTTTCCCCCCTTGGTGTCCATACGTTTGTTGTCTACATCTGTTGCTCTATTTCTGCCTTGCAAAACGGTTCATCTGTACAATTTTTCTAGGTTCCACATATATGCATTAATAGACAAGATTTGTTTTTCTCTTTCTGACTTACTTCACTCTGTATGACAGTCTCTAGATCCATCAACGTCTCTACAAATGACCCAATTTCATTCCTTTTTATGGCTTAGTAATATTCCATTTTATATATGTACCACATCTTTATGCATTCGTCTGTCTGTGGGCATTTAGGTTGCTTCCATTACCTGGATATTGTAAATAGTGATGCAATGAACATTGCGGTGAATGTCTCTTTTTGATTTATGGTTTTGTCTGGGTATATGCCCAATAGTGGGATGGCTATATCATATGGTAATTCTATTCTTAGTTTTATAAGAAACTCCATAATGTTCTCCACAGTGACTGTATCAATTTACATTCCCAACAATAGTGGAAGAGGGTTCCTTATCTCCACACCCTTTCCAGCATTTGTTGTTTGTAGATTTTCTGATGATGCCCATTCTAACAGGTGTGAGGTGATACACCATGGATGAGTCTATTTCGTTGAGCAAAGAGTAGGTCTTGTCTAGTACATATTTGGCTTATGGAACGGTATGTGTGCTAATTTCAATCTCTGGTTTTATACAGCACCCCAACTCAACTTTCCCCTTAAGCAAGCATAAGTTTTATCTAAATGTGAGACTCTGTTCGGTTTTGGAATTCAGTTTATGTGTAGCCAAGTTTACACTCTCTCTATTAGTGATATCTTATGATAATTATCTTTCTCTGTGTGACCTATTTCTCTTAGAATCATCATACTTAAATCCACTCAATTTGCTGCTACAGGCCTGATGACATTGATTTCATTGCTGAGTGATATTCCGTTGTACGTAAGTAGCACAACCCCTTTATCCATTTTTTTCTTTCTGGGATATTTAATTTGTACTGGACTCAAGGTTCTTGTAAACACAGCAGCTCTAAATTTTGTGTTGGCTGTGTCTTGTTGTTTTTAATTTTCCTAAGCTATAGGGCCAAAAGTGGAAGTGCCCTAGGGTCTGTAGCTTTGTTTTTCAGATGTTTCAGGATACACCATAAACATCTCCAGAGTGTCTGTTGGCAATTTACATCCCGCCCATCAGCATAACAAGGCTCCCTGTTCTCCATGGCCTGTCCTGTGTTTCTGGTTTTTACACTTTTTTCAGATGGCCCTTTTGACGAATGCGAAATGAGACTTCATTGTAGTGCGGATTTCCATTTCTCGAGTGCTTGGTTGGCCAAAAAGTGCATATGTGTTTATTCCTGAATATATTCAGGAAAAAATGTTTACGCACTTTTGTCCAAGTGCATCACTGTCAAAGATCTGCCGCTTTTCACATGCTTTAAATGCAATTCCAATCTACCTCCTGAAATATGATTCCTGCAATTCTGCCTCGTTTTCAAGTCCTCTTTGCAGACTTACTTCCATGTATTTTTGCCAATAGCTGTCATTTATAACTCTGCAGGTTTGTGAATTACAGTGTCCGTGATTTCCTTTCTTAACTCGTTTCCTTGAAAACTGGCCACAGAACCGCAGGTTTGCTTCAGGCCGTAATCAGGGTCCGGCACGGCACTCTGAGACTTTGGTTCATTCCACTTCCTGGTGGGAAATTAGAGTTAAATGTGCCCCTCCAGACACCTGCCTCACTCCTAGCCCCTTGGTGATGTGTGTCCTCTGGTTTGAGGCCACATGTGCTGGGTTCCTCACCTTTGGCTGATGTGGCCCCACTGGTGTGAGGACACTCCTGCCTGGTTCCCATCCCCTTGGTGATGTGGGCCCTCCGGTGAGAGTGATCCTGGTTGGGTTCCTCACACTTCTGTGAGGGGGGCCCTCTGCTGTGAGGTCACTCCTGCCTGGCTGGCACAACCCACCTGGGCAACATCGGCCCTCTTGTGGCAGTTGGAGTCTGTTGGGAACCTCCCCTCGGTGATGGGGGCCCTCTTGCGTCAGGCCCTAACTGCTGGGTACCCACATTTTCTGATACGTGCTAAGTGGTGCGAGGACACTCCTGCGAGGTTCCTATCCCCATGGGCATGTGAGCCTTCTGCTCTAAGGTCCCAACACCTGTGTTGTTCACCGTTTCATGATGTTGGCTCTCTGGTGTTAGTTCACTCAGGCCTAGATCCCATAGACTCTGTGCTCTGAGCGGCCTGCTGGGAGGTTCCCACTGCAGGATTCCTCAGCTTTTTTATTCTATTGGCCCTGTGTTGTGAGACTACTCCTGCCTGCCTCACTCCGAGCCCCTTGGAGATCTGGATCCTCTGGTTTAGGCCACATGTGCTGGGTTCCTCACCTTTCTATGATGTGGCCACCTTGGTGTGAAGACAGTCCTGCCTGGTTCTGATGCCCTTGGTGATGTGGGCCCTCTGGTGAGAGTCTTACCCTGGCTGGGTTCCTCACCATTCTGTGAGGTAGGCCCTCAGCTGTGAGGTCACTCCTGCCTGGCTGTTGCACGTCACCTTGGCGACATGGGCCCTCAGTTGGGAGTTGGTGCCTGCTTGGGGTCTCCTCCCCTTGGTAATGAGGGCCCTCTGGCGTCAGGCCCTAACTTCTGGGCTCCCAAAATTCTCTGATGTGCGCCCTGTGGTGCGAGTACACTTCTGCCAGGTTCCCAACCACATGGGAATGTGGGCCTTCTGCTCTAAGGTCTCAACGGCTTGGTTGCTCACAGTTTCATGTTGAGGGTCCTCTGTTTTGAGTTCAGTGAGGCCTGGATCCCATAGCCTCGCTGCTCCTGGCCACTTGCTGGGAGGTTCCAACTGCGGGATTCCTCACCTTTTTTATACAATGGGCCATGTGTTTTGAGTTTAATCCTGCCTGCCTCGCTCCGAGACCCATGTTGATGTGGGTCCTCTGGTTTGAGGCCACATGTGCTGGGCACCTCAACTTTCGATGATGTGGCCCCACGGGTGTGAGGACACTCCTGCCTGGTTCCCAGCCCCTTGCTTATGTGGGCACTCTGGTGAGAGTCTGATCCTGACTGGGTTCCTTACCCTTCTGTGAGGTGGGCCCTCTGATGTGAGGTCACTCCTGCCTGGATGGCTCATGTCGCCTTGGCGACGTAGGCCCTCTGTTGGCCACTGAAGCATGCTGGGAGCCTCCTACCCTCTTTAATAAGGGCCCTGGAAGAAAGGCATATGACCTTTTTGACCAAGTGCATCATTGTCAAGGTCCTGCCTCTTCTCCTATACTTTCACAGGACTTCCCGTCTACCTCCTGAACTCGTATTCCTGGAATTCTGCCCCGCGTTCAAGTCCTCTTTGCAGCCTTACTTCAATATATTTTTGGACGATAGCTGTCATTTATAACTCTGCAGGTTTGTGAATTACAGTGTCCCTGAGCTCCTTTCTTCAACTCGCTTTCTTGTGAGCTGGCCAGAAAACCGCAGGATTGCTTCAGGCCCTAATCTGGTTCCGGCACGGCATGCTGAGCCTTTGGCTAATTCCTCTTTCTGGTTGGAAATGAGCGTTAAATTTGTTCGTGCAGACACCTACAGCTAATCTGTCATTGGTTCTCCCTATTCCTGTTCATCTTGCGCAGAAATTCCAAACTGTGCCAAACAGGAGGTTAAAGGCACTGACTCTCCAAGTCGGGAGAGTGTTAGTAAAGCGTCTGGAAAGGTCAAACCGAGTACGAGGGGACGAAAACTGAGATGCATTTGAAAACGTTTCCCAATCACACGGTGGACCATACTCTGGGTTTTCCATGCATGTTTTAGCTGAAGGAAGAATCCCTTAAACCTGGAGAGTTGGGACCCACGGAATGGGTACCATGCAGTATGACTTCAAAGGGTCTGCGTTTGCTCACCGAACCTCACCAATGCTATCAGCCCGAAGTGTCCAGCCTTATGTCTCACCCAGCTCTGGGTGTAGATGTGGTAAATCCAGGTTGCATCACAAGCCCTGAATGAATTATTTAAGAATTGCTCTCTATTTCACTGTCATTGTGTTTTGTTTTTGAAATTTATTTTGATAATGGGATTTATCGGATTTTCACTGCTGCGTTTAGGCCGCTGTACACACGCTTGATTTCCTTATGGAGACATATAAATCCATGGGTTTTAAGATTCTTACTTGTCAGGTATATTCCCAGGCGTTGAATATGGGGTGTAGAGTCCATTTCGTTGAGCAAGGAGTAGGTCTTGTCTATTATATATTTGGCTTATGGAAAGGTATCTGGGCTAATTTCAATCTCTGGTTTTATGTAGCACCCCAACTCACCTTTCCCCATAAGCAAGCATAAGTTGGTTTTCTAATTTTGAGACCCTGTTCTGTTTTGTAAATCAGTTCATGTGTAGTCAAGTTTAAATTCCGTGTATTAGGGATATCTTATGATGTTTTTTTTCTGTGTGACTTGTTTCTCGTAGAATCATCGTACCTGAATCCACTCATTATGCCGCTACGGGGCTGATGACGTAGATTTCATTGCTGAGTGATAATCAATTGTACGTGCGTACCACAACTTTTTTATCCATTTTTTGCTTTCTCGGATATTTAACTTGTACTGTAGACGAGGTTCTTGTAAACAGAGCCATCCCAAACATTGGGGTGGCTGTGTGATTTTGATTTTAATTTCCCTAAGCTATAGGACCATAAGTGGAAGTGCCATAGGCTGTGTTGCTTTGTTCCTACGTGTTTCAGGAAACACCATACACTTCTCCAGAGTGGCTGTTGGCAATTTACATCCCGCCCAGCAGCATAACAAGGCTCCCTGTCCTCCGTGACCTGTCGTGCGTTTCTGGATTTTACACTTTTTTCAGATGGCCCTTTTGGCCGGGGTCATTGAGACTTCATTGTAGTGCCGATTTCCTTTACACGCTTGCTTGGTTGGCCAAAAAGGGCGTATTCGTTTTTTCCTGAATATGTTCAGGAAAAAACGCATACGCCCTTTTTGGCCAAGTGCATGATTGTCGACATTCTGCCTCTTTTCCTATGCTTTAAGTGCAATTCCAGTCTACCCCCTGAAATCGTTTTCCTGGAATTCTGCCCTGCTTTCAAGTCCTCTTCAAAGACTTACTTCAATACATTTTTGGACGATAGCTGTCATTCATAACTCTGCAGGTTTGTGAATTACAGTGCCCCTGAGCTCCTTTCTTCAACTCGCTTTCTTGTGAGCTGGCCGCAAAACCGCAGGATTGCTTCAAGCCCTAATCTGTTTCCGGCAGGGCACGCTGAGCCTTTGGTTAATTCCTCTTCCTGGTGGGAAATGAGCGTTCCATTTGCCCTTGCAGACACCTACAGCTAGTCTCTCATTGGTTCTCCCTATTCCTGTTCATCTTGTGCAGAAATTTCAAACTGTGCCAAACAGGAGGTTAAAGGCACTGACTCTCCAAGTGGGGAGAGTGTTAGTAAAGCGTCTGGAATGATGAACCCGAGTACCAGGGTTCGATAAGTGAGATGCATTTGAAAAAGTTTCCCAATCACATGGTGGTCCATACTCTGGGTTTCCCATGCATGTTTTAGCTGAAGGAAGAATCCCTTAAACCTGGAGAGTTGGGACCCATGGAATGCGTACCATGCAGTATTACTTCAAAGGGTCTGCGTTTGCTCACTGAACCTCACCAATGCTATCAGCCCGAAGTGCCCAGCCTTATGTCTCACCCAGCTCTGGGTGTAGATGTGGTAAATCCAGGTTGCATCACAAGTCCTGAATGAATTATTTAAGAATTTCTCTCTATTTCACTCTCATTGTGTTTTGTTTTTGAAATTTATTTTGATAATGGGATTTATCGGATTTTCACTGCTACGTTAAGGCCACTGTACACACGCTTGATTTCCTAATGGAGACGTATAAATCCATGGGTTATTAGATTTTACTTGTCATGTATATTCCCAGGCATTGAATATGCGGTGTTGAGTCCATTTCGTTGAGCAAAGAGTAGGACTTTTCTTTTATATATTTTGCTTATGGAACGGTATCTGTGTTAATTTCAATCTCTGCTTTTATGCAGCACCCCAACTCACCTTTCCCCATAAGCAAGCATATGTTGGTTTTCTAAATTTGAGACCCTGTTCTGTTTTGTAATTCAGTTCATGTGTAGCCATGTTTACATTCCGTGTATTAGTGATATCTTATGATGTTTCTTTTTCTGTGTGATTTATTTCTCGTAGAATCATCGTACCTGAATCCACTCATTATGCCGCTACGGGCCTGATTACGTAAATTTCATTGCTGAGTGATATACCATTGTACGTGCGTACCACAACATCTTTATGCATTTTTTGCTTTCTGGGATATTTAACTTGTACCGTAGACGAGGTTCTTGTAAACAGAGCCGTCCCAAACTTTGGGGTGGCTGTGTGTTTTTGATTGTAATTTCCCTAAGCTATAGGACCATAAGTGGAAGTGCCATAGCCTGTGTTGCTTTGTTTCCTACGTGTTTCAGGAAACACCATACACTTCTCCAGAGTGGCTGTTGGCAATTTACATCCCGCCCATCAGCATAACAAGGCTCTGTGTTCTCCATGACCTCTCCTACCTTTCTGGATTTTACACTTTTTTCAGACCGCCCTTTTGACCGGGGGGCAGTGAGACTTCATTGTAGTGCAGATTTCATTTACACGCTTGCTAGGTTGGCCAAAAAGGGCGTATGCGTTTTTTCCTGAATATATTCAGGAAAAAACGCATACGCCCTTTTTGGCAAAGTGCATCATTGTCGACATTCTGCCTCTTTTCCTATGCTTTAAGTGAAATTCCAGTCTACCCCACGAAATCGTTTTCCTGAAATTCTGCCCCGCTTTCAAGTCCTCTTCGAAGACTTACTTCAGTACATTTTTGGACAATAGCTGTCATTCATAACTCTGCAGGTTTGTGAATTACAGTGCCCCTGAGCTCAATTCTTCAACTCGCTTTCTTGTCACCTGGGCGCAAAACCGCAGGATTGCTTCAGGCCCTAATCTGTTTCTGGCAGGGCACGATGAGCCTTTGGTTAATTCCTCTTCCTGGTGGGAAATGAGCCTTCCTTTTGCCCGTGCAGACACCTACAGCTAGTCTCTCATTGGTTCTCCCTATTCCTGTTCATCTTGTGCAGAAATTGCAAACTGTGCCAAACAGGAGGTTAAAGGCACTGACTCTCCAAGTGGGGAGAGTGCTAGTAAAGCGTCTGGAATGGTGCCACCGAGTACCAGGGTTCGAAAACTGAGATGCATTTGAAAACGTTTCCCAATCACACGGTGGACCATACTCTGGGTTTCCCATGCATGTTTTAGCTGAAGGAAGAATCCCTTACACCTGGAGATTTGGGACCCATGGAACGTGTACCATGCAGTATGACTTCAAAGGGTCTGCGTTTGCTTTCCAAAACTCACCAATGCTATCAGCCCGAAGTGTCCAGCCTTATGTCTCACCCAGCTCTGGGTGTAGATGTGGTAAATCCAGGTTGCATCACAAGCCCTGAATGAATTATTTAAGAATTGCTCTCTATTTCACTGTCATTGTGTTTTGTTTTTGAAATTTATTGTGATAATGATATTTATCGGATTTTCACTGCTGCCCTTAGGCCGCTGTACACACGCTTGATTTCCTTATGGTGACATATAAATCCATGGGTTTTAAGATTCTTACTTGTCAGGTATATTCCCAGGCGTTGAATATGGGGTGTTGAGTCCATTTCGTTGAGCAAGGAGTAGGTTTGTCTATTATATATTTGGCTTATGGAAAGGTATCCGTGCTAATTTCAATCTCTGCTTTTATGCAGCACCCCAACTCACCTTTCCCCATAAGCAAGCATAAGTTGGTTTTCTAAATTTGAGACCCTGTTCTGTTTTGTAAATCAGCTCATGTGTATTCAAGTTTACATTCCGTGTATTAGTGATATCTTATGATGTTTCTTTTTCTGTGTGACTTATTTCTCGTAGAATCATCGTACCTGAATCCACTCATTATGCTGCTACGGGCCTGATGACGTAGATTTCATTGCTGAGTGATATTACATTGTATGTGCGTACCACAACTTCTTTATCCATTTTTTGTTTTCTCGGATATTTAACTTGTACCGTAGACAAGGTTTTTATAAACAGAGCCATCCCAAACATTGGGGTGGCTGTGTGTTCTTGATTTTAATTTCCCTAAGCTATAGGACCATAAGTTGAAGTGCCATAGGCTGTGTTGCTTTGTTTCCTACGTTTTTCAGGAAACACCATACACTTCTCCAGAGTGGCTGTTGGCAATTTACATCCCGCCCATCAGCATAACAAGGCTCCCTGTTCTCCATGACCTGTCCTGACTTTCTGGATTTTACACTTTTTTCAGATGGCCCTTTTGACCGGGGGGCAGTGAGACTTCATTGTAGTGCAGATTTCCTTTACAAGCTTGCTTGGTTGACCAAAAAGTGCGTATGCGTTTTTTCCTGAATATATTCAGGAAAAAGCGCATACGCCCATTTTGGCCAAGTGTATCATTGTCGACATTCTGCCTCTTTTCCTATGCTTTAAGTGCAATTCCAGTCTACCCCCTGAAATAGTTTTCCTGAAATTCTGCCCCGCTTTCAAGTCCTCTTCGAAGACTTACTTCAATACATTTTTGGACGATAGCTGTCATTCATAACTCTGCAGGTTTGTGAATTACAGTGACCCTGAGCTCCTTTCTTCAACTGGCTTTCTTGTGAGCTGGCCACAAAACCGCAGGATTGCTTCAGGCCCTAATCTGTTTCCAGCAGGGCATGATGAGCCTTTGGTTAATTCCTCTTCCTGGTGGGAAATGAGCATTGCTTTTGCCCGTGCTGACACCTAGAGCTAGTCTCTGATTGGTTCTCCCTATTCCTGTTCATCTTGCGCAGAAATTGCAAACTGTGCCAAACAGGAGGTTAAAGGCACTGACTCTCCAAGTGGGGAGAGTGTTAGTAAAGTGTCCGGAATGAAGAACCCGAGTACCAGGGTTCGAAAACAGAGATGCATTTGAAAACGTTTCCCAATCACATGGTGGACCATACTCTGGGTTACCCATGCATGTTTTAGCTGAAGGAAGAATCCCTGAAACCTGGAGATTTGGGACCCATGGAACGGGTACCATGCAGTATGTCTTCAAAGGGTCTGCGTTTGCTCTCCGAACCTCACCAATGCTATCAGCCCGAAGTGTCCAGCCTTATGTCTCACCCAGCTCTGGGTGTAGATGTGGTAAATCCACGTTGCATCACAAGCCCTGAATGAATTATTTAAGAATTGCTCTCTATTTCACTGTCATTGTGTTTTGTTTTTGAAATTTATTTTGATAATGGGATTTATCAGATTTTCACTGCTGCGTTTAGGCCGCTGTACACACGCTTGATTTCCTTATGGAGACATATAAATCCATGGGTTTTAAGATTCTTACTTGTCAGGTATAATCCCAGGCGTTGAATATGGGGTGTTGAGTCCATTTCGTTGAGCAAGGAGTAGGTCTTGTCTGTTATATATTTGGCTTAAGAAAGGTATCTGTGCTAATTTCAATCTCTGGTTTTATGCAGCACCCCAACTCACCTTTCCCCATAAGCAAGCATAAGTTGGTTTTCTAAATTTGAGACCCTGTTCTGTTTTGTATTTCAGTTCATGTGTAGTCAAGTTTACATTCCGTGTATTAGTGATACCTTATGATGTTTCTTTTCCTGTGTGACTTATTTCTCGTAGAATCATCGTACCTGAATCCACTCATTATGCTGCTACGGGCCTGATGACATAGATTTCATTGCTGAATGATATACCATTGTACGTGCGTACCACAACTTCTTTATCCATTTTTTGCTTTCTCGGATATTTAACTTGTACTGTAGACGAGGTTCTTGTAAACAGAGCCATCCCAAACATTCGGGTGGCTGTGTGATTTTGATTTTAATTTCCCTAAGCTATAGGACCATAAGTGGAAGTGCCATAGGCTGTGTTGCTTTGTTTCCTACGTGTTTCAGGAAACACCATACACTTCTCCAGAGTGGCTGTTGGCAATTTACATCCCGCCCATCAGCATAACAAGGCTCCCTGTTCTCCATGACCTGTCCTGCCTTTCTAGATTTTACACTTTTTTCAGATGGCCCTTTTGACCCGGGGGCAGTGAGACTTCATTGTAGTGCAGATTTCGTTTACACGCTTTCTTGGTTGGCCAAAAAGGGAGTATGCGTTTTTTCCTGAATATATTCAGGAAAAAACACATACGCCCTTTTTGGCCAAGTGCATCATTGTCGACATTCTGCCTCTTTTCCTATGCTTTAAGTGCAAGTCCAGTCTACCCCCTGAAATCGTTTTCCTGGAATTCTGCCCCGCTTTCAAGTCCTCTTCGAAGACTTACTTCAGTACATTTTTGGACAATAGCTGTCATTCATAACTCTGCAGGTTTGTGAATTACAGTGCCCCTGAGCTCCTTTCTTCAACTCGCTTTCTTGTGAGCTGGCCGCAAAACCACAGGATTGCTTCAGGCCCTAATCTGTTTCCGGCAGGGCACGCTGAGCCTTTGGTTAATTCCTCTTCCTGGTGGGAAATGAGCGTTCCATTTGCCCGTGCAGACACCTACAGCTAGTCTCTCATTGGTTCTCCCTATTCCTGTTCATCTTGTGCAGAAATTGCAAACTGTGCCAAACAGGAGGTTAAAGGCACTGACTCTCCAAGTGGGGAGAGTGCTAGTAAAGCGTCTGGAATGGTGCCACCGAGTACCAGGGTTCGAAAACTGAGATGCATTTGAAAACGTTTCCCAATCACACGGTGGACCATACTCTGGGTTTCCCATGCATGTTTTAGCTGAAAGAAGAATCCCTTACACCTGGAGATTTGGGACCCATGGAACGTGTACCATGCAGTATGACTTCAAAGGGTCTGCGTTTGCTTTCCAAAACTCACCAATGCTATCAGCCCGAAGTGTCCAGCCTTATGTCTCACCCAGCTCTGGGTGTAGATGTGGTAAATCCAGGTTGCATCACAAGCCCTGAATGAATTATTTAAGAATTGCTCTCTATTTCACTGTCATTGTGTTTTGTTTTTGAAATTTATTGTGATAATAATATTTATCGGATTTTCACTGCTGCCCTTAGGCCGCTGTACACACGCTTGATTTCCTTATGGTGACATATAAATCCATGGGTTTTAAGATTCTTACTTGTCAGGTATATTCCCAGGCGTTGAATATGGGGTGTTGAGTCCATTTCGTTGAGCAAGGAGTAGGTTTGTCTATTATATATTTGGCTTATGGAAAGGTATCCGTGCTAATTTCAATCTCTGCTTTTATGCAGCACCCCAACTCACCTTTCCCCATAAGCAAGCATAAGTTGGTTTTCTAAATTTGAGACCCTGTTCTGTTTTGTAAATCAGCTCATGTGTATTCAAGTTTACATTCCGTGTATTAGTGATATCTTATGATGTTTCTTTTTCTGTGTGACTTATTTCTCGTAGAATCATCGTACCTGAATCCACTCATTATGCTGCTACGGGCCTGATGACGTAGATTTCATTGCTGAGTGATATTACATTGTATGTGCGTACCACAACTTCTTTATCCATTTTTTGTTTTCTCGGATATTTAACTTGTACCGTAGACAAGGTTTTTATAAACAGAGCCATCCCAAACATTGGGGTGGCTGTGTGTTCTTGATTTTAATTTCCCTAAGCTATAGGACCATAAGTTGAAGTGCCATAGGCTGTGTTGCTTTGTTTCCTACGTTTTTCAGGAAACACCATACACTTCTCCAGAGTGGCTGTTGGCAATTTACATCCCGCCCATCAGCATAACAAGGCTCCCTGTTCTCCATGACCTGTCCTGACTTTCTGGATTTTACACTTTTTTCAGATGGCCCTTTTGACCGGGGGGCAGTGAGACTTCATTGTAGTGCAGATTTCCTTTACAAGCTTGCTTGGTTGACCAAAAAGTGCGTATGCGTTTTTTCCTGAATATATTCAGGAAAAAGCGCATACGCCCATTTTGGCCAAGTGTATCATTGTCGACATTCTGCCTCTTTTCCTATGCTTTAAGTGCAATTCCAGTCTACCCCCTGAAATAGTTTTCCTGAAATTCTGCCCCGCTTTCAAGTCCTCTTCGAAGACTTACTTCAATACATTTTTGGACGATAGCTGTCATTCATAACTCTGCAGGTTTGTGAATTACAGTGACCCTGAGCTCCTTTCTTCAACTGGCTTTCTTGTGAGCTGGCCACAAAACCGCAGGATTGCTTCAGGCCCTAATCTGTTTCCAGCAGGGCATGATGAGCCTTTGGTTAATTCCTCTTCCTGGTGGGAAATGAGCATTGCTTTTGCCCGTGCTGACACCTAGAGCTAGTCTCTGATTGGTTCTCCCTATTCCTGTTCATCTTGCGCAGAAATTGCAAACTGTGCCAAACAGGAGGTTAAAGGCACTGACTCTCCAAGTGGGGAGAGTGTTAGTAAAGTGTCCGGAATGAAGAACCCGAGTACCAGGGTTCGAAAACAGAGATGCATTTGAAAACGTTTCCCAATCACATGGTGGACCATACTCTGGGTTACCCATGCATGTTTTAGCTGAAGGAAGAATCCCTGAAACCTGGAGATTTGGGACCCATGGAACGGGTACCATGCAGTATGTCTTCAAAGGGTCTGCGTTTGCTCTCCGAACCTCACCAATGCTATCAGCCCGAAGTGTCCAGCCTTATGTCTCACCCAGCTCTGGGTGTAGATGTGGTAAATCCACGTTGCATCACAAGCCCTGAATGAATTATTTAAGAATTGCTCTCTATTTCACTGTCATTGTGTTTTGTTTTTGAAATTTATTTTGATAATGGGATTTATCAGATTTTCACTGCTGCGTTTAGGCCGCTGTACACACGCTTGATTTCCTTATGGAGACATATAAATCCATGGGTTTTAAGATTCTTACTTGTCAGGTATAATCCCAGGCGTTGAATATGGGGTGTTGAGTCCATTTCGTTGAGCAAGGAGTAGGTCTTGTCTGTTATATATTTGGCTTAAGAAAGGTATCTGTGCTAATTTCAATCTCTGGTTTTATGCAGCACCCCAACTCACCTTTCCCCATAAGCAAGCATAAGTTGGTTTTCTAAATTTGAGACCCTGTTCTGTTTTGTATTTCAGTTCATGTGTAGTCAAGTTTACATTCCGTGTATTAGTGATACCTTATGATGTTTCTTTTCCTGTGTGACTTATTTCTCGTAGAATCATCGTACCTGAATCCACTCATTATGCTGCTACGGGCCTGATGACATAGATTTCATTGCTGAATGATATACCATTGTACGTGCGTACCACAACTTCTTTATCCATTTTTTGCTTTCTCGGATATTTAACTTGTACTGTAGACGAGGTTCTTGTAAACAGAGCCATCCCAAACATTCGGGTGGCTGTGTGATTTTGATTTTAATTTCCCTAAGCTATAGGACCATAAGTGGAAGTGCCATAGGCTGTGTTGCTTTGTTTCCTACGTGTTTCAGGAAACACCATACACTTCTCCAGAGTGGCTGTTGGCAATTTACATCCCGCCCATCAGCATAACAAGGCTCCCTGTTCTCCATGACCTGTCCTGCCTTTCTAGATTTTACACTTTTTTCAGATGGCCCTTTTGACCCGGGGGCAGTGAGACTTCATTGTAGTGCAGATTTCGTTTACACGCTTTCTTGGTTGGCCAAAAAGGGAGTATGCGTTTTTTCCTGAATATATTCAGGAAAAAACACATACGCCCTTTTTGGCCAAGTGCATCATTGTCGACATTCTGCCTCTTTTCCTATGCTTTAAGTGCAAGTCCAGTCTACCCCCTGAAATCGTTTTCCTGGAATTCTGCCCCGCTTTCAAGTCCTCTTCGAAGACTTACTTCAGTACATTTTTGGACAATAGCTGTCATTCATAACTCTGCAGGTTTGTGAATTACAGTGCCCCTGAGCTCCTTTCTTCAACTCGCTTTCTTGTGAGCTGGCCGCAAAACCACAGGATTGCTTCAGGCCCTAATCTGTTTCCGGCAGGGCACGCTGAGCCTTTGGTTAATTCCTCTTCCTGGTGGGAAATGAGCGTTCCATTTGCCCGTGCAGACACCTACAGCTAGTCTCTCATTGGTTCTCCCTATTCCTGTTCATCTTGTGCAGAAATTGCAAACTGTGCCAAACAGGAGGTTAAAGGCACTGACTCTCCAAGTGGGGAGAGTGCTAGTAAAGCGTCTGGAATGGTGCCACCGAGTACCAGGGTTCGAAAACTGAGATGCATTTGAAAACGTTTCCCAATCACACGGTGGACCATACTCTGGGTTTCCCATGCATGTTTTAGCTGAAAGAAGAATCCCTTACACCTGGAGATTTGGGACCCATGGAACGTGTACCATGCAGTATGACTTCAAAGGGTCTGCGTTTGCTTTCCAAAACTCACCAATGCTATCAGCCCGAAGTGTCCAGCCTTATGTCTCACCCAGCTCTGGGTGTAGATGTGGTAAATCCAGGTTGCATCACAAGCCCTGAATGAATTATTTAAGAATTGCTCTCTATTTCACTGTCATTGTGTTTTGTTTTTGAAATTTATTGTGATAATAATATTTATCGGATTTTCACTGCTGCCCTTAGGCCGCTGTACACACGCTTGATTTCCTTATGGTGACATATAAATCCATGGGTTTTAAGATTCTTACTTGTCAGGTATATTCCCAGGCGTTGAATATGGGGTGTTGAGTCCATTTCGTTGAGCAAGGAGTAGGTTTGTCTATTATATATTTGGCTTATGGAAAGGTATCCGTGCTAATTTCAATCTCTGCTTTTATGCAGCACCCCAACTCACCTTTCCCCATAAGCAAGCATAAGTTGGTTTTCTAAATTTGAGACCCTGTTCTGTTTTGTAAATCAGCTCATGTGTATTCAAGTTTACATTCCGTGTATTAGTGATATCTTATGATGTTTCTTTTTCTGTGTGACTTATTTCTCGTAGAATCATCGTACCTGAATCCACTCATTATGCTGCTACGGGCCTGATGACGTAGATTTCATTGCTGAGTGATATTACATTGTATGTGCGTACCACAACTTCTTTATCCATTTTTTGTTTTCTCGGATATTTAACTTGTACCGTAGACAAGGTTTTTATAAACAGAGCCATCCCAAACATTGGGGTGGCTGTGTGTTTTTGATTTTAATTTCCCTAAGCTATAGGACCATAAGTTGAAGTGCCATAGGCTGTGTTGCTTTGTTTCCTACGTTTTTCAGGAAACACCATACACTTCTCCAGAGTGGCTGTTGGCAATTTACATCCCGCCCATCAGCATAACAAGGCTCCCTGTTCTCCATGACCTGTCCTGACTTTCTGGATTTTACACTTTTTTCAGATGGCCCTTTTGACCGGGGGGCAGTGAGACTTCATTGTAGTGCAGATTTCCTTTACAAGCTTGCTTGGTTGACCAAAAAGTGCGTATGCGTTTTTTCCTGAATATATTCAGGAAAAAGCGCATACGCCCATTTTGGCCAAGTGTATCATTGTCGACATTCTGCCTCTTTTCCTATGCTTTAAGTGCAATTCCAGTCTACCCCCTGAAATAGTTTTCCTGAAATTCTGCCCCGCTTTCAAGTCCTCTTCGAAGACTTACTTCAATACATTTTTGGACGATAGCTGTCATTCATAACTCTGCAGGTTTGTGAATTACAGTGACCCTGAGCTCCTTTCTTCAACTGGCTTTCTTGTGAGCTGGCCACAAAACCGCAGGATTGCTTCAGGCCCTAATCTGTTTCCAGCAGGGCATGATGAGCCTTTGGTTAATTCCTCTTCCTGGTGGGAAATGAGCATTGCTTTTGCCCGTGCTGACACCTAGAGCTAGTCTCTGATTGGTTCTCCCTATTCCTGTTCATCTTGCGCAGAAATTGCAAACTGTGCCAAACAGGAGGTTAAAGGCACTGACTCTCCAAGTGGGGAGAGTGTTAGTAAAGTGTCCGGAATGAAGAACCCGAGTACCAGGGTTCGAAAACAGAGATGCATTTGAAAACGTTTCCCAATCACATGGTGGACCATACTCTGGGTTAACCATGCATGTTTTAGCTGAAGGAAGAATCCCTGAAACCTGGAGATTTGGGACCCATGGAACGGGTACCATGCAGTATGTCTTCAAAGGGTCTGCGTTTGCTCTCCGAACCTCACCAATGCTATCAGCCCGAAGTGTCCAGCCTTATGTCTCACCCAGCTCTGGGTGTAGATGTGGTAAATCCACGTTGCATCACAAGCCCTGAATGAATTATTTAAGAATTGCTCTCTATTTCACTGTCATTGTGTTTTGTTTTTGAAATTTATTTTGATAATGGGATTTATCAGATTTTCACTGCTGCGTTTAGGCCGCTGTACACACGCTTGATTTCCTTATGGAGACATATAAATCCATGGGTTTTAAGATTCTTACTTGTCAGGTATAATCCCAGGCGTTGAATATGGGGTGTTGAGTCCATTTCGTTGAGCAAGGAGTAGGTCTTGTCTGTTATATATTTGGCTTAAGAAAGGTATCTGTGCTAATTTCAATCTCTGGTTTTATGCAGCACCCCAACTCACCTTTCCCCATAAGCAAGCATAAGTTGGTTTTCTAAATTTGAGACCCTGTTCTGTTTTGTATTTCAGTTCATGTGTAGTCAAGTTTACATTCCGTGTATTAGTGATACCTTATGATGTTTCTTTTCCTGTGTGACTTATTTCTCGTAGAATCATCGTACCTGAATCCACTCATTATGCTGCTACGGGCCTGATGACATAGATTTCATTGCTGAATGATATACCATTGTACGTGCGTACCACAACTTCTTTATCCATTTTTTGCTTTCTCGGATATTTAACTTGTACTGTAGACGAGGTTCTTGTAAACAGAGCCATCCCAAACATTCGGGTGGCTGTGTGATTTTGATTTTAATTTCCCTAAGCTATAGGACCATAAGTGGAAGTGCCATAGGCTGTGTTGCTTTGTTTCCTACGTGTTTCAGGAAACACCATACACTTCTCCAGAGTGGCTGTTGGCAATTTACATCCCGCCCATCAGCATAACAAGGCTCCCTGTTCTCCATGACCTGTCCTGCCTTTCTAGATTTTACACTTTTTTCAGATGGCCCTTTTGACCCGGGGGCAGTGAGACTTCATTGTAGTGCAGATTTCGTTTACACGCTTTCTTGGTTGGCCAAAAAGGGAGTATGCGTTTTTTCCTGAATATATTCAGGAAAAAACACATACGCCCTTTTTGGCCAAGTGCATCATTGTCGACATTCTGCCTCTTTTCCTATGCTTTAAGTGCAAGTCCAGTCTACCCCCTGAAATCGTTTTCCTGGAATTCTGCCCCGCTTTCAAGTCCTCTTCGAAGACTTACTTCAGTACATTTTTGGACAATAGCTGTCATTCATAACTCTGCAGGTTTGTGAATTACAGTGCCCCTGAGCTCCTTTCTTCAACTCGCTTTCTTGTGAGCTGGCCGCAAAACCACAGGATTGCTTCAGGCCCTAATCTGTTTCCGGCAGGGCACGCTGAGCCTTTGGTTAATTCCTCTTCCTGGTGGGAAATGAGCGTTCCATTTGCCCGTGCAGACACCTACAGCTAGTCTCTCATTGGTTCTCCCTATTCCTGTTCATCTTGTGCAGAAATTGCAAACTGTGCCAAACAGGAGGTTAAAGGCACTGACTCTCCAAGTGGGGAGAGTGCTAGTAAAGCGTCTGGAATGGTGCCACCGAGTACCAGGGTTCGAAAACTGAGATGCATTTGAAAACGTTTCCCAATCACACGGTGGACCATAC
This sequence comes from Delphinapterus leucas, assembly GCF_059928025.1. NCBI lineage: Eukaryota > Metazoa > Chordata > Mammalia > Artiodactyla > Monodontidae > Delphinapterus > Delphinapterus leucas. The sequence goes on from NW_028322259.1 coordinate 1,677,211, forward strand.
TCTGGGTTTCCCATGCATGTTTTAGCTGAAAGAAGAATCCCTTACACCTGGAGATTTGGGACCCATGGAACGTGTACCATGCAGTATGACTTCAAAGGGTCTGCGTTTGCTTTCCAAAACTCACCAATGCTATCAGCCCGAAGTGTCCAGCCTTATGTCTCACCCAGCTCTGGGTGTAGATGTGGTAAATCCAGGTTGCATCACAAGCCCTGAATGAATTATTTAAGAATTGCTCTCTATTTCACTGTCATTGTGTTTTGTTTTTGAAATTTATTGTGATAATAATATTTATCGGATTTTCACTGCTGCCCTTAGGCCGCTGTACACACGCTTGATTTCCTTATGGTGACATATAAATCCATGGGTTTTAAGATTCTTACTTGTCAGGTATATTCCCAGGCGTTGAATATGGGGTGTTGAGTCCATTTCGTTGAGCAAGGAGTAGGTTTGTCTATTATATATTTGGCTTATGGAAAGGTATCCGTGCTAATTTCAATCTCTGCTTTTATGCAGCACCCCAACTCACCTTTCCCCATAAGCAAGCATAAGTTGGTTTTCTAAATTTGAGACCCTGTTCTGTTTTGTAAATCAGCTCATGTGTATTCAAGTTTACATTCCGTGTATTAGTGATATCTTATGATGTTTCTTTTTCTGTGTGACTTATTTCTCGTAGAATCATCGTACCTGAATCCACTCATTATGCTGCTACGGGCCTGATGACGTAGATTTCATTGCTGAGTGATATTACATTGTATGTGCGTACCACAACTTCTTTATCCATTTTTTGTTTTCTCGGATATTTAACTTGTACCGTAGACAAGGTTTTTATAAACAGAGCCATCCCAAACATTGGGGTGGCTGTGTGTTTTTGATTTTAATTTCCCTAAGCTATAGGACCATAAGTTGAAGTGCCATAGGCTGTGTTGCTTTGTTTCCTACGTTTTTCAGGAAACACCATACACTTCTCCAGAGTGGCTGTTGGCAATTTACATCCCGCCCATCAGCATAACAAGGCTCCCTGTTCTCCATGACCTGTCCTGACTTTCTGGATTTTACACTTTTTTCAGATGGCCCTTTTGACCGGGGGGCAGTGAGACTTCATTGTAGTGCAGATTTCCTTTACAAGCTTGCTTGGTTGACCAAAAAGTGCGTATGCGTTTTTTCCTGAATATATTCAGGAAAAAGCGCATACGCCCATTTTGGCCAAGTGTATCATTGTCGACATTCTGCCTCTTTTCCTATGCTTTAAGTGCAATTCCAGTCTACCCCCTGAAATAGTTTTCCTGAAATTCTGCCCCGCTTTCAAGTCCTCTTCGAAGACTTACTTCAATACATTTTTGGACGATAGCTGTCATTCATAACTCTGCAGGTTTGTGAATTACAGTGCCCCTGAGCTCCTTTCTTCAACTGGCTTTCTTGTGAGCTGGCCACAAAACCGCAGGATTGCTTCAGGCCCTAATCTGTTTCCAGCAGGGCATGATGAGCCTTTGGTTAATTCCTCTTCCTGGTGGGAAATGAGCATTGCTTTTGCCCGTGCTGACACCTAGAGCTAGTCTCTGATTGGTTCTCCCTATTCCTGTTCATCTTGCGCAGAAATTGCAAACTGTGCCAAACAGGAGGTTAAAGGCACTGACTCTCCAAGTGGGGAGAGTGTTAGTAAAGTGTCTGGAATGCAGAACCCGAGTACCAGGGTTCGAAAACAGAGATGCATTTGAAAACGTTTCCCAATCACATGGTGGACCATACTCTGGGTTACCCATGCATGTTTTAGCTGAAGGAAGAATCCCTGAAACCTGGAGATTTGGGACCCATGGAACGGGTACCATGCAGTATGTCTTCAAAAGGTCTGCGTTTGCTCTCCGAACCTCACCAATGCTATCAGCCCGAAGTGTCCAGCCTTATGTCTCACCCAGCTCTGGGTGTAGATGTGGTAAATCCACGTTGCATCACAAGCCCTGAATGAATTATTTAAGAATTGCTCTCTATTTCACTGTCATTGTGTTTTGTTTTTGAAATTTATTTTGATAATGGGATTTATCAGATTTTCACTGCTGCGTTTAGGCCGCTGTACACACGCTTGATTTCCTTATGGAGACATATAAATCCATGGGTTTTAAGATTCTTACTTGTCAGGTATAATCCCAGGCGTTGAATATGGGGTGTTGAGTCCATTTCGTTGAGCAAGGAGTAGGTCTTGTCTGTTATATATTTGGCTTAAGAAAGGTATCTGTGCTAATTTCAATCTCTGGTTTTATGCAGCACCCCAACTCACCTTTCCCCATAAGCAAGCATAAGTTGGTTTTCTAAATTTGAGACCCTGTTCTGTTTTGTATTTCAGTTCATGTGTAGTCAAGTTTACATTCCGTGTATTAGTGATACCTTATGATGTTTCTTTTCCTGTGTGACTTATTTCTCGTAGAATCATCGTACCTGAATCCACTCATTATGCTGCTACGGGCCTGATGACGTAGATTTCATTGCTGAATGATATACCATTGTACGTGCGTACCACAACTTCTTTATCCATTTTTTGCTTTCTCGGATATTTAACTTGTACTGTAGACGAGGTTCTTGTAAACAGAGCCATCCCAAACATTCGGGTGGCTGTGTGATTTTGATTTTAATTTCCCTAAGCTATAGGACCATAAGTGGAAGTGCCATAGGCTGTGTTGCTTTGTTTCCTACGTGTTTCAGGAAACACCATACACTTCTCCAGAGTGGCTGTTGGCAATTTACATCCCGCCCATCAGCATAACAAGGCTCCCTGTTCTCCATGACCTGTCCTGCCTTTCTAGATTTTACACTTTTTTCAGATGGCCCTTTTGACCCGGGGGCAGTGAGACTTCATTGTAGTGCAGATTTCCTTTACACGCTTTCTTGGTTGGCCAAAAAGGGAGTATGCGTTTTTTCCTGAATATATTCAGGAAAAAACACATACGCCCTTTTTGGCCAAGTGCATCATTGTCGACATTCTGCCTCTTTTCCTATGCTTTAAGTGCAAGTCCAGTCTACCCCCTGAAATCGTTTTCCTGGAATTCTGCCCCGCTTTCAAGTCCTCTTCGAAGACTTACTTCAGTACATTTTTGGACAATAGCTGTCATTCATAACTCTGCAGGTTTGTGAATTACAGTGCCCCTGAGCTCCTTTCTTCAACTCGCTTTCTTGTGAGCTGGCCGCAAAACCACAGGATTGCTTCAGGCCCTAATCTGTTTCCGGCAGGGCACGCTGAGCCTTTGGTTAATTCCTCTTCCTGGTGGGAAATGAGCGTTCCATTTGCCCGTGCAGACACCTACAGCTAGTCTCTCATTGGTTCTCCCTATTCCTGTTCATCTTGCGCAGAAATTGCACACTGTGCCAAAAAGGAGGTTAAAGGCACTGACTCTCCAAGTGGGGAGAGTGTTAGTAAAGCGTCTGGAATGGTGCCCCCGAGTACCAGGGTTCGAAAACTGAGATGTATTTGAAAATGTTTCCCAATCCAACGGTGGACCATACTCTGGGTTTCCCATGCATGTTTTAGCTGAAGGAAGAATCCCTTACACCTGGAGATTTGGGACCCATGGAATGGGTACCATGCAGTATGACTTCAAAGGGTCTGTGTTTGCTCTCCGAACCTCACCAATGCTATCAGCCCGAAGTGTCCAGCCTTATGTCTCACCCAGCTCTGGGTGTAGAGGTGGTAAATCCAGGTTGCATCACAAGCCCTGAATCAATTATTTAAGCATTACTCTCTATTTCAGTGTCATTGTGTTTTGTTTTTGAAATTTATTTTGATAATGGGATTTATCGGATTTTCACTGCTGCATTTAGGCTGCTGTACACACTCTTGATTTCCTTATGGAGACATATAAATCCATGGGTTTTAAGGTTCTTACTTTTCAGGTATCTTCCCAGGCGTTTAATATGGGGTGTTGAGTCCATTTCGTTGAGCAAGGAGTAGGTCTTGTCTATTATATATTTGGATGGAACGGTATCTGGGCTAATTTCAAACTCTGGTTTCATGCAGCATCCCAACTCACCTTTCCTCGTAAGCAAGCATAAGATGGTTTTCTAAATTTGAGTCCATGTTCTGTTTTGTAATTCAGCTCATGTGTAGTCAAGTTTACATTCCGTGTATTAGTGATATCTTATGATGTTTGTTTTTCTGTGTGGCTTATTTCTCGTAGAATCTTCGTACCTGAAACCACTCATTATGCCGCTACGGGACTGATGACGTAGATTTCATTGCTGAGTGATATTCCATTGTACGTGCGTACCACAACTTCTTTATCCATTTTTTGCTTTCTCGGATATTTAACTTGTACCGTAGACGAAGTTCTTGTAAACAGAGCCATCCCAAACATTGGGGTGGCTGTGTGTTTTTGATTTTCATTTCCCTAAGCTATAGGACCATAAATGGAATTGCCATAGGCTGTGTTGCTTTGTTTCCTACGTTTTTCAGGAAACACCGTACACTTCTCCAGAGTGGCTGTTGGCAATTTACATCCCGCACATCAGCATAACAAGGCTCCCTGTTCTCCATGACCTGTCCTGACTTTCTGGATTTTACACTTTTTTCAGATGGCCCTTTTGACCGGGAGGCAGAGAGACTTCATTGTAGTGCAGATTTCCTTTTCACGCTTGCTTGGTTGGCCAAAAAGCACGTATGCGTTTTTTCCTGAATATATTCAGGAAAAAACACATACGCCCTTTTTGGCCAAGTGCATCATTGTCGACATTCTGCCTCTTTTCCTATGCTTTAAGTGCAATTCCAGTCTACCCCCTGAAATCGTTTTCCTGAAATCCTGCCCCGCTTTCAAGTCCTCTTCAAAGACTTTCATCAATACATTTTTGAACGATAGGTGTCATTCATATCTCTGCACGTTTGTGAATTACAGTGCCCCTGAGCTCCTTTCTTCAACTCGCTTTCTCCTGACCTGGCCACAATACCGCAGGATAGCTTCAGGCCCTAATCTTTTTCCGGCAGGGCACGCTGAGCCTTTAGTTAATTCCTCTTCCTGGTCGGAAATAACTGTTCCATTTGCCTGTGCAGACACCTACAGCTAGTCTCTCATTGGTTCTCCCTATTCCTGTTCATCTTGCGCAGAAATTGCAAACTGTGCCAAACAGGAGGTTAAAGGCACTGACTCTCCAAGTGGGGAGAGTGTTAGTAAAGCGTCTGGAATGGTGAACCCGAGTACCAGGGTTCAAAAACTGAGATGCATTTGAAAACGTTTCCCAATCACACGGTCGACCATACTCTGGGTTTCCCATGCATGTTTTAGCTGAAGGAAGAATCCCTTAAACCTGGAGAGTTGGGACCCTTGGAATGGGTACCATGCAGGATGACATAAAAGGGTTTGTGTTTGCTCACCGAACCTCACCAATGCTATCAGCCCGAAGTGTCCAACCTTATGTCTCACCCAGCTCTGGGTGTAGATGTGGTAAATCCAGGTTGCATCACAAGCCCTGAATGAATTATTTAAGAATTGCTCTCTATTTCACTGTCATTGTGTTTTCTTTTTGAAATTTATGTTGATAATGGGATTTTTCGGATCTTCACTGCTGCGTTTAGGCCAATGTACACACGCTTGATTTCATTATGGAGACATAAAAATCCATGGGTTTTAAGATTCTTACTTGTCCGGTATGGTCCCAGGCGTTGAATATGGGGTGTTGAGTCCATTTCGTTGAGCAAGGAGTAGGTCTTATCTATAATATAATTGGCTAATGGAACGGTTTCTGTGCTAATTTCAATCTCTGGTTTTATGCAGCACCCCTACTCAACATTCCCCATAAGCAAGCATAAGTTGGTTTTCTAAATTTGAGACCCTGTTCTGTTTTGTAATTCAGTTCATGTGTAGTCAAGATTACATTCCGTGTATTAGTGATATCTTATGATGTTTCTTTTTCTGTGTGACTTATTTCTCGTAGAATCAACGTACCTGAATCCACTCTTTATGCCGCTACGGGCCTGATGACGTAGATTTCATTGCTGAGTGATATTCCATTGTACGTGCGTACCACAACTTCTTTATCCATTTTTTGCTTTCTCGGATATTTAACTTGTACCGTAGACGAGGTTCTTGTAAACAGAGCCATCCCAAACATTGGGGTGGCTGTTTGTTTTTGATTTTAATTTCCCTAAGCTATAGGACCATAAGTGGAAGTGCCATAGGCTGTGTTGCTTTGTTTCCTACGTGTTTCAGGAAACACCATACACTTCTCCAGAGTGGCTGTTGGCAATTTACATCCCGCCCATCAGCATAACAAGGCTCCCTGTTCTCCATGACCTGTCCTGACTTTCTGGATTTTACACTTTTTTCAGATGGCCCTTTTGACCGGGGGGCAGTGAGACTTCATTGTAGTGCAGATTTCCTTTACAAGCTTGCTTGGTTGACCAAAAAGTGCGTATGCGTTTTTTCCTGAATATATTCAGGAAAAAGCGCATACGCCCATTTTGGCCAAGTGTATCATTGTCGACATTCTGCCTCTTTTCCTATGCTTTAAGTGCAATTCCAGTCTACCCCCTGAAATAGTTTTCCTGAAATTCTGCCCCGCTTTCAAGTCCTCTTCGAAGACTTACTTCAATACATTTTTGGACGATAGCTGTCATTCATAACTCTGCAGGTTTGTGAATTACAGTGCCCCTGAGCTCCTTTCTTCAACTGGCTTTCTTGTGAGCTGGCCACAAAACCGCAGGATTGCTTCAGGCCCTAATCTGTTTCCAGCAGGGCATGATGAGCCTTTGGTTAATTCCTCTTCCTGGTGGGAAATGAGCATTGCTTTTGCCCGTGCTGACACCTAGAGCTAGTCTCTGATTGGTTCTCCCTATTCCTGTTCATCTTGCGCAGAAATTGCAAACTGTGCCAAACAGGAGGTTAAAGGCACTGACTCTCCAAGTGGGGAGAGTGTTAGTAAAGTGTCTGGAATGCAGAACCCGAGTACCAGGGTTCGAAAACAGAGATGCATTTGAAAACGTTTCCCAATCACATGGTGGACCATACTCTGGGTTACCCATGCATGTTTTAGCTGAAGGAAGAATCCCTGAAACCTGGAGATTTGGGACCCATGGAACGGGTACCATGCAGTATGTCTTCAAAAGGTCTGCGTTTGCTCTCCGAACCTCACCAATGCTATCAGCCCGAAGTGTCCAGCCTTATGTCTCACCCAGCTCTGGGTGTAGATGTGGTAAATCCACGTTGCATCACAAGCCCTGAATGAATTATTTAAGAATTGCTCTCTATTTCACTGTCATTGTGTTTTGTTTTTGAAATTTATTTTGATAATGGGATTTATCAGATTTTCACTGCTGCGTTTAGGCCGCTGTACACACGCTTGATTTCCTTATGGAGACATATAAATCCATGGGTTTTAAGATTCTTACTTGTCAGGTATAATCCCAGGCGTTGAATATGGGGTGTTGAGTCCATTTCGTTGAGCAAGGAGTAGGTCTTGTCTGTTATATATTTGGCTTAAGAAAGGTATCTGTGCTAATTTCAATCTCTGGTTTTATGCAGCACCCCAACTCACCTTTCCCCATAAGCAAGCATAAGTTGGTTTTCTAAATTTGAGACCCTGTTCTGTTTTGTATTTCAGTTCATGTGTAGTCAAGTTTACATTCCGTGTATTAGTGATACCTTATGATGTTTCTTTTCCTGTGTGACTTATTTCTCGTAGAATCATCGTACCTGAATCCACTCATTATGCTGCTACGGGCCTGATGACGTAGATTTCATTGCTGAATGATATACCATTGTACGTGCGTACCACAACTTCTTTATCCATTTTTTGCTTTCTCGGATATTTAACTTGTACTGTAGACGAGGTTCTTGTAAACAGAGCCATCCCAAACATTCGGGTGGCTGTGTGATTTTGATTTTAATTTCCCTAAGCTATAGGACCATAAGTGGAAGTGCCATAGGCTGTGTTGCTTTGTTTCCTACGTGTTTCAGGAAACACCATACACTTCTCCAGAGTGGCTGTTGGCAATTTACATCCCGCCCATCAGCATAACAAGGCTCCCTGTTCTCCATGACCTGTCCTGCCTTTCTAGATTTTACACTTTTTTCAGATGGCCCTTTTGACCCGGGGGCAGTGAGACTTCATTGTAGTGCAGATTTCCTTTACACGCTTTCTTGGTTGGCCAAAAAGGGAGTATGCGTTTTTTCCTGAATATATTCAGGAAAAAACACATACGCCCTTTTTGGCCAAGTGCATCATTGTCGACATTCTGCCTCTTTTCCTATGCTTTAAGTGCAAGTCCAGTCTACCCCCTGAAATCGTTTTCCTGGAATTCTGCCCCGCTTTCAAGTCCTCTTCGAAGACTTACTTCAGTACATTTTTGGACAATAGCTGTCATTCATAACTCTGCAGGTTTGTGAATTACAGTGCCCCTGAGCTCCTTTCTTCAACTCGCTTTCTTGTGAGCTGGCCGCAAAACCACAGGATTGCTTCAGGCCCTAATCTGTTTCCGGCAGGGCACGCTGAGCCTTTGGTTAATTCCTCTTCCTGGTGGGAAATGAGCGTTCCATTTGCCCGTGCAGACACCTACAGCTAGTCTCTCATTGGTTCTCCCTATTCCTGTTCATCTTGCGCAGAAATTGCACACTGTGCCAAAAAGGAGGTTAAAGGCACTGACTCTCCAAGTGGGGAGAGTGTTAGTAAAGCGTCTGGAATGGTGCCCCCGAGTACCAGGGTTCGAAAACTGAGATGTATTTGAAAATGTTTCCCAATCCAACGGTGGACCATACTCTGGGTTTCCCATGCATGTTTTAGCTGAAGGAAGAATCCCTTACACCTGGAGATTTGGGACCCATGGAATGGGTACCATGCAGTATGACTTCAAAGGGTCTGTGTTTGCTCTCCGAACCTCACCAATGCTATCAGCCCGAAGTGTCCAGCCTTATGTCTCACCCAGCTCTGGGTGTAGAGGTGGTAAATCCAGGTTGCATCACAAGCCCTGAATCAATTATTTAAGCATTACTCTCTATTTCAGTGTCATTGTGTTTTGTTTTTGAAATTTATTTTGATAATGGGATTTATCGGATTTTCACTGCTGCATTTAGGCTGCTGTACACACTCTTGATTTCCTTATGGAGACATATAAATCCATGGGTTTTAAGGTTCTTACTTTTCAGGTATCTTCCCAGGCGTTTAATATGGGGTGTTGAGTCCATTTCGTTGAGCAAGGAGTAGGTCTTGTCTATTATATATTTGGATGGAACGGTATCTGGGCTAATTTCAAACTCTGGTTTCATGCAGCATCCCAACTCACCTTTCCTCGTAAGCAAGCATAAGATGGTTTTCTAAATTTGAGTCCATGTTCTGTTTTGTAATTCAGCTCATGTGTAGTCAAGTTTACATTCCGTGTATTAGTGATATCTTATGATGTTTGTTTTTCTGTGTGGCTTATTTCTCGTAGAATCTTCGTACCTGAAACCACTCATTATGCCGCTACGGGACTGATGACGTAGATTTCATTGCTGAGTGATATTCCATTGTACGTGCGTACCACAACTTCTTTATCCATTTTTTGCTTTCTCGGATATTTAACTTGTACCGTAGACGAAGTTCTTGTAAACAGAGCCATCCCAAACATTGGGGTGGCTGTGTGTTTTTGATTTTCATTTCCCTAAGCTATAGGACCATAAATGGAATTGCCATAGGCTGTGTTGCTTTGTTTCCTACGTTTTTCAGGAAACACCGTACACTTCTCCAGAGTGGCTGTTGGCAATTTACATCCCGCACATCAGCATAACAAGGCTCCCTGTTCTCCATGACCTGTCCTGACTTTCTGGATTTTACACTTTTTTCAGATGGCCCTTTTGACCGGGAGGCAGAGAGACTTCATTGTAGTGCAGATTTCCTTTTCACGCTTGCTTGGTTGGCCAAAAAGCACGTATGCGTTTTTTCCTGAATATATTCAGGAAAAAACACATACGCCCTTTTTGGCCAAGTGCATCATTGTCGACATTCTGCCTCTTTTCCTATGCTTTAAGTGCAATTCCAGTCTACCCCCTGAAATCGTTTTCCTGAAATCCTGCCCCGCTTTCAAGTCCTCTTCAAAGACTTTCATCAATACATTTTTGAACGATAGGTGTCATTCATATCTCTGCACGTTTGTGAATTACAGTGCCCCTGAGCTCCTTTCTTCAACTCGCTTTCTCCTGACCTGGCCACAATACCGCAGGATAGCTTCAGGCCCTAATCTTTTTCCGGCAGGGCACGCTGAGCCTTTAGTTAATTCCTCTTCCTGGTCGGAAATAACTGTTCCATTTGCCTGTGCAGACACCTACAGCTAGTCTCTCATTGGTTCTCCCTATTCCTGTTCATCTTGCGCAGAAATTGCAAACTGTGCCAAACAGGAGGTTAAAGGCACTGACTCTCCAAGTGGGGAGAGTGTTAGTAAAGCGTCTGGAATGGTGAACCCGAGTACCAGGGTTCAAAAACTGAGATGCATTTGAAAACGTTTCCCAATCACACGGTCGACCATACTCTGGGTTTCCCATGCATGTTTTAGCTGAAGGAAGAATCCCTTAAACCTGGAGAGTTGGGACCCTTGGAATGGGTACCATGCAGGATGACATAAAAGGGTTTGTGTTTGCTCACCGAACCTCACCAATGCTATCAGCCCGAAGTGTCCAACCTTATGTCTCACCCAGCTCTGGGTGTAGATGTGGTAAATCCAGGTTGCATCACAAGCCCTGAATGAATTATTTAAGAATTGCTCTCTATTTCACTGTCATTGTGTTTTCTTTTTGAAATTTATGTTGATAATGGGATTTTTCGGATCTTCACTGCTGCGTTTAGGCCAATGTACACACGCTTGATTTCATTATGGAGACATAAAAATCCATGGGTTTTAAGATTCTTACTTGTCCGGTATGGTCCCAGGCGTTGAATATGGGGTGTTGAGTCCATTTCGTTGAGCAAGGAGTAGGTCTTATCTATAATATAATTGGCTAATGGAACGGTTTCTGTGCTAATTTCAATCTCTGGTTTTATGCAGCACCCCTACTCAACATTCCCCATAAGCAAGCATAAGTTGGTTTTCTAAATTTGAGACCCTGTTCTGTTTTGTAATTCAGTTCATGTGTAGTCAAGATTACATTCCGTGTATTAGTGATATCTTATGATGTTTCTTTTTCTGTGTGACTTATTTCTCGTAGAATCAACGTACCTGAATCCACTCTTTATGCCGCTACGGGCCTGATGACGTAGATTTCATTGCTGAGTGATATTCCATTGTACGTGCGTACCACAACTTCTTTATCCATTTTTTGCTTTCTCGGATATTTAACTTGTACCGTAGACGAGGTTCTTGTAAACAGAGCCATCCCAAACATTGGGGTGGCTGTTTGTTTTTGATTTTAATTTCCCTAAGCTATAGGACCATAAGTGGAAGTGCCATAGGCTGTGTTGCTTTGTTTCCTACGTGTTTCAGGAAACACCATACACTTCTCCAGAGTGGCTGTTGGCAATTAACATCCCACCCATCAGAATAACAAGGCTCCCTGTTCTCCATGACCTGTCCTGCCTTTCTGGATTTTACACTTTTTTCAGATGGCCCTTTTGACCAGGGGGCAGAGAGACTTCATTGTACTGCAGATTTCCTTTACACGCTTGCTTGGTTGGCCAAAAACTGCGTATGCGTTTTTTCCTGAATATATTCAGGAAAAAACGCATACGCCCTTTTTGGCCAAGTGCATCATTGTCGACATTCTGCCTCTTTTCCTATGCATTAAGTGCAATTCCAGTCTACCCCCTGAAATCGTTTTCCTGAAATTCTGCCCCACTTTCAAGTCCTCTTCGAAGACTTACTTCAATACATTTTAGACGATAGCTGTCATTCATAACTCTGCAGGTTTGTGAATTACAGTGCCCCTGAGCTCCTTTCTTCAACTCGTTTTCTTGTGAGCTGGCCACAAAACCGCAGGATTGCTTCAGGCCCTAATCTGTTTCTGGCAGGGCACGCTGAGCCTTTGTTTAATTCCTCTTCCTGGTGGGAAATGAGCGTTCCATTTGCCCGTGCAGACAACTACAGCTAGTCTCTCATTCGTTCTCCCTATTCCTGTTCATCTTGCGCAGAAATTGCAAACTGTGACAAACAGGAGGTTAAAGGCACTGACTCTCCAAGTGGGGAGAGTGTTAGTAAAGCGTCTGGAATGGTGCACCCGAGTACCAGGGTTCGAAAACTGAGATGCATTTGAAAACGTTTCCCAATCACACGGTGGACCACACTCTGGTTTTCCCATGCATGTTTTAGCTGAAGGAAGAATCCCTTAAACCTGGAGAGTTGGGAGCCTTGTTATGGGTACCATGCAGTATGACTTCAAAGGGTCTGCGTTTGCTCACCGAACCTCACCAATGCTATCAGCCCGAAGTGTCCAGCCTTATGTCTCACCCAGCTCTGGGTGTAGATGTGGTAAATCCAGGTTGCATCAGAAGCCCTGAATGAATTATTTAAGAATTGCTCTCTATTTCAGTGTCATTGTGTTTTGTTTTTGAAATTTGTTTTGATAATGGGATTTATCGGATTTTCACTGCTGTGTTTAGGCCGCTGTACACACGCTTGATTTCCTTATGGAGACATATAAATCCATAGGTTTTAAGATTCTTACTTGTCAGGTATCTTCCCAGGCGTTGAATATGGGGTGTTGAGTCCATTTCGTTGAGCAAGGAGTAGGTCTTGTCTATTATATATTTGGCTTATGGAAAGGTATCTGTGCTAATTTCAATCTCTGCTTTTATGCAGCACCCCAACTCACCTTTCCCCATAAGCAAGCATAAGTTGGTTTTCTAAATTTGAGACCCTGTTCTGTTTTGTAATTCCGTTCATGTGTAGTCAAGTTTACATTCTGTGTATTAGTGATATCTTATGATGTTTCTTTTTCTGTGTGACTTATTTCTCTTAGAATCATCGTACCTGAATCCACTCATTATGCCGCTTCAGAACTGATGACGTAGATTTCATTGCTGAGTGATATTCCATTGTACGTGCGTACCACATCTTCTTTATCCATTTTTTGCTTTCTCGGATATTTAACTTGTACCGTAGACGAGGTTCTTGTAAACAGGGCTGTCCCAAACTTTGGGGTGTCTGTGTGTTTTTGCTTTTAATTTCCCTAAGCTATAGGACCATAAGTGGAAGTGCCATAGGCTGTGTTGCTTTGTTTCCTACGTGTTTCAGGAAACACCATACACTTCTCCAGAGTGGCTGTTGGCAATTTACGTCCCGCCCATCAGCATAACAAGGCTCCCTGTTCTCCATGACCTGTCCTGCCTTTCTGGATTTTACACTTTTTTCAGATGGCCCTTTTGACCGGGGGGCAGTGAGAATTTATTGTAGTGCAGATTTCCTTTACACGCTTGCTTGGTTGGACAAAAAGGGCGTATGCGTTTTTTCCTGAATATATACAGGAAAAACCGCATACGCCCTTTTTAGCCAAGTGTATCATTGTCGATATTCTGCCTCTTTTCCTATGCTTTAAGTGCAATTCCAGTCTACCCCCTGAAATAGTTTTCCTGAAATTCTGCCCCGCTTTCTAGTCCTCTTCGAAGACTTACTTCAGTACATTTTTGGACGATAGCTGTCATTCATAACTCTGCAGGTTTGTGAATTACAGTGCCCCTGAGCTCCTTTCTTCAACTCGTTTTCTTGTGAGCTGGCCACAAAACCGCAGGATTGCTTCAGGACCTAACCTGTTTCCGGCAGGGCACGCTGAGCCTTTGTTTACTTCCTCTTCCTGGTGGGAAATGAGCGTTCCATTTGCCCGTGCAGACACCTACAGCTAGTCTCTCATTGGTTCTCCCTATTCCTGTTCATCTTGCGCAGAAATTGCAAACTGTGCCAAACAGGAGGTTAAAGGCACTGACTCTCCAAGTGGAGAGAGTGTTAGTAAAGGGTCTGGAATGGTGAACCCGAGTACCAGGGGACGAAAACTGAGATGCATTTGAAAACGTTTCCCAATCACACGGTGGACCATACTCTGGGTTTCCCATGCATGTTTTAGCTGAAGGAAGAATCCCTTAAACCTGGAGAGTTGGGACCCATGGAATGGGTACCATGCAGTATGACTTCAAAGGGTCTGCATTTGCTCACTGAACCTCACCATTGCTATCAGCCGGAAGTGTCCTGCCTTATATATCACCCAACTCTGGGTGTAGATGTGGTAAATCCAGGTTGCATCGCAAGCCCTGAAAGAATTATTTAAGAATTGCTCTCTATTTCACTGTCATTGTGTTTTGTTTTTGAAATTTATTTTTATAATGGGATTTTTCGGATTTTCACTGCTGCGTTGATGCCGCTGTACACACGCTTGATTTCCTTATGGAGACACATAAATCCATGGGTTTTATGGTTCTTACTTGTCAGGTATCTTCCCAGGCGTTGAATATGGGGTATTGAGTCCATTTCGTTGAGCAAGGAGTAGGTCTTGTCTATTATATATTTGGCTTATGGAACGGTATCTGTGCTAATTTCAATCTCTGGTTTTATGCAGCACCCCAACTCACCTTTCCCCTTAAGCAAGCATAAGTTGGTTTTCTCAATTTGAGACCCTGTTCTGTTTTGTAATTCAGTTCATGTGTAGCCAAGTTTACATTCCGTGTATTAGTGATATCTTATGATGTTTCCTTTTCTGTGTGACTTATTTCACTTAGAATCATCGTACCTGAATCCACTCATTATGCCGCGATGGGCCTGATGACACAGATTTCATTGGTGAGTGATATTCCATTGTACGTACGTACCACAAATTCTTTATCCATTTTTAACATTCTGGGATATTTAACTTGTACCGTGGACGAGCTTATTGTAAATAGAGCCGTCCGAAACTTTGGGGTGGCTGTGTGTTTTTGATTTTAATTTCCCTAAGCTATAGAACCATAAGTGGAAGTTCCGTAGGCTTCATTGCTTTGTTTTTTAGGTGTTTGAGGAAACACCATACACTTCTCCAGAGTGGCTGTTGGCAATTTACATCCCGCCCATCAGCATAACAAAGCTCCCTGTTCTCCATGGCCTGTGCTGCCTTTGTGCATTTTACACTTTTTTCAGATGGCCCTTTTGACCGGGGGCAGTGAGACTTCATTGTAGTGCCGATTTCTTTAACATTCTTGCTTGGTTGGCCAAAAAGTGCGTATGCGTTTTTTCCTGAATATATTCAGGATAAAACGCATACGCCCTTTATGGCCAAGTGCATCATTGTCGACATTCTGCCTCTTTTCCTATGCTTTAAATGCAATTCCAGTATACCCCTGAAATTGTTTTACTGCAATTCTGCCCCGCTTTCCAGTTCTCTTCGCAGCCTTCCTTCAATATATTTTTGGACGATAGCTGTCATTTATAACTCTGCAGATTTGTGAATTACAGTGCCCCTGAGCTCCTTTCTTCAACTCGCTTTCTTGTGAGCTGGCCGCAAACCGGCAGGATTGCTCCAGGGCCTAATCTGTTTCTGGCAATGCATGCTGAGCCTTTGGTTAATTCCTCTTCCTGGTGGGAAATGAGCGTTAATTTGCCCGTGCAGACACGTACAGCTTGTCTCTCATTGGTTCTCCCTATTCCTGTTCATCTTGCGCAGAAATTGCAAACTGTGCCAAACAGGAGGTTAAAGGCACTGACTCTCCAAGTGGGGAGACTGTTAGTAAAGGGTCTGGAATGGTGAACCCGATTAAAAGGGGACGAAAACTGAGATGCATTTGAAAACGTTTCCCGGTCACACGCTGCACCATACTGTGGGTTTCCAATGCATGTTTTAGCTGAAGGCAGAATCTCTTAAACTTTGGGAGTTGGGCCCCATGGAATGGGTACCATGCAGTATGACTTCAAAGGGTCTGCATTTGCTCATCGAACCTCACCAAAGCTATCACCACGAAGTGTCCAACCTTATGTCTCACTCAGCTCTGGGTGTAGATGTGGTAAATCCAGGTTGCATCACAAGCCCTGAATGAATTATTTAAGAATTGCTCTCTGTTTCACGGACATTGTGTTTTGGTATTGTAATTCATTTTGATAATGGGATTTATCGGATTTTCTCTGCTACATTCATGCCACTGTACGCACACTTGATTCTCTTATGGAGACATATAAATCCATGTGTTTGAAGATTCTTTCTAGTCAGGTGTATTCCTAGGCGTTGAATATGTGGTGTTTAGTCCATTTCGTTGAGCAAGGAGTAGGTCTTGACTATTACATATTTGGCTTATTGAATGGTATCTGTGCTAATTTCTATCTCTGGTTTTATGCAGCACCCCAACTCACCTTGCCCCTTAAGCAAGCATAAGTTGTTTTTCTAAATTTGAGACCCTGTTCTGTTTTGTATTTCAGTTCATTTGTAGCCAAGATTACATTCTGTATATTAGTGATATCTTGTGATGTTTCATTTTCTGTGCAACTTATTTCACTTAGAATTATCGTACCTGAATCCACTCATTATGCCACGACGGGCCTGAGGACACAGATTTCGTTGGTGAGTAATATTCCGTTGTACGTACGTACCACACTTCTTTATCCATTTTTCGCTTTCTGGGATATTTAACTTGTACCGTAGAAGAGGTTCTTGCAAACAGAGCTGTCCGAAACTTTGGGGTGGCCTTGTGTTTTTGATTTTAATTTCCCTAAGTTATAGGACCATAAGTGGAAGTGCTGTAGGCTCCGCTGCTTTGTTTTTTAGGGGTTTCAGGAAACACCATTCAATTCTCCAGAGTGGCTGTTGGCAAATTTCATCCCACCCATCAGCATAACAAGGCTCCCTGTTCTCCATGGCCTGTGCTGCCTTTCTGGATTTTACAGTTTTTCAGATGGTCCTTTTGACTGCGGGGCAGTGAGACTTCATTGTAGTGCAGATTTCTTTAACATGCTTACTTGGTTGGCCAAAAAGTGCGTATGCCTTTTTTCCTGAATATATTCAGGAAAAAACGCATACGCCCTTTTTGGCCAAGTGCATCATTGTCGACGTCTGCATGTTTTCCTATGCTTTAAATGCAATTCCAGTATACCCCCTGTAATCGTTTTCCTGCAATTCTGCCCCGCATTCAAGTCCTCTTCGCAACCTTCCTTCAATATATTTTTGGACGATAGCTGTCATTTATAACTCTGCAGGTTTGTGAATTACAGTGCCCCTGAGCTCTTTTCTTCAACTCGCTTTCTTGTGAGCTGGCCGCAAACCCGCAGGATTGCTTCAGGCCCTAATATTGTTCCGGCACGACATGCTGAGCCTTTGGTTAAATCCTCTTCCTGGTGGGAAATGAGCGTTAATTTGCTCGTACAGAAACCTAGAGCCAGTCTCTCATTGGTTCTCCCTATTCCTGTTCATCTTGCGCAGAAATTGCAAACTGTGTCAAACAGGAGGTTAAAGGCACTGACTCTCCAAGTGGGGAGAGTGTTAGTAAAGGGTCAGGAATGGTGAACCCGAGTCAAAGGGAAGGAAATCTGAGATGCATTTGAAAACGTTTCCCGGTCACACTGTGCACCATACTCTGGGTTTCCCATGCATGTTTTAGCTGAAGGAAGAATCCCTTAAACCTGGAGAGTTGAGACTCATGGAATGGGTATCATGCAGTATGACTTCCAAGGGTCTGCATTTGCTCATCAAACCTCACCAATGCTATAAGCCCGAAGTGTCCAACTTTATGTCTCACTCAGCTCTGGGTGTAGATGTGGTAAATCCAGGTTGCATCAGAAGCCCTGAAAGAAATATTTAAGAATTGCTCTCTATTTCACTGTCATTGTGTTTTGTATTTGAAAATTATTTTGATAATGGGATTTATCGTATTTTCACTGCTGCGTTTATGCCGCTGTACACACGCTTGATTCTCTTACGGAGACATATAAATCCATGGGTTTTAAGATTCTTACTAGTTAGGTATATTCCCAGGTGTTGAATATGGGGTGTTGAGTCCATTTCGTTGAGCAAGGAGTAGGTCTTTTCTATTACATATTTGGCTTATGGAACGGTATCTGTGCTAATTTCAATCTCTGGTTTTATCCAGCACTCCAACTCACCTTTCCCCATAAGCAAGCATAAGTTGGTTTTCTAAATTTGAGACCCTGTTCTGTTTTGTAATTCACTTCATGTGTAGGCAAGTTTACATTCCATGTATTAGTGATATCTTATGAGGTTTCTTATTCTGTGTGACTTATTTCACTTAGAATCATCGTACCTGAATCCACTCATTATGCCGCTACGGGCCTGTTGACGTAGATTTCATTGCTGTGTGATGTTCCATTGTATGTACGTACCACAACTTCTTTATCCATTTTTTGCTTTCTCAGATATTTAACTTGTACCGTAGACGAGGTTCTTGTAAACAGAGCCTTCCCAAACTTTGGGGTTGCTGTGTGTTTTTGATTTTAATTTCCCTAAGCTATAGGACCATAAGTGGAAGTGACATAGGCTGTGTTGCTTTGTTTCCTACATGTTTAAGGAAACACCATACACTTCTCCAGGGTGGCTGTAGGCAATTTACATCCCGCGCATCAGCAAAACAAGGCTCCCTGTTCTCCATGACCTGTCCTGCCTTTCTGGATTTTACACTTTTTTCAGATGGCCCTTTTAACCGGGGGGCAGTGAGACTTCATTGTAGTGCAGATTTCCTTTACACGCTTGCTTGGTTGGCCATAAAGGGCGTATGCGTTTTTTCCTGAATATATTCAGGAAAAAACGCATACGCCCTTTATGGCCAAGTGCATCATTGTCGACATTCTGCCTCTCTTCCTATGCTTTAAGTGCAATTCCAGTCTACCCCCTGAAATCGTTTTCCTGAAATTCTGCCCCGCTTTCAAGTCCTCTTCGAAGACTTACTTCAATACATTTTTGGACGATAGCTGTCATTCATAACTCTGCAGGTTTGTGAATTACTGTGCCCCTGAGCTCATTTCTTCAACTCGCTTTCTTGTGAGCTGGCCGCAAAACCGCCGGATTGCTTCAGGCCCTAATCTGTTTCTGGCAGGGCACGCTGAGCCTTTTGTTAATTCCTCTTCCTGGTGGGAAATGAGCGTTCCATTTGCCCGTGCAGACACCTACAGCTAGTCTCTCATTGGTTCTCCCTATTCCTGTTCATCTTGCGCAGAAATTGCAAACTGTGCCAAACAGGAGTTTAAAGGCACTGACTCTCCAAGTGTGGAGAGTGTTAGTAAAGAGTCTGGAATGGTGAACTCGAGTATCAGGGTTCGAAACCTGAGATGCATTTGAAAACGTTTCCAAATCACATGGGTGAACATACTCTGGGTTTCCCATGCATGTTTTAGCTGAAGGAAGAATCCCTTAAACCTGGAGAGCTCGGACCAATAGACTGGGTACCATGTAGTATGACTTCAAAGGGTCTGCGTTTGCTCACCGATCCTCACCAATGCTATCAGCCCGACGTTCCCAGCCTTATGCCTCACCCAGCTCTGGGTATAGATGTGGTAAATCCAGGTTGCATCACAAGCCCTGAATGAATTATTTAAAAATTGCTCTCTATTTCACTGTCATTGTGTTTTGTTTTTGAAATTTATTTTGATAATGGGATTTATCGGATTTTCACTGCTGCGTTTAGGCCACTGTACACACGCTTGATTCCCTTAGGCAGACATATAAATCCATGGGTTTTAAGATTCTTACTTGTCAGGTATCTTCCCAGGCGAGGAATATGGGGTGTTGAGTCCATTTTGTTGAGCAAGGAGTTGGTCTTGTCTATTATATATTTGGCTTATGGAACGGTATCTGTCCTAATTTCAATCTCTGGTTTTATGCAGCACCCCAACTCACCTTTCCCCATAAGCAAGCATAAGTTGGTTTTCTAAATTTGTGACCCTGTTCTGTTTTGTAATTCAGTTCGTGTGTAGCCCAGTTTACATTCCGTTTATTAGTGATATCTTATGAAGATTCTTATGCTGTGTGACTTATTTCTCGTAGAATCATCGTACCTGAATCCACTCATTATGCCGCTACGGTCCTGATGACGTAGATTTCATTGCTGAGTGATATTCCATTGTACGTGCGTACCATAACTTCTTTATCCATTTTTTGCTTTCTCGGATATTTAACTCGTACCGTAGACGAGGTTCTTGTAAACAGAGCCGTCCCAAACTTTGGGGTTGCTGTGTGTTTTTGATTTTAATTTCCCTAAGCTATAGGACCATAAGTGGAAGTGCCATAGGCTGTGTTGCTTTGTTTCCTACGTGTTTCAGGAAACACCATACACTTCTCCAGGGTGGCTGTTGGCAATTTACATCCCGCCCATCAGCATAACAAGGGTTCCTTTTCTCCATGACCTGTGCAGGCTTTCTGGATTTTACACTTTTTTCAGATGGCCCTTTTGAGCGGGGGGCAGTGAGACTTCATTGTAGTGCAGATTTCCTTTACACGCTTGCTTGGTTGGCCAAAAAGTACGTATGCGTTTTTTCCTGAATATATTCAGGAAAAAACGCATACGCACTTTTTGGCCAAGTGCATCATTGTCGACATTCTGCCTCTTTTCCTATGCTTTAAGTGCAATTCCAGTCTACCCCCTGAAATCGTTTTCCTGAAATTCTGCCCCACTTTCAAGTACTCTTTGAAGACTTACTTCAATACATTTTTGGACGGTAGCTGGCTTTCATAACTCTGCAGGATTGTGAATTACAGTCCCTCTGAGCTCCATTCCTCAACTCGCTTTCTTGTGAGCTGGCCACAAAACCGCAGGATTGCTTCAGGCCGTAATCTGTTTCCGGCAGGGCACGTTGAGCCTTTGGTTAATTCCTCTTCCTGGTGGGAAATAAGCGTTCCCTTTGCCCGTGCAGACACCTACAGTTAGTCTCTAATGGGTTCTCCCTATTCCTGCACATCTTGCGCAGAAACTGCAAACTGTGCCAAACAGGAGGTTAAAGGCACTGACTCTCCAGGTGGGGAGAGTGTTACTAAAGCGTCTGGAATGGTGAACCTGAGTACCAGTGCACGAAAACTGAGATGCATTTGAAAACGTTTCCCAATCACACGGTGGACCATACTCTGGGTTTCCCATTCATGTTTTAGCTGAAGGAAGAATCCCTTAAACCTGGAGAGCTGGGACCCATGGAATGGGTACCATGCAGTATGACTTCAAAGGGTCTGCGTTTGCTCACCGAACCTCACCAATGCTATCAGCACGAAGTGCCCAGCCTTATGGCCCACCCAGCTCTGGGTGTAGATGTGCTAAATCCAGGTTGCATCACAAGCCCTGAATGAATTATTTAAGAATTGCTCTCTATTTCACTATCTTTGTGTTTTGTTTTTGAAATTTATTTTGATAACGGGATTTATCGGATTTTCACTGCTGCTTTTAGGCCGCTGTACACACGCTTGATTTCCTTATGGAGACATATAAATCCATGGGTTTTAAGATTCTTACTTGTCAGGTATATTCCCAGGCGATGAATATGTGGTGTTGAGTCCATTTCGTTGAGCAAGGAGTAGGTCTTTTCTATTATATATTTGGCTTATGGAACGGTATCTGTGCTAATTTCAATCTCTGGTTTTATGCAGCACCCCAACTCACCTTTCCCCATAAGCAAGCATAAGTTGGTTTTCTAAATTTGAGACCCTGTTCTGTTTTGTAATTCAGTTCATGTGTACCCAAGTTGACATTCCGTGTATTAGTGATATCTTATGAAGTTTCTTATGCTGTGTGACTTATTTCTCGTAGAATCATCGTACCTGAATCCACTCATTATGCCGCTACGGGCCTGATGACGTAGATTTTATTGTTGTGTGATATTCCATTGTACGTGCGTACCACAACTTCTTTATCCATTTTTTGCTTTCTCAGATATTGAACTTGTACCGTAGACGAGGTTCTTGTAAACAGAGCCGTCCCAAACTTTGGGGTGGCTGTGTGTTTTTGATTTTAATTTCCCTAAGCTATAGGACCATAAGTGGAAGTGCCATATGCTGTGTTGCTTTGTTTCCTACGTTTTTCAGGAAACACCATACACTTCTCCAGGGTGGCTGTTGGCAATTTACATCCCGCCCATCAGCATATCAAGGCTCCCTGTTCTCCATGACCTGTCCTGCCTTTCTGGATTTTACACTTTTTTCAGATGGCCCTTTTGACCTGGGGGCAGTGAGACTTCATTGTAGTGCAGATTTCCTTTACACGCTTGCTTGGTTGGCCAAAAAGTGCGTATGCGTTTTTTCCTGAATATATTCAGGAAAAAACGCATACGCTCTTTTTGGCCAAGTGCTTCATTGTCGTCATTCTGCCTCTTTTCCTATGCTTTAAGTGCAATTCCAGTCTACCCCCTGGAATCGTTTTCCTGAAATTCTGCCCCGCTTTCAATTCCTCTTCGAAGACTTACTTCAAAACATTTGTGGACGATAGCTGTCATTCATAACTCTGCAGGTTTGTGAATTACAGTGCCCCTGAGATCCTTTCCTCAACTCTCTTTCTTGTGAGCTGGCCACAAAACCGCAGGATTGCTTCAGGCCCTAATCTGTTTCCAGGAGGGCACTCTGAGCCTTTGGTTAATTCCTCTTCCTGGTGGGAAATAAGCGTTCCATTTGCCCGTGCAGACACCTACAGCTAGTCTCTAATTCGTTCTCCCTATTCCTGTTCATCTTGCGCAGAAATTGCAAACTGTGCCAAACAGGAGGTTAAAGGCACTGACTCTCCAGGTGGGAAGAGTGTTACTAAAGGGCCTGGAATGGTGAACCTGAGTACCAGGGCACGAAAACTGAGATGCATTTGAAAACGTTTCCCAATCACACGGTGGACCATACTCTTGGTTTCCCATGCATGTGTTAGCTGAAGGAAGAATCCCTTAAACCTGCACAGCTGGGACCCATGGAATGGGTACCATGCAGTATGACTTCAAAGGGTCTGCGTTTGCTCACCGAACCTCACCAATGCTATCAGCCCGAAGTGCCCAGCCTTATGGCTCACCCAGCTCTGGGTGTAGATGTGGGAAATCCAGGTTGCATCACAAGCCCTGAATGAATTATTGAAGAATTGCTCTCTATTTCACTGTCATTGTGTTTTGTTTTATAAATTTATTTTGATAATGGGATTTATCGGATTTTCACTGCTGCGTTGAGGCCGCTGTACACACGCTTGATGTCCTTATGGAGAAATATAAATCCAAGGGTTTTAAGATACTTACTTGTCAGGTATATTCCCAGGCGTGAATATGGGGTGTTGAGTCCATTTCGTTGAGCAAGGAGTAGGTCTGGTCTATTATATATTTGGCTTATGGAACGGTATCTGTGCTAATTTCAATCTCTGGTTTTATGCAGCACCCCAACTCACCTTTCCCCATAAGAAAGCATAAGTTGGCTTTCTAAATTTGAGACCCTGTTCTGTTTTGTAATTCAGTTCATGTGTAGCCAAGTTTACATTCCGTGTATTAGTGATATCTTTTGATGTTTCTTTTTCTGTGTGACTTATTTCTCATAGAATCATCGTGCCTGAATCCACTCATTATGCCGCTACGGGCCTGATGACATAGATTTCATTGCTGAGTGATATTCCATTGTATGTACGTACCACAACTTCTTTATCCATTTTTTGCTTTCTCGGGTATTTAACTTGCACCGTAGACGAGGTTCTTGTAAACAGAGCCGTCCCAAATTTTGGGGTGGCTGTGTGTTTTTGATTTTAATTTCCCTAATCTATAGGACCATAAGTGGAAGTTCCATAGGCTGTGTTGCTTTGTTTCCTACGTGTTTAAGGAAACACCATACACTTCTCCAGAGTGGCTGTTGGGAATTTACATCCCGCCCATCAGCATAACAAGGCTCCCTGTTCTCCATGACCTGTCCGGCCTTTCTGGATTTTACACTTTTTTCAGATGGCCCTTTTGACCGGGGGGCAGTGAGGCTTCATTGTATTGCAGATTTCCTTTGCACGCTTGCTTGGTTGGCCAAAAAGTGCGTATGCGTTTTTTCCTGAATATATTCAGGAAAAAACGCATACGCCCTTTTTGGCTGAGTGCATCATTGTCGACATTCTGCCTCTTTTCCTATGCTTTAAGTGCAATTCCAGTCTACCCCCTGAAACCGTTTTCCCGAAATTCTGCCCCGTTTTCAAGTCCTCTTCAAAGACTTACTTCAATGCATTTTTGGACGACAGCTGTCATTCATACCTCTGCAGGTTTGTGAATTACAGTGCCCCTGAGCTCCTTTCTTCAACTCGCTTTCTTGTGAGCTGGCCGCAAACCCGCAGGATTGCTTCAGGACCTAATCTGTTTCCGGCAGGGCACGCTGAGCCTTTGGTTAATTCCTCTTCCTGGTGGGAAATGGGCGTTCCATTTGCCCGTGCAGACACCTACAGCTAGTCTCTCATTGATTCTCCCTATTCCTGTTCATCTTGCACAGAAATTGCAAACTGTGCCAAACAGGAGGTTAAAGGCACTGACTCTCCAAGTGGGGAGAGTGTGAGTAAATCGTCTGGAATGTTGAACCCGTGTAAAAGGGGACGAAACCTGAGATGCATTGGAAAACGTTTCTCGGTCACATGGTGCACCATACTGTGGGTTTCAAAGGCATGTTTTAGCTGAAGGAAGAATCCCTTAAACCTGGAGAGTTGGGACCCATGGAATGGGTACTTCAAGGGGTCTGCATTTGCTCACCGAACCTCACCAGTGCTATCAGCCTGGTGTCCAGCCTTATGTCTCACTCATCTCTAGGTGTAGATATGGTAAATCCAGGTTGCATCACAGGCCCTGAATGAATTATTTAAGAATTGCTCTCTATTTCACTGTCATTGTGTTTTGTTTCTGTAATTTATTTTGATAATTGGATTTATCGTATTTTCACTGCTGTGTTCATGCCGCTGTACACACGCTTGATTCTCTTTCGGAGACATATAAACCCATGGGTTTGAAGATTCTTACTAGTCAGGTATATTCCTAGGCGTTGAATATGTGGTGTTGAGTCCATTTTGTTGAGCAAGCAGTAGGTCTTGACTATTACATATTTGTCTTATGGAAGAGTATCTGTGCTAATTTCAATCTCTGGTTTTATGCAGCACCCCAACTCACCTTTATCCTTAAGCAAGAATAAGTTGGTTTTCTAAATATGAGAAACTGTTCTGTTTTGTAATTCAGTTCATGTGTAGCCAAGTTTACATTCCATGTATTAGTGATATAGTATGTCTTTTACTTTTTGAATTCTGTGACTTTGAATGATCATATGTAACTCCTCTGGAGTTGTTACAAGTGGCCATATTGCATTGATTTCCAGGCTGAGTCATATTCCACTCTACATGAGCACCACATCTGTATCTATTTTTTCCCTCCAGAGACATTTAAGTTATATCCTATTCGAGGATCTTTTAAACAGTGAGGCGGTATACATTGGGGTGCCTTTGTCCTCTCGATTTTTGTTTTTCCCAAGATATACGTCCATGAGTGCAAGTGCCCTGTGCTCTGTAGCTCATTTTTTAGATGCTTTAGTAAACACAATACACTTCTCCAGAGCGACCGTTGGTAATATACATTTCCAGTATAAGCCTCACAGGGCTCCCTTTTCTCCTTGCCCTGTCCTGCATTTCTGGTGTTTACACTTTATGAGGACGGCTCTTCTGACTGATGCGAAGTGACATGTTTTGTAGTATTGATTTCCAGTGCCCACCTGTTTGGTTGGCTAAAAACGTGTATGCCCTTTTCTTGAATATATACAGAAAAAGACGCATACACCCTTTTTGGCCAACAGCAATGTTGGCAATGTTCAGCCCCTTTTCTTGTGCTTAATGGCGAGTCCTTTCTACCTCTTCCAATCCCTTTCCTGCCATTCTCCGTTGCTTACAAGTCCTTTTCTCTGACTTTCCTCAGGACATTTTTCAGTGATAGATATTTTCAACTCTGCAGTTTCGTGAATTTTAGTGCCACTGAGCTCCATTTTTCAACTTGTGTTTATGGGAACTGGCCACAAAGCAGCGGGATTTCCTCAAGCCCTATTCTGTTTCCATGGGCAACCCTAGCCTTTGGTCAATTCGTCTTCCTGATTGGAAATTAGAGTGACATGTGCCTGTCCGAACCCCTAGGACTTGTCTCTCATTGTTCCTCCTCCTTCTGCTTCATCCTCTGGACAAATTCCAAACTGTCTGCAACAGGATGTTGACAGTGCTGACATCTCCAAGTGGGGAGACTGTTCGTAAAGACGCTGGAGGGGTGAACCCGAGCACCAGGAGATGAGGAGATGAGATGCCTTTTCCAAACTCTTCCCGATCAGACGGTATACCATCCTCTGGGTGTGACAGGCATGCTTTAGCTGTAGGAAGGGTCCCATTCATGTGAGGAGAACACCAGGGCTTTTTCAAAATCAGTGTCTCTCCACAACCCAAACTGGGGAATTTTTTAAGCTACGGCTACACATATGTTCATTAAGGGCCTTGGGAAGTAGGCAGAGTCCAAACTTTAGATGATTGAAGTCTTCAGGGTCAGAAGCACTCACCACCGGCTTCCCTTAGGTTCCATTTTAACTGTCATTAATAGATGATGTCAATAAAAATATCTATTCTTTTTCAGATTATTTCCCCTTATAGGTTATTGCAAAATATTGAGTGTAGTTCCCTGTGCTATACAGCAGTTCCTTGTTGATGATCGATTTTATACATAGCAGTGTGTATGTGTTAATCCCAAACTGTTAATTTATCCCTCCTCTCACATTTCCCCTTTGGTAATAATAAATTATAAGACTTTATACTTCTCAGAAATGGGGGAGCTGAAAGAGAGGTACCATTTTCAATGGAAAAGCATTTAAAACAAGATTGAAGCTTTAACCAAGATTATTAGATGTACATCCTTGGAAAGAAATCACTTCGTTTCTCTAATATTGACCTGACAAATAAGACAAACCTTTTCACTGAACTTGCTTATAATAAAGTGATGGAAATATCAAATGGAAGTGTTAGAAACATCTTATTTTACCCGAGCCTTATACACTGTTCTATGTTAATTACAGTTTGGCTCACACATCTGTTCATTGAAGTTACAATGTTCTCAATTTCTGTTACTGATCCTCCAGAGTGGACCCCAACAAGTGTCCCCCTGCCCAGTGTCATTGGAGCCAACAGATCGAGACTGAGTTTGGTTCAGAAGCAAAGGAAACTTTATATTTTGATCAGAGAATGGAGAGGTGAGAGCATGTGCTACCCTGTGGGCTGTGGGCTGGGCTGCTGTGTAGATATCCTGTCAGAGTTGGCTGCAGCTCAGGCTCTATATCACGGAGTGTGCACTGTGCCCCAGGAGCTGAGGTGTCGACCCAGCCATTCTGCACTAGGAAATCTGGTCTGAAGTGCCGGGTGTGGAACCTCTGTATGCGGGACCCTAGGAGCATGTGAAATTAGACAAAGCACAAAGGATAAAAAAGGTTAGACTTTATTTTATTGCCCAGATTCTATTTTTATCTCCCAGGGATTTTTAAGGGGCTTTGCCTGGGACAAACCCCTCTTCTGCCTTTTGTCCCCTTCCTCATTCTTGGAGTGCTGAGGGTGCAGACCCTTCTTCTGTAACTGCTGAGTGCTGAGTTAGGAGCCCTCATACCCGTGAGCGAGGGTCAGAACTTCTCCCCAGCAGCCTCCAGGTGACGTTGATTGTCCCCAGGCCTCCTGCCTCCCTGCTCGTCCGCCTGAGCACCAGTATTGGAAGTGTTATAGATTCTAATGAGCTTTGAGGGTCCAGGAAGGAGATGTGCAGTGACGCTGTGAGGTCCAGTTTCACCCCGCCCCACATTTGTTCGGCCACCTTAGGCTGACCGTTTCTGCCAGCCTAGATGCTCTGACCAGTAGTCTGCGCTTTCTTCAATTAGGCCACTGAATTAACGTAAAAACAGCACCAAGTGTCAGGACCCTGTCCGCTCAACTCCCAGACAGTCCAGGGTCACTGGTGATGAAGGACCATGATGGCCACTGAGTCAACAGCCTTTTGAAGTAAACAGGAGTCCAGCCGGTCTTATTGGCCACCATTATCACAGTGTCTGTAGGGTTTTCTATGGTGACAGCGTGATATACGGTTCCCCCGCCAAGATTATTAGGTCCGCTCTGGGTGCAGTAAGCCCTGCAAGCAGTAGTCTACTCTTTTGGGACACACTCTTGTTGTTTTATGAGAGAAACTCCAGGTCAAGTGATGGTCACATGAGTTGTCATGGTGCCCCGTTGCCCCCGGTTATCTCTCTGGAGGTTGGAGTTGGAGGGCCTACTCACTCGAGGTCAGTGTGCCCACGGAGCAAACCCTGCAACTTCAGGGCATGGTTGGGTGTTAGGATCACCACGTGGGGTCCTTTTCCCTTAGGAGGGAGGTGGCCTTTTGGGCTGCTGATTTCCAGGTTTTTAGATACCGCCAGTATCTTGGCCAGATGTGGCAGTGGGCCAAGCCCCTTGGTGACTGTAGTTTATCCTACCTGGATGGCATTCTTGCATTGTTCCATTTCAAGTGGTCCCAGGTTTTGCACTAATACTCCAATGGCGATTCACTTTTCACCAGGAATGTAAAGATCAAAGGGTTTAGCTAAATTAGGGAGTTCCAGGGCAAGGGTTTGAATTGACTGCTCTTTCCATTCTTGAAAGGCCACTTCTGCATTCTATTCAAAAGGATCATCATCTTTTCCTTTCAGTGTTTCATATAGAGGCCCAGCTAGTAGACTGTAGTTAGGGATCCAGAAGCAGCAAACCCTGGCCTCCCCAGGAACCCCTAAGCTGTCTTCTAGTTTTAGATATGGGTAAGGCTGTAAATTGTTTCTTCCCTTTCCTGGGATGGGCTTCTCCGACCTTCTGTGAGAATGAAGCCCAGGCAGGTCACCGTAGTCTGTGATATTTGAGCTTTTTCTTGGACAACCTGTATCCTTTATTGGCTTGGTAGTTCAGAGGTCTCCTTAGTAGGGCTGGCGATCAGAATGTCATCTGCAAATTGAAGGAGTGTTTCCTTTTCCAGAGGTAGAACTTTTAGATCTTTAGCTGAGCTTTCCCCAAAGATGGTGTGGGAATTTTTGAACCCTTGGGGCAAGACGGCCCAGAAGTATTGTTTTAGTTGTATGTTGAGTCCTGCCACTCACAAGCCAAAATTTCTTGTGACTCTGGGACTAATAGAATACAAAAGAAGGCATCATTGAAGACTAATACAGAATACCATGTCCTGGTGGTTGGTAGAATGACCAGCAGGGTGTAGGATTTAGGAACTACTGGAGGTATATCCTCGGTGGCTTCACTGACTGTCCTGACATCATTTACCAGGACTCCAGCAGCCCGTGGGGCTCTCGAGGTCAGGCCAATCCCAGGATATGGAGATCACCTGTGCAGGTACCCTACCCCCCACCCCAGACCACGGGGTTCTCGTGGTCAGGCCCCTCCCAGGATACAGAGTTACCCTGGCCGTTACCGTGGCAGGGCTGGGCACACAGGAACCCTGCACATCGCCCTCATTGCAGAGCACTCCCAGCTCACCTGTCACTCAGATCTGACACAGAGCACCTCAGAGCAGGACTTGAACTAACAAACAGCAGCTCCGACAGGTCTGTGACCCTGGGCATCACTCTGTGTGGCCTCCCTCCACCTGGTCTTCCAGAGACTTCCACTGTACCCGTGGGAACCAGGCCTCCGTCTCCACCCACCACCCACCCCTCCTCTCCCTGACTCCTGGGTTCCTCTCATTAGGAGAGGGTTTTCTTGAAGTTGTCTCCCACTCATGGGCCAGATAATATAATTAGAAAACAAGCCAGAGCTGCAGCCCCTTGTCTATCCTGACTCTCAGGAGCCCACACCTGTTCCTTGGACCTGGCCGATTCAGAAAGTTCCATTTTCTGCAACTGTGAGCCCCTGAGGGGTGATTATTGGCTGGCCTGGGAAGCCTGACCATGCCGGCCAGTCCTCCCCAGGTGTGCCCGGGTTCAGATCAATATAAACACCGCTCCAGGCAGCAAGAGCCCCTGCAGCTGTGCCTGACGCCATTTTCTCTGCCCAGTCAGCAGTCTTGGGGCTGGACTGGTGGGAGGGAGTGAGAGGCCACGGCTTTGTGGGTGGCCCAGTGTGAGTGGGGCTCTGCTGGACTTTCTGCAGCAGTTGCCAAGATGCCACCTGCTAAAGAAGAGGATGTGTCACCCATATCTGCCGCTGGAATTTCTCCCTGGGCAGAGGTGAGTGATGAAGAAAGCAGTGGGGGCCGGGACAGCAGGGGTATCTCAGGCAGAGAAATGGAAAGCTTCCAGAAGAGCACCCAGGGCCAGGACCATCCTGGCTGGCCTGCAGGCACCAAGTCGGCTGGCATGCTGTCGCTCATGTGGCTCCATGGCCCTTCCTCTAGGCTTTCAAGTCCTTGTACATATTCAGGTGTTTTACCTGGGAAGGGTGGGAACATTTCAGAAGCAGCTGGCCTGGGGCTCGGCCCACGTTTACTCACAGATGCCTCGGCACGGTCCCCCAGCTTTGCAATGAGGACGCTTGTTGCGTGGGGCCTGCTGGCTGAATGGGAGATGATTCCCCACCACTGACCAACTTCAGAACTGTTTACAACTGGAGCAAGTGCCCTGATACAGTTTTCCTCTGTGTAACTTGTGGGTTCTGTTTTTTTTTTCTTTTTTTCATTTTTGGTTCAAGGTAGATTTTATTCCTCTTTTTTGTATTTACAGATATAAGCATTGAAATAATTTATTCATATAAATACATGTATGTGAAGGGAAGAATATTTTTTCTGTTTTAATATTTTTAATTTTATTTTTTTTAACTTTGAATTTTATTTTTTTTTTTATAAAGCAGATTCTTTTTGGTTATCTCTTTTATACATATAAATGTATACATGCCAATCCCAATATTTCAACTCCTCCCACCACCACCCCCAACAGCTTTCCCCCCTTGGTGTCCATACGTTTGTTGTCTACATCTGTTGCTCTATTTCTGCCTTGCAAAACGGTTCATCTGTACAATTTGTCTAGGTTCCACATATATGCATTAATAGACAAGATTTGTTTTTCTCTTTCTGACTTACTTCACTCTGTATGACAGTCTCTAGATCCATCAACGTCTCTACAAATGACCCAATTTCATTCCTTTATATGGCTTAGTAATATTCCATTTTATACTTGTACCACATCTTTATGCATTCGTCTGTCTGTGGGCATTTAGGTTGCTTCCATTACCTGGATATTGTAAATAGTGATGCAATGAACATTGCGGTGAATGTCTCTTTTTGATTTATGGTTTTGTCTGGGTATATGCCCAGTAGTGGGATGGCTGTATCATATGGTAATTCTATTCTTAGTTTTATAAGAAACTCCATAATGTTCTCCACAGTGACTGTATCAATTTACATTCCCAACAATAGTGGAAGAGGGTTCCTTATCTCCACACCCATTCCAACATTTGTTGTTTGTAGATTTGCTGATGATGCCCATTCTCACAGGTGTGAGGTGATACACCATGGAGGAGTCTATTTCGTTGAGCAAAGAGTAGGTCTTGTCTATTACATATTGGCTTATGGAACGGTATGTGTGTTAATTTCAGTCTCTGGTTTTATATAGCACCCCAACTCAACTTTCCCCTTAAGCAAGCATAAGATTTTTATCTAAATGTGAGACTCTGTTCGGTTTTGTAATTTAGTTTATGTGTAGCCAAGTTTACACTCCCTCTATTAGTGATATCTTATGATAATTATCTTTCTGTGTGTGACCTATTTCTCTTAGAATCGTCATACCTAAATCCACTCAATTTGCTGCTACAGGCCTGATGACATTGATTTCATTGCTGAGTGATATTCCGTTGTACGTAGGTAGCACAACTTCTTTATCCATTTTTTTCTTTCTGGGATATTTAATTTGTACTGGACTCGAGGTTCTTGTAAACACAGCAGCCCTAAATTTTGTGTTGGCTGTGTCTTGTTGATTTTAAATTTCCTAAGCTATAGGGCCAAAAGTAGAAGTGCCCTAGGCTCTGGAGCTTTGTTTTTCAGATGTTTCAGGACACACCATAAACATCTCCAGAGTGTCTGTTGGCAGTTTACATCCCGCCCATCAGCATAACAAGGCTCCCTGTTCTCCATGGCCTGTCCTGTGTTTCCGGTTTTTACACTTTTTTCAGATGGCCCTTTTGACGAATGGGAAATGAGACTTCATTGTAGTGCGGATTTCCATTGCTGGAGTGCTTTGTTGGCCAAAAAGGGCATATACGTTTTTTCTGAATATATTCAGGAAAAAATGTATATGCACTTTTTGTCCAAGTGCATCACTGTCAAAGATCTGCCGCTTTTCACATGCTTTAAATGCAATTCCAATCTACCTCCTGATATATGATTCCTGCAATTCTGCCTCGTTTTCAAGTCCTCTTTGCAGACTTACTTCCATATATTTTTGCCAATAGCTGTCATTTATAACTCTGCAGGTTTGTGAATTACAGCGCCCGTGATTTCCTTTCTTAACTCGCTTCCTTGAAAGCTTGCCACAAAACCGCAGGTTTGCTTAAGGCCGTAATCAGGGTGTGGCACGGCACTCTGAGCCTTTGGTTAATTCCTCTTCCTGGTGGGAAATTAGAGTTAAATATGCCCCTCCAGACACCTGCCTCACTCCTTACCCCTTGGTGATGTGTGTCCTCTGGTTTGAGGCCACATGTGATGGGTTCTTCATCTTTTGATGATGTGGCCCCACTGGTGTGAGGACACTCCTGCCTGCTTCCCATCCCCTTGGTGATGTGGTCCCTCCGGCGAGAGTGTGATCCTGGTTGGGTTCCTCACACTTCTGTGAGGTGGGCCCTCTTCTCTGAGGTCATTCTTGCCTGGCTGGCACACCCCGCCTTGGCGACGTCGGCCCTCTGGTGGCAGTTGGAGCCTGCTGGGAGCCTCCTCCCCTCGGTGATGAGGCCCTCTGGCATCAGGCCCTAACTACTGGGTTCCCACATTTTCTGATACATGCTAAGTGGTGCGAGGGCACTCCTGCCAGGTTCCCATCCCCATGGGCATGTGGGCCTTTTGCTCTAAGGTCCCAACACCTGTGTTGTTCACCGTTTCATGATGTTGGCTCTCTGGTGTTAGTTCACTTAGTTCTAGATCCCATAGACTTTGTGCTCTGAGCCGCCTGCTGGGAGTTTCCTACTGCTGGATTCCTTACCTTTTCTATTCTTTGTTTCCTGTGTTTTCATGCTCCTCCTTCCTAACGCACTCCCAGCCCCTTTGTGATGTAGGTCCTCTGGTTTGAGGCCGCCTGTGCCGGTTTCCTCAACTTTATTGATGTGGCCCCACTGGTGTGAGGACACTCCTGCCTGGTTCCCATCCCCTTGGTGATGGGGGCCCTCTGGTGAGAGTCTGATCCTGGCTCGATTCCTCACACTTCTGGGAGGTGGGCACTCTGCTGTGAGGTCACTCCTGCCTGGCTGGCACACGTCACCTTGGCGATGTGCGCCCTCAGTTGGGAGTTGGTGCCTGCTGGGAGTATCCACCCCTCGGTAATGAGGACCCTCTGGCGTCAGGCCCTAACTCATGGGCTCCCAAAAATTTCTGATGTGCAGCCTGTCATACGAGTACACTCCGGCCAGGGTCCCATCCCCATGTGGATGTGGGCTTTCTGCTCTGAGGTCCCAACGGCTGGGTTGCTCACAGTGTCAGAATGTGGGCCGTTTACTGTGAGTTTACTCCGCCATGGATCCCATAGCCTCGGTGCTCTGGGCCACCTGCTTGGAGCTTCCAACTGCGGGGTTCCTCACCTTTTTTATTCTATGGGCCCTCTGTTGTGAGTCTCCTCCTGCATGCCTCACTCCCAGCCCTTTCGTGATGTGTGTCCCCTTGTTTGAGGCGACATGTGCTGTGTTCCTCACCTTTCGCTGATGTGGCCCCACTGGTGTGAGGACACTCCTGCCTGGTTTCCATCGCCTTGGTGATGTGGGCCCTCTGGTTAGAGTCTGATCCTGGTTGGGCTCCTCACACTTCTGTGAGGTGGGTCCTCTGCTGTGAGGTAACTCCTGCCTGGCTTGCTCCCGTTGCCTTGGTGACGTCGGCCCTCTGGTGGCATTTGGAGCCTGCTGGTAGCCTCCTCTCCTCGGTGATGAGGGCCCTCTGGCGTCAGGCCCTAACTGCTGGGTTCCCACATTTTCTGATATGTTCTAAGTTGTGCGAGGACACTCCTGCGAGGTTCCCATCCCCATGGGGATGTGGGCCTTCTACTCTGAGGTCCCACTGGCTGGGTTGCTCACAGTTTCATGATGTGGGCCCTCTGCTGTGAGTTCACTGTGGCCTGGATCTCATAGACTCCGTGCTCTGGGCCACCTGCTGGGAGGTTCAAACTGCTGGATTCCTCACATTTTTTATTCTGTGGGCTCTGTGTTTTTAGGCTACTCCTGCCTGCCTCACTCGGAGCACCTTGGAAATGTGGGTCCTCTGGTTTAGGCCACATGTGCTGGGTTCCTCACCTTTCTATAATGTGGCCCCACTGGTGTGAGGACACTCCTGCCTTGTTCCGATCCCCTTGGTGATGTGGGTTCTCTGGTGAGAGTCTTATCCTGGCTGGGTTCCTCACCCTTCTGTGAGGTCGGCCCTCTGCTGTGAGGTCACTCCTGCGTGACTGTCACACGTCACCTTGGTGACATGGGCCCTCAGTTGGGAGTTGGTGCCTGCTGGGAGTCTCCTCCCCTCGGTAATGAGGGCCCTCTGGCGTCAGGCCCTAACTCCTGAGCTCCCAAAATATTCTGATGTGCACCCTGTGGTGCGAGTACACTCCTGCCAGGTTCCCAACCCCATGGGAATGTGGGCCTTCTGCTCTGAGGTCCCAACGGTGGGTTGCTCAGTTTCATGATGAGGGCCCTCTGGTGTGAGTTCACTCCGGCCTGGATCCCATAGCCTCGCTGCTGCTGGCCGACTGCAGGGAGGTTCCAACTGCGGGATTCCTCACCTTTTTTCTTCTATGGGCCCTCTGTTTTGAGACTCCTCCTGCCTGCTTCACTCCAGGCCCCATGGTGATGTGTGTCCTCTGGTTTGAGGCTACGTGTGCTGGGTCCCTCACCTTTCGATGATGTGGCCCCACTGGTGTGAGGACACTCCTGCCTGGTTCCTATCCCCTTGGTGATGTGGGTCCTCTGGTGAGAGTGTGATCCTGGCTGGGTTCCTGACCCTTCTGTGAGGTGGGCCCTCTGCTGTGAGGTCACTCCTGCCTGGATGGCTCACGTCGCCTTGGCTACGTAGGCCCTCTGTTGGCCACTGAAGCATGCTGGGAGCCTCCTACCCTCTTTAATGAGGGCCCTGGAAAAACCGCATATGCCCTTTTCACCATGGGCATCATTGTCGAGGTTCTGCCTCTTTTACTATGCTTTCAAAGGACTTCCCGTTTACCTCCTGAAATCGTATTCCTGGAATTCTGCCCTGCTTTCAAGTCCTCTTCGCAGCCTTACTTCAGACATTTTTGGACGATAGCTGTCATTCATAACTCTGCAGATTTGTGAATGGCAGGGGCCCTGAGCTCCTTTCTTCAACTCGCTTTCTTCTGAGCTGGCCGCAAAACTGCAGGATTGCTTCAGGACCTAATCTGGTTCCGGCACAGCATGCTGAGCCTTTGGCTATTTCCTCTTCCTAGTGGGAAATGAGTGTTAAATGTACCCATGCATATACCTACAGCTAGTCTCTCATTGGTTCTCCCTATTCCTGTTCATCTTGCGCAGAAATTGCAAACTGTGCCAAACAGGAGGTTAAAGGCACTGACTCTCCAAGTGGGGAGAGTGTTAGTAAAGGTTCCGGAATGGTGAACCCAAGTACCAGAGGACGAAGACTGAGATTCATTTAAAAATGTTTACCGGTCACACGGTGGACCATACTCTGGGTTTCCCATGCATGTTTTAGCCGAAGGAAGAATCCCTTAAACCTGGAGAGTTGGGACCCATGGAATGGGTACCATGCAGTATGCCTTCAAAGGGTCTGCATTTGCTCACCGAAACTCAACAATGCTATCAGCCGGAAGTGTCCGGCCTTATGTCTCACCAAGCTCTGGGTGTAGATGTGGTAAATCCAGGTTGCATCACAAGCCCTGAATGAATTATTTAAGAAGTGCTCTCTATTTCACTGTCATTGTGTTTTGTTTTTGTAATTTATTTTGATAAGGGGATTTATTGGATTTTCACTGCTGCGTTTATGCCGCTGTACACACGCTTGATTCTCTTACGAAGACATATAAATCCATGGGTTGTAAGATTCTTACTAGTCAGGTATATTCCTAGGCGTTGAATATGTGGTGTTGAGTCAATTTCGTTGAGCAAGGAGTAGGCCTTGACTCTAATATATTTGGCTTATGGAAGGGTATCTGTGGTAATTTCAATCTCTGGTTTTATGCAGCACCCCAACTCACATTTCCCCTTAAGCAAGCATAAGTTTGTTTTCTAAATTTGAGACCCTGTTCTGTTTTGTAATTCAGTTCATGTGTAGCCAAGTTTAAATTCCATGTATTAGTGATATCTTATGATGTTTCTTTTTCTGTGTGACTTATTTCACATAAAATCATCGTACCTGAATCCACTCATTATGCTGCTACGGGCCTGATGACATAAATTTCATTGCTGAGTGATATTCCATTGTACGTACGTAACACAACTTCTGTATCCATTTTTCGCTTTCTGGGATATATATCTAGTTCCGTAGACGAGGTTCTTGTAAATAGAGCCGTCCCAAACTTTGGGGTGGATGTGTGTTTTTGATTTTAATGTCCCTAAGCTACAGGACCATAAGTGGAAGTGTTGTAAGCTCCATCGCTTTGTTTTTTAGGTGTTTCAGGAAACACCATACACTTCTCCAGAGTAGCAGTTGGCAATTTATATCCCGCCCTTTAACATAACAAGGCTCCCTATTCTCCATGGCCCATCCTGCCTTTCTGGATTTACAGTATTTTCAGATGGCCCTTTTGACCGGGGGGCAGTGAGCCTTCATTGTAGCGCAGATTTGTTTACACGCTTGCTTGGTTGGCAAAAAAGGGCGTATGCGATTTTTCCTGAATATATTCAGGAAAAAACGCATACGCACTTTTTGGCCAAGTGCATCATTGTCAACGTTTTCCCTCTTTTCGTATGCTTTAAATGCAATTCCAGTGTAGCCCTTGAAATCGTTTTCCTGCAATTCTGCCCCACATTCAAGTCCTCTTTGCAGCCTTACTTCAATATATTTTTGGACGATAGCTGTCATTTATAACTCTGCAGGTTTGTGAATTACAGTGTCCCTGAGCTCCTTTCTTCAACTCGCTTTCTTGTGAGCTGGCCGAAAAACCGCAGGATTGCTTCAGGCCTTAATCTGGTTCTGGCACGGCATGGTGAGCCTTTGGCTATTTCCTCTTCCTGGTGGGAAATGAGCGTGAAATTTGCCCATGCAGATACCTACAGCTAGTCTCTCATTGGTTCTCCCTATTCCTGATGATCTTGCGCAGAAATTGCAAACTGTGCCAAACAGGAGGTTAAAGGCACTGACTCTCCAAGTGGGGAGAGTGTTAGTAAAGGTTATGGAATGGTGAACCCGAGTACCAGGGGAGGAAAACTGAGATGCATTTGAAAACGTTTCCCAGTCACACAGTGCACCATACTGTGGGTTTACCTTGCATGTTTTAGGTGAAGGAAGAATCCCTTCAACCTGGAGAGTTGGGACCCATGGAATGGGTACCATGCAGTATGACTTCAAAGGGTCTACATTTGCTCACCGAACCTCACCAATGCTATCAGCCTGAAGTGTCCAACATTATGTCTCACTCAGCTCTGGGTGTAGATGTGGTAAATCCAGGTTGCATCACAAGCCCTGAAAGAATTATTTAAGAATTGCTCTCTATTTCACTGTCATTGTGTTTTGTTTTTGAAATTTATTTTGATAATGGGATTTATCGGATTTTCACTGCTGCATTTAGGCCGCTGTACACACTCTTGATTTCCTTATGGAGACATATAAATCCATGGGTTTTAAGATTCTTACTTGTCAGGTATCTTCCCAGGCGTTGAATATGGGGTGTTGAGTCCATTTCGTTGAGCAAAGAGTAGGTATTTTCTATTATATATTTGGCTTATGGAACGGTATCTGTGCTAATATCAATCTCCGGTTTTATGCAGCACCCCAACTCACCTTTCCCCATAAGCAAGCATAAGTTGGTTTTCTCAATTTGAGACCCTGTTCTGTTTTGTAATTCAGTTCATGTGTAGCCAAGTTTACATTCCGTGTATTAGTGATATCTTATGATGTTTCTTTTTCTCTGTGACTTATTTGTCGTAGAATAATCGTGCCTGAATCTACTCATTATGCCGCTACGGGCCTGATGACGTAGATTTCATTGCTGAGTGATAATCCATCGGACGTACGTACCAAAATTCTTTATCCATTTTTTGCTTTCTCGGATATTTAACTTGTACCATAGACGAAGTTCTTGAAAACAGAGCCGTCCCAAACTTTGGGGTGGCTGTGTGATTTTGATTTTAATTTTTGTAAACTATAGGACCATAAGTGGAA
Organism: Delphinapterus leucas; assembly: GCF_059928025.1. NCBI lineage: Eukaryota > Metazoa > Chordata > Mammalia > Artiodactyla > Monodontidae > Delphinapterus > Delphinapterus leucas. The sequence continues at coordinate 1,715,552 of NW_028322259.1, forward strand.
GTGCCATAGGCTGTGTTGCTTTGTTTCCTACGTGTTTCAAGAAACATCATACACTTCTCCAGAGTGGCTGTTGGCAATTTACATCCCACCCATCAGCATAACAAGGCTCCTTGTTCTCCATGACCTGTCCTGCCTTTCTGGATTTTACACTTTTTTCAAATGGCCCTTTTGACCGGGGGGCAGTGAGACTTCATTGTGGTGCAGATTTCCTTTACATGCTTGCTTGGTTGACCAAAAAGAGCGTATGCGTTTTTTCCTGAATATATTCAGGAAAAAACGCATACGCCCTTTTTGCCCAAGTGCATCATTGTCGACCTTCTGCCTCTTTTCCTATGCATTAAGTGCAATTCCAGTCTACCCCCTGAAACCGTTTTCCTGAAATTATGCCCCGCTTTCAAGTCCTCTTCGAAGACTTACTTCAGTACATTTTTGGACGATAGCTGTCATTCATAACTCTGAAGTTTTGTGAATTACAGTGCCCCTGAGCTCCTTTCTTCAACTCGCTTTCTTGTGAGCTGGCCGCAAAACCACAGGATTGCTTCAGGCCCTAATCTGTTTCCGGCAGGGCACGCTGAGCCTTTGGTTAATTCCTCTTCCTGGTGGGAAATGAGTGTTCCATTTGCCCGTGCAGACACCTACAGCTAGTCTCTCATTGGTTCTCCCTATTCCTGTTCATCTTGCGAAGAAATTGCAAACTGTGCCAAACAGGAGGTTAAAGGCACTGACTTTCCAAGTGGGGAGAGTGTTAGTAAAGCGTCTGGAATGGTGAAACCGAGTACCAGGGTTCGAAAACTGAGATGCATTTGAAAACGTTTCCCAATCTCATGGTGGACCATACTCTGGGTTTCCCATGCATGTTTTAGCTGAAGGAAGAATCCCTTAAACCTGGTGAGTTGTGACCCGTGGAATGGGTTCCATGCAGTACGACTTCAAAGGGTCTGCGTTTGCTCACCGAACCTCACCAATGCTATCAGCCCGAAGTGTCCAGCCTTATGTCTCACCCAGCTCTGGGTGTAGATGTGGTAAATCCAGGTTGCATCACAAGCCCTGAATGAATTATTTAAGAATTGCTCTCTATTTCACTGGCATTGTGTTTTGTTTTTGAAATTTGTTTTGATAATGGGATTTATCGGATTTTCACTGCTGCGTTTAGGCCGCTGTACACACGCTTGATTTCCTTATGGAGACATATAAATCCATGGGTTTTAAGATTCTTACTTGTCAGATATATTCCCAGGTGTTGAATATGGGGTGTTGAGTCCATTTCGTTGAGCAAGGAGTAGGTTTTGTCTATTATATATTTGGCTTATGGAAAGGTATCTGTGCTAATTTCAATCTCTGGTTTTATGCAGCACCCCAACTCACCTTTCCCCATAAGCAAGCATAAGTTGGTTTTCTAAATTTGAGACCCTGTTCTGTTTTGTAATTCAGTTCATGTGTAGTCAAGTTTACATTCCGTGTATTAGTGATATCTTATGATGTTTCTTTCTCTGTGTGACTTATTTCTCGTAGAATCATCGTACCTGAATCCACTCATTATGCTGCTACGGGCCTGATGACGTAGATTTCATTGCTGTGTGATATTCCATTGTACGTGCGTACCACAACTTCTTTATAAATTTTTTGCTTTCTCGGATATTTAACTTGTACCGTAGACGAGGTTCTTGTAAACAGAACCGTCCCAAACTTTGGGGTGGCTGTGTGTTTTTGATTGTAATTTTCCTAAGCTATAGGACCATAAGTGGAAGTGCCATAGGCTGTGTTGCTTTGTTTCCTACATGTTTCAGGAAATACCATACACTTCTCCAGAGTGGCTGTTGGCAATTTACATCCCGCCCATCAGCATAACAAGGCTCTCTGTTCTCCATGACCTGTCCTGCCTTTCTGGATTTTACACTTTTTTCAGATGGCCCTTTTGACCGGGGGGCAGTGAGACTTCATGGTAGTGCAGATTTCCTTTACACGCTTCCTTGGTTGGCCAAAAAGGCCGTATGCATTTTTTCCTGAATATATTCAGGAAAAAACGCATACGCCCTTTATGGCCAAGTGCATCATTGTCGACATTCTGCCTCTTTTCCTATGCTTTAAGTGCAATTCCAGTCAACCCCCTGAAATCGTTTTCCTGAAATTCTGCCCCACTATCAAGTCCTCTTCGAAGACTTATTTCAATACATTTTTGGACGATAGCTGTCATTCATAACTCTGCAGGTTTGTGAATTACAGTGCCCCTGAGCTCCTTTCTTCAACTCGCTTTCTTGTGAGCTGGCCGCAAAACCGCAGGATTGCTTCAGGCCCTAATCTGGTTCCGGCAGGTCACGCTGAGACTTTGGTTAATCCCTCTTCCTGGTGGGAAATGAGCGTTCCATTTGCCCTGCAGACACCTACAGCTAGTCTCTCATTGGTTCTCCCTATTCCTGTTCATCTTGCGCAGAAATTGCAAACTGTGCCAAACAGGAGTTTAAAGGCACTGACTCTCCAAGTGGGGAGAGTGTTAGTAAAGCGTCTGGAACGGTGAACCGGAGTACCAGGGGACGAAACCTGAGATGCATTTGAAAAAGTTTCCCAATCACACGGTGGACCATACTCTGGGTTTCCCATGCATGTTTGCCTGAAGGAAGAATCCCTTAAACCTGGAGAGTTGGGATCCATGGAATGGGTACCATGCAGTATGACTTCAAAGCGTCTGCGCTTGCTCACCGAACTTCACCAATGCTATCAGCCCGAAGTGCCCAGCCTTATGTCTAAACCAGCTCTCGGTGTAGATGTGGTAAATCCAGGTTGCATCACAAGGCCTGAATGAATTATTTAAGAATGCTCTCTATTTCACTGTCATTGTGTTTTGCTTTTGTAATTTATTTTGTTAATGGGATTTATCGGATTTTCACTGCTGCGTGTAGGCCACTGTACACACGCTTGACTTCCTTATGGAGACATATAAATCCATGGGTCTTAAGATTCTTACATGTCAGGTATATTCCCAGACGTTGAATATGGGGTGTTGAGTCCATTTCGTTGAGCAAGGAGTAGGTCTTGTCTATTATATATTTGGCTTATGGAACGGTATCTGTGCTAATTTCAATCTCTGGTTTTATGCAGCACCCCAACTCACCTTTCCCCATAAGCAAGCATAAGTTGGTTTTCTAAATTTGAGACCCTTTTCTGTTTTCTAATTCAGTTCATGTGTAGCCAAGTTTACGTTCCATTTATTAATGATATCTTATGATGTTTCTTTTTCTGTGTGACTTATTTCTCGTAGAATCGTCGTACCTGAATCCACTCACTATGCCGCTACGGGCCTGATGACGTAGATCTCATTGCTGAGTGATATTCCATTGTACGTACGTACCACAACTTCTTTATCCATTTTTTGCTTACTCGGATATTTAACTTGTACCGTAGACGAGGTTCTTGTAAACAGAGCCGTCCCAAACTTTGGGGTGGCTGTGTGTTTTTGATTTTAATTTCCCTAAGCTATAGGACCCTAAGTGGAAGTGCCATAGGCTGTGTTGCTTTGTTTCCTACGTGTTTCAGGAAACACCATACACTTCTCCAGAGTGGCTGTTGGCAATTTACATCCCGCCCATCAGCATAACAAGGCTCCCTGTTCTCCATGACCTGTCCTGCCTTTCTGGATTTTACACTTGTTTCAGATGGCCCTTTTGACCGGGGGGCAGTGAGACTTCATTGTAGTGCAGATTTCCTTTACACGCTTGCTTGGTTGGCCAAAAAGTGCGTATGCGTTTTTTCCTGAATATATTCAGGAAAAAACGCATACGCCCTTTTTGGCCAAGTGCATCATTGTGGACATTCTGCCTCTTTTCCTATGCTTTAAGTGCAATTCCAGTCTACCCCATGAAATCGTTTTCCTGAAATTCTGCCCCGCTTTCAAGTCCTCTTCGCAGACTTACTTCAATACATTTTTGGATGATAGCTGTCAGTCATAACTCTGCAGGTTTGTGAATTACAGTGCCCCTGGGCTCCTTTCTTCAACTCGCTATCTTGTGACCTGGCCTCAAAACCGCAGGATTGCTTCAGGCCCTAATCTGGTTCCGGCAGGGCACGCTGAGCCTTTGGTTAATCCCTCTTCCTGGTGGGAAATGAGCGTTCCATTTGACCGTGCAGACACCTACAGCTAGTCTCTCATTGGTTCTCCCTATTCCTGTTCATCTTGCGCAGAAATTGCAAACTGTGCCAAACAGGAGTTTAAAGGCACTGACTCTCCAAGTGGGGAGAGTGTTAGTAAAGCGTCTGGAACGGTGCACCCGAGTACCAGGGGACGAAACCTGAGATGCATTTGAAAACGTTTCCCAATCACACGGTGGACCATACTCTGGGTTTCCCATGCATGTTTTAGCTGAAGGAAGAATCCCTTAAACCTGGAGAGTTGGGACCCATGGAATGGGTACCATGCAGTATGACTTCAAAGGGTCTGCCTTTGCTCACCGAACCTCACCAATGCTATCAGCCCGAAGTGTCCAGCCTTATATCTCAACCAGCTCTGGGTGTAGATGTGGTAAATCCAGGTTGCATCACAAGGCCTGAATGAATTATTTAAGATTTGCTCTCTATTTCACTGTCATTGTGTTTTGTTTTTGAAATTTATTTTGTTAATGGGATTTATCGGATTTTCACTGCTGCGTTTAGGTCACTGTACACACGCTTGACTTCCTTATGGAGACATATAAATCCATGGGTCTTAAGATTCTTACTTGTCAGGTATATTCCCAGACGTTGAATATGGGGTGTTGAGTCCATTTCGTTGAGCAAGGAGTAGGTCTTGTCTATTATATATTTGGCTTATGGAACGGTATCTGTGCTAATTTCAATCTCTGGTTTTATGCAGCACCCCAACTCACATTTCCCCATAAGCAAGCATAAGTTGGTTTCCTAAATTTGAGAACCTGTTCTGTCTTGTAATTCAGTTCATGTGTAGCCAAGTTTACGTTCTGTGTATTAGTGATATCTTATGATGTTCCTTTTTCTGTGTGACTTATATCTCGTAGAATCGTCGTACCTGAATCCACTCATTATGCAGCTACGGGCCTGATGACATAGATCTCATTGTTGAGTGATATTCCATTGTACGTACGTGCCACAATTTCTTTATCCATTTTTTGATTTCTCGGATATTCAACTTGTACCATAGACGAGGTTCTTGTAAACAGAGCCGTCCCAAACTTTGGGGTGGCTGTGTGTTTTTTATTTTAATTTCCCTAAGCTATAGGACCATGAGTGGAAGTGCCATAGGCTGTGTTGCTTTGTTTCCTACGTGTTTCAGGAAACACCATACACTTCTCCAGAGTGGCTTTAGGCAATTTAAATCCCGCCCATCAGCATAACAAGGCTCCCTGTTCTCCATGACCTGTCCTGCCTTTCTGGATTTTACACTTTTTTCAGATGGCCCTTTTGACCGGGGGGCAGAGAGACTTCAATGTAGTGCAGATTTCCTTTACACGCTTGCTTGGTTGGCCAAAAAGGCCGTATGCATTTTTTCCTGAATATATTCAGGAAAAAAAGAATACGCCCTTTTTGGCCAAGTGCATCATTGTGGACATTCTGCCTCTTTTCCCATGCATTAAGTGCAATTCCAGTCAACCCCATGAAATCGTTTTCCTGAAATTCTGCCCCCCTTTCAAGTCCTCTTCGAAGACTTACTTCAATACATTTTTGGACGATAGCTGTCATTCATAACTCTGCAGGTTTGTGAATCACAGTGAACCTGGGCTCCTTTCTTCAACTCGCTATCTTGTGAGCTGCCGCAAAACCGCAGGATTGCTTCAGGCCCTAATCTGGTTCCCGCAGGGCACGCTGAGCCTTTGGTTAATTCCTCTTCCTGGTGGGAAATGAGCGTTCCTTTTGCCCGTGCAGACACCTACAGCTAGTCTCTCATTGGTTCTCCCTATTCCTGTCCATCTTACGCGGATATTGCAAACTGTGACAAACAGGAGGTAAAAAAGACACTGACTCTCCAAGTGGGGATAGTGTTAGTAAAGCGTCTGGAACGGTGCACCCGAATACAAGTGGACGAAACCTGAGATGCATTTGAAAACGTTTCCCAATCACACGGTGGACCATACTCTGGGTTTCCCATGCATGTTTTAGCTGAAGGAAGAATCCCTTAAACCTGGAGAGTTGTGACCCGTGGAATGGGTTCCATGCAGTACGACTTCAAAGGGTCTGCGTTTGCTCACCGAACCTCACCAATGCTATCAGCCCGAAGTGTCCAGCCTTATGTCTCACCCAGCTCTGGGTGTAGATGTGGTAAATCCAGGTTGCATCACAAGCCCTGAATGAATTATTTAAGAATTGCTCTCTATTTCACTGGCATTGTGTTTTGTTTTTGAAATTTGTTTTGATAATGGGATTTATCGGATTTTCACTGCTGCGTTTAGGCCGCTGTACACACGCTTGATTTCCTTATGGAGACATATAAATCCATGGGTTTTAAGATTCTTACTTGTCTGGTATATTCCCAGGTGTTGAATATGGGGTGTTGAGTCCATTTCGTTGAGCAAGGAGTAGGTTTTGTCTATTATATATTTGGCTTATGGAAAGGTATCTGTGCTAATTTCAATCTCTGGTTTTATGCAGCACCCCAACTCACCTTTCCCCTTAAGCAAGCATAAGTTGGTTTTCTAAATTTGAGACCCTGTTCTGTTTTGTAACTCAGTTCATGTGTAGTCAAGTTTACATTCCGTGTATTAGTGATATCTTATGATGTTTCTTTCTCTGTGTGACTTATTTCTCGTAGAATCATCGTACCTGAATCCACTCATTATGCTGCAACGGGCCTGATGACGTAGATTTCATTGCTGTGTGATATTCCATTGTACGTGCGTACCACAACTTCTTTATAAATTTTTTGCTTTCTCGGATATTTAACTTGTACCGTAGATGAGGTTCTTGTAAACAGAACCGTCCCAAACTTTGGGGTGGCTGTGTGTTTTTGATTGTAATTTTCCTAAGCTATAGGACCATAAGTGGAAGTGCCATAGGCTGTGTTGCTTTGTTTCCTACATGTTTCAGGAAACACCATACACTTCTCCAGAGTGGCTGTTGGCAATTTACATCCCGCCCATCAGAATAACAAGGCTCTCTGTTCTCTATGACCTGTCCTGCCTTTCTGGATTTTACACTTTTTTCAGATGGCCCTTTTGACCGGGGGGCAGTGAGACTTCATGGTAGTGCAGATTTCCTTTACACGCTTCCTTGGTTGGCCAAAAAGGCCGTATGCATTTTTTCCTGAATATATTCAGGAAAAAACGCATACGCCCTTTATGGCCAAGTGCATCATTGTCGACATTCTGCCTCTTTTCCTATGCTTTAAGTGCAATTCCAGTCAACCCCCTGAAATCGTTTTCCTGAAATTCTGCCCCACTATCAAGTCCTCTTCGAAGACTTATTTCAATACATTTTTGGACGATAGCTGTCATTCATAACTCTGCAGGTTTGTGAATTACAGTGCCCCTGAGCTCCTTTCTTCAACTCGCTTTCTTGTGAGCTGGCCGCAAAACCGCAGGATTGCTTCAGGCCCTAATCTGGTTCCGGCAGGTCACGCTGAGACTTTGGTTAATCCCTCTTCCTGGTGGGAAATGAGCGTTCCATTTGCCCTGCAGACACCTACAGCTAGTCTCTCATTGGTTCTCCCTATTCCTGTTCATCTTGCGCAGAAATTGCAAACTGTGCCAAACAGGAGTTTAAAGGCACTGACTCTCCAAGTGGGGAGAGTGTTAGTAAAGCGTCTGGAATGGTGAACCGGAGTACCAGGGGACGAAACCTGAGATGCATTTGAAAAAGTTTCCCAATCACACGGTGGACCATACTCTGGGTTTCCCATGCATGTTTGCCTGAAGGAAGAATCCCTTAAACCTGGAGAGTTGGGATCCATGGAATGGGTACCATGCAGTATGACTTCAAAGCGTCTGCGCTTGCTCACCGAACTTCACCAGTGCTATCAGCCCGAAGTGTCCAGCCTTATGTCTAAACCAGCTCTCGGTGTAGATGTGGTAAATCCAGGTTGCATCACAAGGCCTGAATGAATTATTTAAGAATGCTCTCTATTTCACTGTCATTGTGTTTTGTTTTTGTAATTTATTTTGTTAACGGGATTTATCGGATTTTCACTGCTGCGTGTAGGCCACTGTACACACGCTTGACTTCCTTATGGAGACATATAAATCCATGGGTCTTAAGATTCTTACATGTCAGGTATATTCCCAGACGTTGAATATGGGGTGTTGAGTCCATTTCGTTGAGCAAGGAGTAGGTCTTGTCTATTATATATTTGGCTTATGGAACGGTATCTGTGCTAATTTCAATCTCTGGTTTTATGCAGCACCCCAACTCACCTTTCCCCATAAGCAAGCATAAGTTGGTTTTCTAAATTTGAGACCCTTTTCTGTTTTCTAATTCAGTTCATGTGTAGCCAAGTTTACGTTCCATTTATTAATGATATCTTATGATGTTTCTTTTTCTGTGTGACTTATTTCTCGTAGAATCGTCGTACCTGAATCCACTCACTATGCCGCTACGGGCCTGATGACGTAGATCTCATTGCTGAGTGATATTCCATTGTACGTACGTACCACAACTTCTTTATCCATTTTTTGCTTACTCGGATATTTAACTTGTACCGTAGACGAGGTTCTTGTAAACAGAGCCGTCCCAAACTTTGGGGTGGCTGTGTGTTTTTGATTTTAATTTCCCTAAGCTATAGGACCCTAAGTGGAAGTGCCATAGGCTGTGTTGCTTTGTTTCCTACGTGTTTCAGGAAACACCATACACTTCTCCAGAGTGGCTGTTGGCAATTTACATCCCGCCCATCAGCATAACAAGGCTCCCTGTTCTCCATGACCTGTCCTGCCTTTCTGGATTTTACACTTGTTTCAGATGGCCCTTTTGACCGGGGGGCAGTGAGACTTCATTGTAGTGCAGATTTCCTTTACACGCTTGCTTGGTTGGCCAAAAAGTGCGTATGCGTTTTTTCCTGAATATATTCAGGAAAAAACGCATACGCCCTTTTTGGCCAAGTGCATCATTGTGGACATTCTGCCTCTTTTCCTATGCTTTAAGTGCAATTCCAGTCTACCCCATGAAATCGTTTTCCTGAAATTCTGCCCCGCTTTCAAGTCCTCTTCGCAGACTTACTTCAATACATTTTTGGATGATAGCTGTCAGTCATAACTCTGCAGGTTTGTGAATTACAGTGCCCCTGGGCTCCTTTCTTCAACTCGCTATCTTGTGACCTGGCCTCAAAACCGCAGGATTGCTTCAGGCCCTAATCTGGTTCCGGCAGGGCACGCTGAGCCCTTGGTTAATCCCTCTTCCTGGTGGGAAATGAGCGTTCCATTTGCCCGTGCAGACACCTACAGCTAGTCTCTCATTGGTTCTCCCTATTCCTGTTCATCTTGCGCAGAAATTGCAAACTGTGCCAAACAGGAGTTTAAAGGCACTGACTCTCCAAGTGGGGAGAGTGTTAGTAAAGCGTCTGGAACGGTGCACCCGAGTACCAGGGGACGAAACCTGAGATGCATTTGAAAAAGTTTCCTAATCACACGGTGGACCATACTCTGGGTTTCCCATGCATGTTTTAGCTGAAGGAAGAATCCCTTAAACCTGGAGAGTTGGGACCCATGGAATGGGTACCATGCAGTATGACTTCAAAGGGTCTGCGTTTGCTCACCGAACCCCACCAATGCTATCAGCCCGAAGTGTCCAGCCTTATGTCTCACCCAGCTCTGGGTGTAGATGTGGTAAATCCAGGTTGCATCACAAGCCCTGAATGAATTATTTAAGAATTGCTCTCTATTTCACTGTCATTGTGTTTTCTTTGTGAAATTTATTTTCATAATGGGATTTATCGGATTTTCACTGCTGCGTTTAGGCCGCTGTACACACGCTTGATTTCCTTATGGAGACATATAAATCCATGGCTCTTAAGATTCTTACTTGTCAGGTATATTCCCAGGCGTTGAATATGGTGTGTTGAGTCCATTTCGTTGAGCAAGGAGTAGGTCTTCTCTACTATATATTTGGCTTACGGAACGGTATCTGTGCTAATTTCAATCTCTGGTTTTATGCAGCACCCCAACTCACCTTTCCCCATAAGGAAGCATAAGTTGGTTTTCTAAATTTGAGACCCTGTTCTGTTTTGTAATTCAGTTCATGTGTAGCCAAGTTTACGTTCCGTGTATTAGTGATATCTTATGATGTTTCTTTTTCTGTGTGACTTATTTTTCGTAGAATCGTCGTACGTGAATCCACTCATTATGCCGCTACGGTCCTGATGACGAAGAATTCATTGCTGAGTGATAATCCATTGTACGTACGTACTACAAATTCTTTATAAATTTTTTGCTTTCTGGGATATTGAACTTGCACCGTAGACGAGGTTCTTGTAAACAGAGCCGTCCCAAATTTTGTGTGGCTGTGTGTTTTTGAATTTAATTTCCCTAAGCTATAGGACCATAAGTGGAAGTGCCATAGGCCGTGTTGCTTTGTTTCCTACGTGTTTCAGGAAACACCATACACTTCTCCAGAGTGGCTGTTCACAATTTACATCCCGCCCATCAGCATAACAAGGCTCCCTGTTCTCCATGATCTGTCCTGCCTTTCTGGATTTTACACTTGTTTCAGATGGCCCTTTGCACCGGCGGGCAGTGAGACTTCATTGTAGTGCAGATTTCCTTTACAGGCTTGCTTGTTTGGCCAAAAAGGGCGTATGCGTTTTTTGATGAATATATTCAGGAAAAAACGCATACGCCCTTTCTGGCCCAGTGCATCATTGTCGACATTCTGCCTCTTTTCCTATGCTTTAAGTGCAATTGCAGTCTACCCCCTGAAATCGTTTTCCTGAAATTCTGCCCCACTTCCAGGTCCTCTTCGAAGACTTACTTCAATACATTTTTGGACGATAGCTGTCATTCATATCTCTGCAGGTTTGTGAATTACAGTGCCCCTGAGCTCCTTTCTTCAACTCGCTTTCTTCTGAGCTGGCCGCAAAACTGCAGGATTGCTTCAGGACCTAATCTGGTTCCGGCACAGCATGCTGAGCCTTTGGCTATTTCCTCTTCCTAGTGGGAAATGAGTGTTAAATGTACCCATGCATATACCTACAGCTAGTCTCTCATTGGTTCTCCCTATTCCTGTTCATCTTGCGCAGAAATTGCAAACTGTGCCAAACAGGAGGTTAAAGGCACTGACTCTCCAAGTGGGGAGAGTGTTAGTAAAGGTTCCGGAATGGTGAACCCAAGTACCAGAGGACGAAGACTGAGATTCATTTAAAAATGTTTACCGGTCACACGGTGGACCATACTCTGGGTTTCCCATGCATGTTTTAGCCGAAGGAAGAATCCCTTAAACCTGGAGAGTTGGGACCCATGGAATGGGTACCATGCAGTATGCCTTCAAAGGGTCTGCATTTGCTCACCGAAACTCAACAATGCTATCAGCCGGAAGTGTCCGGCCTTATGTCTCACCAAGCTCTGGGTGTAGATGTGGTAAATCCAGGTTGCATCACAAGCCCTGAATGAATTATTTAAGAAGTGCTCTCTATTTCACTGTCATTGTGTTTTGTTTTTGTAATTTATTTTGATAAGGGGATTTATTGGATTTTCACTGCTGCGTTTATGCCGCTGTACACACGCTTGATTCTCTTACGAAGACATATAAATCCATGGGTTGTAAGATTCTTACTAGTCAGGTATATTCCTAGGCGTTGAATATGTGGTGTTGAGTCAATTTCGTTGAGCAAGGAGTAGGCCTTGACTCTAATATATTTGGCTTATGGAAGGGTATCTGTGGTAATTTCAATCTCTGGTTTTATGCAGCACCCCAACTCACATTTCCCCTTAAGCAAGCATAAGTTTGTTTTCTAAATTTGAGACCCTGTTCTGTTTTGTAATTCAGTTCATGTGTAGCCAAGTTTAAATTCCATGTATTAGTGATATCTTATGATGTTTCTTTTTCTGTGTGACTTATTTCACATAAAATCATCGTACCTGAATCCACTCATTATGCTGCTACGGGCCTGATGACATAAATTTCATTGCTGAGTGATATTCCATTGTACGTACGTAACACAACTTCTGTATCCATTTTTCGCTTTCTGGGATATATATCTAGTTCCGTAGACGAGGTTCTTGTAAATAGAGCCGTCCCAAACTTTGGGGTGGATGTGTGTTTTTGATTTTAATGTCCCTAAGCTACAGGACCATAAGTGGAAGTGTTGTAAGCTCCATCGCTTTGTTTTTTAGGTGTTTCAGGAAACACCATACACTTCTCCAGAGTAGCAGTTGGCAATTTATATCCCGCCCTTTAACATAACAAGGCTCCCTATTCTCCATGGCCCATCCTGCCTTTCTGGATTTACAGTATTTTCAGATGGCCCTTTTGACCGGGGGGCAGTGAGCCTTCATTGTAGCGCAGATTTGTTTACACGCTTGCTTGGTTGGCAAAAAAGGGCGTATGCGATTTTTCCTGAATATATTCAGGAAAAAACGCATACGCACTTTTTGGCCAAGTGCATCATTGTCAACGTTTTCCCTCTTTTCGTATGCTTTAAATGCAATTCCAGTGTAGCCCTTGAAATCGTTTTCCTGCAATTCTGCCCCACATTCAAGTCCTCTTTGCAGCCTTACTTCAATATATTTTTGGACGATAGCTGTCATTTATAACTCTGCAGGTTTGTGAATTACAGTGTCCCTGAGCTCCTTTCTTCAACTCGCTTTCTTGTGAGCTGGCCGAAAAACCGCAGGATTGCTTCAGGCCTTAATCTGGTTCTGGCACGGCATGGTGAGCCTTTGGCTATTTCCTCTTCCTGGTGGGAAATGAGCGTGAAATTTGCCCATGCAGATACCTACAGCTAGTCTCTCATTGGTTCTCCCTATTCCTGATGATCTTGCGCAGAAATTGCAAACTGTGCCAAACAGGAGGTTAAAGGCACTGACTCTCCAAGTGGGGAGAGTGTTAGTAAAGGTTATGGAATGGTGAACCCGAGTACCAGGGGAGGAAAACTGAGATGCATTTGAAAACGTTTCCCAGTCACACAGTGCACCATACTGTGGGTTTACCTTGCATGTTTTAGGTGAAGGAAGAATCCCTTCAACCTGGAGAGTTGGGACCCATGGAATGGGTACCATGCAGTATGACTTCAAAGGGTCTACATTTGCTCACCGAACCTCACCAATGCTATCAGCCTGAAGTGTCCAACATTATGTCTCACTCAGCTCTGGGTGTAGATGTGGTAAATCCAGGTTGCATCACAAGCCCTGAAAGAATTATTTAAGAATTGCTCTCTATTTCACTGTCATTGTGTTTTGTTTTTGAAATTTATTTTGATAATGGGATTTATCGGATTTTCACTGCTGCATTTAGGCCGCTGTACACACTCTTGATTTCCTTATGGAGACATATAAATCCATGGGTTTTAAGATTCTTACTTGTCAGGTATCTTCCCAGGCGTTGAATATGGGGTGTTGAGTCCATTTCGTTGAGCAAAGAGTAGGTATTTTCTATTATATATTTGGCTTATGGAACGGTATCTGTGCTAATATCAATCTCCGGTTTTATGCAGCACCCCAACTCACCTTTCCCCATAAGCAAGCATAAGTTGGTTTTCTCAATTTGAGACCCTGTTCTGTTTTGTAATTCAGTTCATGTGTAGCCAAGTTTACATTCCGTGTATTAGTGATATCTTATGATGTTTCTTTTTCTCTGTGACTTATTTGTCGTAGAATAATCGTGCCTGAATCTACTCATTATGCCGCTACGGGCCTGATGACGTAGATTTCATTGCTGAGTGATAATCCATCGGACGTACGTACCAAAATTCTTTATCCATTTTTTGCTTTCTCGGATATTTAACTTGTACCATAGACGAAGTTCTTGAAAACAGAGCCGTCCCAAACTTTGGGGTGGCTGTGTGATTTTGATTTTAATTTTTGTAAACTATAGGACCATAAGTGGAAGTGCCATAGGCTGTGTTGCTTTGTTTCCTACGTGTTTCAAGAAACATCATACACTTCTCCAGAGTGGCTGTTGGCAATTTACATCCCACCCATCAGCATAACAAGGCTCCTTGTTCTCCATGACCTGTCCTGCCTTTCTGGATTTTACACTTTTTTCAAATGGCCCTTTTGACCGGGGGGCAGTGAGACTTCATTGTGGTGCAGATTTCCTTTACATGCTTGCTTGGTTGACCAAAAAGAGCGTATGCGTTTTTTCCTGAATATATTCAGGAAAAAACGCATACGCCCTTTTTGCCCAAGTGCATCATTGTCGACCTTCTGCCTCTTTTCCTATGCATTAAGTGCAATTCCAGTCTACCCCCTGAAACCGTTTTCCTGAAATTATGCCCCGCTTTCAAGTCCTCTTCGAAGACTTACTTCAGTACATTTTTGGACGATAGCTGTCATTCATAACTCTGAAGTTTTGTGAATTACAGTGCCCCTGAGCTCCTTTCTTCAACTCGCTTTCTTGTGAGCTGGCCGCAAAACCACAGGATTGCTTCAGGCCCTAATCTGTTTCCGGCAGGGCACGCTGAGCCTTTGGTTAATTCCTCTTCCTGGTGGGAAATGAGTGTTCCATTTGCCCGTGCAGACACCTACAGCTAGTCTCTCATTGGTTCTCCCTATTCCTGTTCATCTTGCGAAGAAATTGCAAACTGTGCCAAACAGGAGGTTAAAGGCACTGACTTTCCAAGTGGGGAGAGTGTTAGTAAAGCGTCTGGAATGGTGAAACCGAGTACCAGGGTTCGAAAACTGAGATGCATTTGAAAACGTTTCCCAATCTCATGGTGGACCATACTCTGGGTTTCCCATGCATGTTTTAGCTGAAGGAAGAATCCCTTAAACCTGGTGAGTTGTGACCCGTGGAATGGGTTCCATGCAGTACGACTTCAAAGGGTCTGCGTTTGCTCACCGAACCTCACCAATGCTATCAGCCCGAAGTGTCCAGCCTTATGTCTCACCCAGCTCTGGGTGTAGATGTGGTAAATCCAGGTTGCATCACAAGCCCTGAATGAATTATTTAAGAATTGCTCTCTATTTCACTGGCATTGTGTTTTGTTTTTGAAATTTGTTTTGATAATGGGATTTATCGGATTTTCACTGCTGCGTTTAGGCCGCTGTACACACGCTTGATTTCCTTATGGAGACATATAAATCCATGGGTTTTAAGATTCTTACTTGTCAGATATATTCCCAGGTGTTGAATATGGGGTGTTGAGTCCATTTCGTTGAGCAAGGAGTAGGTTTTGTCTATTATATATTTGGCTTATGGAAAGGTATCTGTGCTAATTTCAATCTCTGGTTTTATGCAGCACCCCAACTCACCTTTCCCCATAAGCAAGCATAAGTTGGTTTTCTAAATTTGAGACCCTGTTCTGTTTTGTAATTCAGTTCATGTGTAGTCAAGTTTACATTCCGTGTATTAGTGATATCTTATGATGTTTCTTTCTCTGTGTGACTTATTTCTCGTAGAATCATCGTACCTGAATCCACTCATTATGCTGCTACGGGCCTGATGACGTAGATTTCATTGCTGTGTGATATTCCATTGTACGTGCGTACCACAACTTCTTTATAAATTTTTTGCTTTCTCGGATATTTAACTTGTACCGTAGACGAGGTTCTTGTAAACAGAACCGTCCCAAACTTTGGGGTGGCTGTGTGTTTTTGATTGTAATTTTCCTAAGCTATAGGACCATAAGTGGAAGTGCCATAGGCTGTGTTGCTTTGTTTCCTACATGTTTCAGGAAATACCATACACTTCTCCAGAGTGGCTGTTGGCAATTTACATCCCGCCCATCAGCATAACAAGGCTCTCTGTTCTCCATGACCTGTCCTGCCTTTCTGGATTTTACACTTTTTTCAGATGGCCCTTTTGACCGGGGGGCAGTGAGACTTCATGGTAGTGCAGATTTCCTTTACACGCTTCCTTGGTTGGCCAAAAAGGCCGTATGCATTTTTTCCTGAATATATTCAGGAAAAAACGCATACGCCCTTTATGGCCAAGTGCATCATTGTCGACATTCTGCCTCTTTTCCTATGCTTTAAGTGCAATTCCAGTCAACCCCCTGAAATCGTTTTCCTGAAATTCTGCCCCACTATCAAGTCCTCTTCGAAGACTTATTTCAATACATTTTTGGACGATAGCTGTCATTCATAACTCTGCAGGTTTGTGAATTACAGTGCCCCTGAGCTCCTTTCTTCAACTCGCTTTCTTGTGAGCTGGCCGCAAAACCGCAGGATTGCTTCAGGCCCTAATCTGGTTCCGGCAGGTCACGCTGAGACTTTGGTTAATCCCTCTTCCTGGTGGGAAATGAGCGTTCCATTTGCCCTGCAGACACCTACAGCTAGTCTCTCATTGGTTCTCCCTATTCCTGTTCATCTTGCGCAGAAATTGCAAACTGTGCCAAACAGGAGTTTAAAGGCACTGACTCTCCAAGTGGGGAGAGTGTTAGTAAAGCGTCTGGAACGGTGAACCGGAGTACCAGGGGACGAAACCTGAGATGCATTTGAAAAAGTTTCCCAATCACACGGTGGACCATACTCTGGGTTTCCCATGCATGTTTGCCTGAAGGAAGAATCCCTTAAACCTGGAGAGTTGGGATCCATGGAATGGGTACCATGCAGTATGACTTCAAAGCGTCTGCGCTTGCTCACCGAACTTCACCAATGCTATCAGCCCGAAGTGCCCAGCCTTATGTCTAAACCAGCTCTCGGTGTAGATGTGGTAAATCCAGGTTGCATCACAAGGCCTGAATGAATTATTTAAGAATGCTCTCTATTTCACTGTCATTGTGTTTTGCTTTTGTAATTTATTTTGTTAATGGGATTTATCGGATTTTCACTGCTGCGTGTAGGCCACTGTACACACGCTTGACTTCCTTATGGAGACATATAAATCCATGGGTCTTAAGATTCTTACATGTCAGGTATATTCCCAGACGTTGAATATGGGGTGTTGAGTCCATTTCGTTGAGCAAGGAGTAGGTCTTGTCTATTATATATTTGGCTTATGGAACGGTATCTGTGCTAATTTCAATCTCTGGTTTTATGCAGCACCCCAACTCACCTTTCCCCATAAGCAAGCATAAGTTGGTTTTCTAAATTTGAGACCCTTTTCTGTTTTCTAATTCAGTTCATGTGTAGCCAAGTTTACGTTCCATTTATTAATGATATCTTATGATGTTTCTTTTTCTGTGTGACTTATTTCTCGTAGAATCGTCGTACCTGAATCCACTCACTATGCCGCTACGGGCCTGATGACGTAGATCTCATTGCTGAGTGATATTCCATTGTACGTACGTACCACAACTTCTTTATCCATTTTTTGCTTACTCGGATATTTAACTTGTACCGTAGACGAGGTTCTTGTAAACAGAGCCGTCCCAAACTTTGGGGTGGCTGTGTGTTTTTGATTTTAATTTCCCTAAGCTATAGGACCCTAAGTGGAAGTGCCATAGGCTGTGTTGCTTTGTTTCCTACGTGTTTCAGGAAACACCATACACTTCTCCAGAGTGGCTGTTGGCAATTTACATCCCGCCCATCAGCATAACAAGGCTCCCTGTTCTCCATGACCTGTCCTGCCTTTCTGGATTTTACACTTGTTTCAGATGGCCCTTTTGACCGGGGGGCAGTGAGACTTCATTGTAGTGCAGATTTCCTTTACACGCTTGCTTGGTTGGCCAAAAAGTGCGTATGCGTTTTTTCCTGAATATATTCAGGAAAAAACGCATACGCCCTTTTTGGCCAAGTGCATCATTGTGGACATTCTGCCTCTTTTCCTATGCTTTAAGTGCAATTCCAGTCTACCCCATGAAATCGTTTTCCTGAAATTCTGCCCCGCTTTCAAGTCCTCTTCGCAGACTTACTTCAATACATTTTTGGATGATAGCTGTCAGTCATAACTCTGCAGGTTTGTGAATTACAGTGCCCCTGGGCTCCTTTCTTCAACTCGCTATCTTGTGACCTGGCCTCAAAACCGCAGGATTGCTTCAGGCCCTAATCTGGTTCCGGCAGGGCACGCTGAGCCTTTGGTTAATCCCTCTTCCTGGTGGGAAATGAGCGTTCCATTTGACCGTGCAGACACCTACAGCTAGTCTCTCATTGGTTCTCCCTATTCCTGTTCATCTTGCGCAGAAATTGCAAACTGTGCCAAACAGGAGTTTAAAGGCACTGACTCTCCAAGTGGGGAGAGTGTTAGTAAAGCGTCTGGAACGGTGCACCCGAGTACCAGGGGACGAAACCTGAGATGCATTTGAAAACGTTTCCCAATCACACGGTGGACCATACTCTGGGTTTCCCATGCATGTTTTAGCTGAAGGAAGAATCCCTTAAACCTGGAGAGTTGGGACCCATGGAATGGGTACCATGCAGTATGACTTCAAAGGGTCTGCCTTTGCTCACCGAACCTCACCAATGCTATCAGCCCGAAGTGTCCAGCCTTATATCTCAACCAGCTCTGGGTGTAGATGTGGTAAATCCAGGTTGCATCACAAGGCCTGAATGAATTATTTAAGATTTGCTCTCTATTTCACTGTCATTGTGTTTTGTTTTTGAAATTTATTTTGTTAATGGGATTTATCGGATTTTCACTGCTGCGTTTAGGTCACTGTACACACGCTTGACTTCCTTATGGAGACATATAAATCCATGGGTCTTAAGATTCTTACTTGTCAGGTATATTCCCAGACGTTGAATATGGGGTGTTGAGTCCATTTCGTTGAGCAAGGAGTAGGTCTTGTCTATTATATATTTGGCTTATGGAACGGTATCTGTGCTAATTTCAATCTCTGGTTTTATGCAGCACCCCAACTCACATTTCCCCATAAGCAAGCATAAGTTGGTTTCCTAAATTTGAGAACCTGTTCTGTCTTGTAATTCAGTTCATGTGTAGCCAAGTTTACGTTCTGTGTATTAGTGATATCTTATGATGTTCCTTTTTCTGTGTGACTTATATCTCGTAGAATCGTCGTACCTGAATCCACTCATTATGCAGCTACGGGCCTGATGACATAGATCTCATTGTTGAGTGATATTCCATTGTACGTACGTGCCACAATTTCTTTATCCATTTTTTGATTTCTCGGATATTCAACTTGTACCATAGACGAGGTTCTTGTAAACAGAGCCGTCCCAAACTTTGGGGTGGCTGTGTGTTTTTTATTTTAATTTCCCTAAGCTATAGGACCATGAGTGGAAGTGCCATAGGCTGTGTTGCTTTGTTTCCTACGTGTTTCAGGAAACACCATACACTTCTCCAGAGTGGCTTTAGGCAATTTAAATCCCGCCCATCAGCATAACAAGGCTCCCTGTTCTCCATGACCTGTCCTGCCTTTCTGGATTTTACACTTTTTTCAGATGGCCCTTTTGACCGGGGGGCAGAGAGACTTCAATGTAGTGCAGATTTCCTTTACACGCTTGCTTGGTTGGCCAAAAAGGCCGTATGCATTTTTTCCTGAATATATTCAGGAAAAAAAGAATACGCCCTTTTTGGCCAAGTGCATCATTGTGGACATTCTGCCTCTTTTCCCATGCATTAAGTGCAATTCCAGTCAACCCCATGAAATCGTTTTCCTGAAATTCTGCCCCCCTTTCAAGTCCTCTTCGAAGACTTACTTCAATACATTTTTGGACGATAGCTGTCATTCATAACTCTGCAGGTTTGTGAATCACAGTGAACCTGGGCTCCTTTCTTCAACTCGCTATCTTGTGAGCTGCCGCAAAACCGCAGGATTGCTTCAGGCCCTAATCTGGTTCCCGCAGGGCACGCTGAGCCTTTGGTTAATTCCTCTTCCTGGTGGGAAATGAGCGTTCCTTTTGCCCGTGCAGACACCTACAGCTAGTCTCTCATTGGTTCTCCCTATTCCTGTCCATCTTACGCGGATATTGCAAACTGTGACAAACAGGAGGTAAAAAAGACACTGACTCTCCAAGTGGGGATAGTGTTAGTAAAGCGTCTGGAACGGTGCACCCGAATACAAGTGGACGAAACCTGAGATGCATTTGAAAACGTTTCCCAATCACACGGTGGACCATACTCTGGGTTTCCCATGCATGTTTTAGCTGAAGGAAGAATCCCTTAAACCTGGAGAGTTGTGACCCGTGGAATGGGTTCCATGCAGTACGACTTCAAAGGGTCTGCGTTTGCTCACCGAACCTCACCAATGCTATCAGCCCGAAGTGTCCAGCCTTATGTCTCACCCAGCTCTGGGTGTAGATGTGGTAAATCCAGGTTGCATCACAAGCCCTGAATGAATTATTTAAGAATTGCTCTCTATTTCACTGGCATTGTGTTTTGTTTTTGAAATTTGTTTTGATAATGGGATTTATCGGATTTTCACTGCTGCGTTTAGGCCGCTGTACACACGCTTGATTTCCTTATGGAGACATATAAATCCATGGGTTTTAAGATTCTTACTTGTCTGGTATATTCCCAGGTGTTGAATATGGGGTGTTGAGTCCATTTCGTTGAGCAAGGAGTAGGTTTTGTCTATTATATATTTGGCTTATGGAAAGGTATCTGTGCTAATTTCAATCTCTGGTTTTATGCAGCACCCCAACTCACCTTTCCCCTTAAGCAAGCATAAGTTGGTTTTCTAAATTTGAGACCCTGTTCTGTTTTGTAACTCAGTTCATGTGTAGTCAAGTTTACATTCCGTGTATTAGTGATATCTTATGATGTTTCTTTCTCTGTGTGACTTATTTCTCGTAGAATCATCGTACCTGAATCCACTCATTATGCTGCAACGGGCCTGATGACGTAGATTTCATTGCTGTGTGATATTCCATTGTACGTGCGTACCACAACTTCTTTATAAATTTTTTGCTTTCTCGGATATTTAACTTGTACCGTAGATGAGGTTCTTGTAAACAGAACCGTCCCAAACTTTGGGGTGGCTGTGTGTTTTTGATTGTAATTTTCCTAAGCTATAGGACCATAAGTGGAAGTGCCATAGGCTGTGTTGCTTTGTTTCCTACATGTTTCAGGAAACACCATACACTTCTCCAGAGTGGCTGTTGGCAATTTACATCCCGCCCATCAGAATAACAAGGCTCTCTGTTCTCTATGACCTGTCCTGCCTTTCTGGATTTTACACTTTTTTCAGATGGCCCTTTTGACCGGGGGGCAGTGAGACTTCATGGTAGTGCAGATTTCCTTTACACGCTTCCTTGGTTGGCCAAAAAGGCCGTATGCATTTTTTCCTGAATATATTCAGGAAAAAACGCATACGCCCTTTATGGCCAAGTGCATCATTGTCGACATTCTGCCTCTTTTCCTATGCTTTAAGTGCAATTCCAGTCAACCCCCTGAAATCGTTTTCCTGAAATTCTGCCCCACTATCAAGTCCTCTTCGAAGACTTATTTCAATACATTTTTGGACGATAGCTGTCATTCATAACTCTGCAGGTTTGTGAATTACAGTGCCCCTGAGCTCCTTTCTTCAACTCGCTTTCTTGTGAGCTGGCCGCAAAACCGCAGGATTGCTTCAGGCCCTAATCTGGTTCCGGCAGGTCACGCTGAGACTTTGGTTAATCCCTCTTCCTGGTGGGAAATGAGCGTTCCATTTGCCCTGCAGACACCTACAGCTAGTCTCTCATTGGTTCTCCCTATTCCTGTTCATCTTGCGCAGAAATTGCAAACTGTGCCAAACAGGAGTTTAAAGGCACTGACTCTCCAAGTGGGGAGAGTGTTAGTAAAGCGTCTGGAATGGTGAACCGGAGTACCAGGGGACGAAACCTGAGATGCATTTGAAAAAGTTTCCCAATCACACGGTGGACCATACTCTGGGTTTCCCATGCATGTTTGCCTGAAGGAAGAATCCCTTAAACCTGGAGAGTTGGGATCCATGGAATGGGTACCATGCAGTATGACTTCAAAGCGTCTGCGCTTGCTCACCGAACTTCACCAGTGCTATCAGCCCGAAGTGTCCAGCCTTATGTCTAAACCAGCTCTCGGTGTAGATGTGGTAAATCCAGGTTGCATCACAAGGCCTGAATGAATTATTTAAGAATGCTCTCTATTTCACTGTCATTGTGTTTTGTTTTTGTAATTTATTTTGTTAACGGGATTTATCGGATTTTCACTGCTGCGTGTAGGCCACTGTACACACGCTTGACTTCCTTATGGAGACATATAAATCCATGGGTCTTAAGATTCTTACATGTCAGGTATATTCCCAGACGTTGAATATGGGGTGTTGAGTCCATTTCGTTGAGCAAGGAGTAGGTCTTGTCTATTATATATTTGGCTTATGGAACGGTATCTGTGCTAATTTCAATCTCTGGTTTTATGCAGCACCCCAACTCACCTTTCCCCATAAGCAAGCATAAGTTGGTTTTCTAAATTTGAGACCCTTTTCTGTTTTCTAATTCAGTTCATGTGTAGCCAAGTTTACGTTCCATTTATTAATGATATCTTATGATGTTTCTTTTTCTGTGTGACTTATTTCTCGTAGAATCGTCGTACCTGAATCCACTCACTATGCCGCTACGGGCCTGATGACGTAGATCTCATTGCTGAGTGATATTCCATTGTACGTACGTACCACAACTTCTTTATCCATTTTTTGCTTACTCGGATATTTAACTTGTACCGTAGACGAGGTTCTTGTAAACAGAGCCGTCCCAAACTTTGGGGTGGCTGTGTGTTTTTGATTTTAATTTCCCTAAGCTATAGGACCCTAAGTGGAAGTGCCATAGGCTGTGTTGCTTTGTTTCCTACGTGTTTCAGGAAACACCATACACTTCTCCAGAGTGGCTGTTGGCAATTTACATCCCGCCCATCAGCATAACAAGGCTCCCTGTTCTCCATGACCTGTCCTGCCTTTCTGGATTTTACACTTGTTTCAGATGGCCCTTTTGACCGGGGGGCAGTGAGACTTCATTGTAGTGCAGATTTCCTTTACACGCTTGCTTGGTTGGCCAAAAAGTGCGTATGCGTTTTTTCCTGAATATATTCAGGAAAAAACGCATACGCCCTTTTTGGCCAAGTGCATCATTGTGGACATTCTGCCTCTTTTCCTATGCTTTAAGTGCAATTCCAGTCTACCCCATGAAATCGTTTTCCTGAAATTCTGCCCCGCTTTCAAGTCCTCTTCGCAGACTTACTTCAATACATTTTTGGATGATAGCTGTCAGTCATAACTCTGCAGGTTTGTGAATTACAGTGCCCCTGGGCTCCTTTCTTCAACTCGCTATCTTGTGACCTGGCCTCAAAACCGCAGGATTGCTTCAGGCCCTAATCTGGTTCCGGCAGGGCACGCTGAGCCCTTGGTTAATCCCTCTTCCTGGTGGGAAATGAGCGTTCCATTTGCCCGTGCAGACACCTACAGCTAGTCTCTCATTGGTTCTCCCTATTCCTGTTCATCTTGCGCAGAAATTGCAAACTGTGCCAAACAGGAGTTTAAAGGCACTGACTCTCCAAGTGGGGAGAGTGTTAGTAAAGCGTCTGGAACGGTGCACCCGAGTACCAGGGGACGAAACCTGAGATGCATTTGAAAAAGTTTCCTAATCACACGGTGGACCATACTCTGGGTTTCCCATGCATGTTTTAGCTGAAGGAAGAATCCCTTAAACCTGGAGAGTTGGGACCCATGGAATGGGTACCATGCAGTATGACTTCAAAGGGTCTGCGTTTGCTCACCGAACCCCACCAATGCTATCAGCCCGAAGTGTCCAGCCTTATGTCTCACCCAGCTCTGGGTGTAGATGTGGTAAATCCAGGTTGCATCACAAGCCCTGAATGAATTATTTAAGAATTGCTCTCTATTTCACTGTCATTGTGTTTTCTTTGTGAAATTTATTTTCATAATGGGATTTATCGGATTTTCACTGCTGCGTTTAGGCCGCTGTACACACGCTTGATTTCCTTATGGAGACATATAAATCCATGGCTCTTAAGATTCTTACTTGTCAGGTATATTCCCAGGCGTTGAATATGGTGTGTTGAGTCCATTTCGTTGAGCAAGGAGTAGGTCTTCTCTACTATATATTTGGCTTACGGAACGGTATCTGTGCTAATTTCAATCTCTGGTTTTATGCAGCACCCCAACTCACCTTTCCCCATAAGGAAGCATAAGTTGGTTTTCTAAATTTGAGACCCTGTTCTGTTTTGTAATTCAGTTCATGTGTAGCCAAGTTTACGTTCCGTGTATTAGTGATATCTTATGATGTTTCTTTTTCTGTGTGACTTATTTTTCGTAGAATCGTCGTACGTGAATCCACTCATTATGCCGCTACGGTCCTGATGACGAAGAATTCATTGCTGAGTGATAATCCATTGTACGTACGTACTACAAATTCTTTATAAATTTTTTGCTTTCTGGGATATTGAACTTGCACCGTAGACGAGGTTCTTGTAAACAGAGCCGTCCCAAATTTTGTGTGGCTGTGTGTTTTTGAATTTAATTTCCCTAAGCTATAGGACCATAAGTGGAAGTGCCATAGGCCGTGTTGCTTTGTTTCCTACGTGTTTCAGGAAACACCATACACTTCTCCAGAGTGGCTGTTCACAATTTACATCCCGCCCATCAGCATAACAAGGCTCCCTGTTCTCCATGATCTGTCCTGCCTTTCTGGATTTTACACTTGTTTCAGATGGCCCTTTGCACCGGCGGGCAGTGAGACTTCATTGTAGTGCAGATTTCCTTTACAGGCTTGCTTGTTTGGCCAAAAAGGGCGTATGCGTTTTTTGATGAATATATTCAGGAAAAAACGCATACGCCCTTTCTGGCCCAGTGCATCATTGTCGACATTCTGCCTCTTTTCCTATGCTTTAAGTGCAATTGCAGTCTACCCCCTGAAATCGTTTTCCTGAAATTCTGCCCCACTTCCAGGTCCTCTTCGAAGACTTACTTCAATACATTTTTGGACGATAGCTGTCATTCATATCTCTGCAGGTTTGTGAATTACAGTGCCCCTGAGCTCCTTTCTTCAACTCGCTTTCTTGTGAGCTGGCCGCAAAACCCCAGGATTGCTTCAGGCCCTAATCTGTTTCCGGCAGGGCACGCTGAGCCTTTGGTTAATTCCTCTTCCTGGTGCGAAATGAGCGTTCCATTTGCCCGTGCAGACACCTACAGCTAGTGTCTCATTGGTTCTCCCTATTCCTTTTCATCTTGCACAGAAATTGCAAACTGTGCCAAACAGGAGGTTAAAGGCACTGACTCTCCAAGTGAGGAGAGTGTTAGTAAAGCGTCTGGAACGGTGAACCCGAGTACCAGGGCTCGAAACCTGAGATGCATTTGAAAACGTTTCCCAATCACACGGTGGACCATACTCTGGGTTTCCCATGCATGTTTTAGCTAAAGGAAGAATCCCTTAAACCTGGAGAGTTGGGACCCATGGAATGGCTACCATGCAGTATGACTTCAAAGGGTCTGCGTTTGCTCACCGAACCTCACCAATGCTATCAGCCCGAAGGGTCCAGCCTTATGTCTCACCCAGCTCTGGGTGTAGATGTGGTAAATCCGGGTTGCATCACAAGCCCTGAATGAATTATTTAAGAATTGCTCAATATTTCACTGTCATTGTGTTTTGTTTGTGAAATTTATTTTGATAATGGGATTTATCGGATTTTCACTGCTGCGTTTAGGCCGCTGTACACACGCTTGATTTCCTTATGGAGACATATAAATCCATGGGTCTTAAGATTCTAATTGTCAGGTATAATCCCAGGCGTTGAATATGGGGTGTTGAGTCCATTTCGTTGAGCAAGGAGTAGGTCTTGTCTATTATATATTTGGCTTATGGAACGGTATCTGTGCTAATTTCAATCTCTGGTTTTATGCAGCACCCCAACTCACCTTTCCCCATAAGCAAGCATAAGTTGGTTTTCTAAATTTGAGACCCTGTTCTGTTTTGTAATTCAGTTCATGTGTAGCCAAGTTTACGTTCCGTGTATTAGTGATATCTTATGATGTTTTTTTTTCTGTGTGGCTTACTTCTCGTAGAATCGTCGTACCTGAATCCACTCATTATGCCACTACGGGCTTGATGACGTAGATTTCATTGCTGAGTGATATTCCATTGTACGTACGTACCACAAATTCTTTATCCATTTTTTGCTTTCTCGGATATTTAACTTGTACCGTAGACGAGGTTCTTGTAAACAGAGCCGTCCCAAACTTTGGGGTGGCTGTGTGTTTTTGATTTTAATTTCGCTAAGCTATAGGACCGTAAGTGGAAGTGCCATAGGCTGTGTTGCTTTGTTTCCTACGTGTTTCAGTAAACACCATACACTTCTCCAGAGTGGCTTTTGGCAATTTACATCCCGCCCCTCAGCATAACAAGTCTCCCTGTTCTCCATGACCTGTCCTGCCTTACTGGATTTTACACTTGTTTCAGATGGCCCTTTGGACCGGGGGGCAGTGAGACTTCATTGTAGTGCAGATTTCCTTTACACGCTTGCTTGGTTGTCCAAAAAGCGCGTATGCGTTTTTTCCTGAATATATTCAGGAAAAAACGCATACGCCCTTTTTGGCCAAGGGCATCACTCTCGACATTCTGCCTCTTTTCCTATGCTTTAAGTGCAATTCCAGTCTACCCCCTGAAATCGTTTTCCTGAAATTCTGCCCCGTTTTCAAGTCCTCTTCGAAGACTTACTTCAATACATTTTTGGACGATAGCTGTCATTCATAACTCTGCAGGTTTTTGAATTACAGTGCCCCTGAGCTCCTTTCTTCAACTCGCTTTCTTGTGAGCTGGCCGCAAAACCGCAGGATTGCTTCAGGCCCTAATCTGGTTCCGGCACGGCACGCTGAGCCTTTGGTTAATCCCTATTCCTGGTGGGAAATGGGCATTCCTTTTGCACGTGCAGACACCTACAGCTAGTCTCTCATTGGTTCTCCCTATTCCTGTTCATCTTGCGCAGAAATTGCAAACTGTGCCAAACAGGAGGTTAAAGGCACTGACTCTCCAAGTGGGGAGAGTGTTAGTAAAGCGTCTGGAAAGGTGAACCCAAGTACCAGGGGACGAAACCTGAGATGCATTTGAAAACGTTTCCCAATCACACGGTGGACCATACTCTGGGTTTCCCATGCAAGTTTTACCTGAAGGAAGAATCCCTTAAACCTGGAGAGTTGGGACCCATGGAATGGCTACCATGCAGTATGACTTCAAAGGGTCTGCGTTTGCTCACCGAACCTCACCAATGCTATCAGCCCGAAGTGTCCAGCCTTATGTCTCACCCAGCTCTGGGTGTAGATGTGGTAAATCCAGGTTGCATCACAAGCCCTGAATGAATTATTTAAGAATTGCTCTCTATTTCAATGTCATTGTGTTTTGTTTGTGAAATTTATTTTGTTAATGGGATTTATCGGATTTTCACTGCTGCGTTTAGGCCGCTGTACACACGCTTGATTTCCTTATGGAGACATATAAATCCATGGGTCTTAAGATTTTTACTTGTCAGGTATGTTCCCAGGCGTTGAATATGGGGTGTTGAGTCCATTTCGTTGAGCAAGGAGTAGGTCTTGTCTATTATATATTTGGCTTATGGAACGGTATCTGTGCTAATTTCAATCTCTGGTTTTATGCAGCACCCCAACTCACCTTTCCCCATAAGGAAGCATAAGTTGGTTTTCTAAATTTGAGACCCTGTTCTGTTTTGTAATTCAGTTCATGTGTAGCCAAGTTTACGTTCCGTGTATTAGTGATATCTTATGATGTTTCTTTTTCTGAGTGACTTATTTCTCGTAGAATCGTCGTACCTGAATCCACTCATTATGCCTTTACGGGCCTGATGACGTAGATCTCATTGCTGAGTGATATTCCATTGTACGTACATACCACAACTTCTTTATCCATTTTTTGCTTTCTCGGATATTTAACTTATACCGTAGACGAGGTTCTTGTAAACAGAGCCGTCCCAAACTTTGGCGTGGCTGTGTGTTTTTGATTTTAATTTCCTTAAGCTATAGGACCATAAGTGGAAGTGTCATAGGCTGTGTTGCTTTGTTTCCTACGTGTTTCAGGAAACACCATACACTTCTCCAGTGTGGCTGTAGGCTATTTACATCCCGCCCATCAGCATAACAAGGCTCCCTGTTCTCCATGACCTGTCCTGCCTTTCTGGATTTTACACTTGTTTCAGATGGCCGTTTGGACCGGGGGGCAGTGAGACTTCATTGTAGTGCAGATCTCCTTTACACGCTTGCTTGGTTGGCCAAAAAGTGCGTATGCGTTTTTTCCTGAATATATTCAGGAAAAAACGCATACGCCCTTTTTGGACAAGTGCATCACTCTCGAATTTCTGCCTCTTTTCCTATGCTTTAAGTGCAATTCCAGTCTACCCCCTGAAATCGTTTTCCTGAAATTCTGCCCCGCTTTCAAGTCCTCTTCGAAGACTTACTTCAATACATTTTTGGACGATAGCTGTCATTCATAACTCTGCAGGTTTGTGAATTACAGTGCCCCTGAGCTCCTTTCTTCAAACTCGCTTTTTGTGAGCTGGTCGAAAAACCGCTGGATTGCTTCAGGCCTTAATCTGGTTCCGGCAGGGCATGCTGAGCCTTTGGTTAATTCCTCTTCCTGGTGGGAAATGAGCGTTCCATTTGTCCGAGCAGACACCTATAGCTAGTCTCTCATTGGTTCTCCCTATTCTTGTTCATCTTGCACAGAAATTGCAAACTGTGCCAAACAGGAGGTTAAAGGCACTGACTCTCCAAGTGGGGAGAGTGTTAGTAAAGCGTCTGGAATGGTGAACCCGAGTACCAGGGCACGAAACTTGAGATGCATTTGAAAACGTTTCCCAATCACACGGTGAACTATACTCTGGGTTTCTCATGCATGTTTTAGCTGAAGGAAGAATCCCTTAAACCTGGAGAGTTGGGACCCATGGAATGGCTACCATGCAGTATGACTTCCAAGGGTATGCATTTGCTCACCGAACCTCACCAATGCTATCAGCCCGAAGGGTCCAGCCTTATGTCTCACCCAGCTCTGGGTGTAGATGTGGTAAATCCAGGTTGCATCACAAGCCCTGAATGAATTATTTAAGAATTGCTCTCTATTTCACTGTTATTGTGTTTTGTTTTTGAAATTTATTTTGTTAATGGGATTTATCGGATTTTGACTGCTGCGTTTAGGCCGCTGTACACACGCTTGACTTCCTTATGGAGACATATAAATCCATGGGTCTTAAGATTCTTACTTGTCAGGTATCTTCCCAGGCGTTGAATATGGGGTGTTGAGTCCATTTCGTTGAGCAAGGAGTAGGTCTTGTCTATTATATATTTGGCTTATGGAAAGGTATCTGTGCTAATTTCAATCTCTGGTTTTATGCAGCACCCCAACTCACCTTTCCCCATAAGCAAGCATAAATTGGTTTTCTAAATTTGAGACACTGCTCTGTTTTGTAATTCAGTTCATGTGTAGCCATGTTTACGTTCCGTGTATTAGTGATATCTTATGATGTTTCTTTTTCTGTGTGAGTTATTTCTCGTAGAATCGTCGTATCTGAATCCACTCATTATGCCGCTACGGGCCTGATGACGTAGATCTCATTGCTGAGTGATATTCCATTGTACGTACGCACCACAACTTTTTTATCCATTTTTTGATTTCTCGGATATTTAACTTGTACCGTAGACGAGGTTCTTGTAAACAGATCCGTCCCAAACTTTGGGGTGGCTGTGTGTTTTTGATTTTAATTTCCCTAAGCTATAGGACCCTAAGTGGAAGTGCCATAGGCTGTGTTGCTTTGTTTCCTACGTGTTTCAGGAAACACCATACACTTCTCCAGAGTGGCTTTTGGCAATTTACATAACGCCCCTCAGCATAACAAGGCTCCCTGTTTTCCATGAGCTGTCCTGCCTTTCTGGATTTTACACTTCTTTCAGATGGCCCTTTTGACCGGGGGGCAGTGAGACTTCATTTTAGTGCAGATTTCCTTTACACGCTTGCTTGGTTGGCCAAAAAGTGCCTATGCGTTTTTTCCTGAATACATTCAGGAAAAAAAGCATACGCCCTTTTTGGCCAAGTGCATCATTGTGGACATTCTGCCTCTTTTCCTATGCTTTAAGTGCAATTCCTGTCTACGCCCTGAAATAGTTTTCCTGAAATTCTGCCCGGATTTCAAGTCCTCTTCGAAGACTTACTTCAATACATTTTTGGACGATAGCTGTCATTCATAACTCTGCAGGTTTGTGAATTACAGTGCCCCTGTGCTCTTTTCTTCAACTCGCTTTCTTGTGAGCTGGCCGCAAAACCACAGGATTGCTTCAGGCACTAATCTGGTTCCGGCAGGGCACGCTGAGCCTTTTGTTAATTCCTCTTCCTGGTGGGAAATGAGCGTTCCATTTGCCCGTGCAGACACCTACAGCTAGTCTCTCATTGGTTCTCCCTATTCCTGTTCATCTTGCGTAGAAATTGCAAACTGTGACAAACAGGAGGTTAAAGGCACTGACTCTCTAGTAGGGGAGAGTATTAGTAAAGCGTCTGGAACGGTGAACCCGAGTACCAGGGGACGAAACCTGAGATGCATTTGAAAATGTTTCCCAATCACACGGTGCACCATTCTCTGGGTTTCCCCTGCATGTTTTAGCTGAAAGAAGAATCCCTTAAACCTGGAGAGATGGGACCCATGGAATGGGTACCATGCAGTATGACTTCAAAGGGTCTGCGTTTGCTCATCGAACCTCACCAATGTTATCAGCCCGAAGTGTCCAGCCTTATGTCTCACCCAGCTCTGGGTGTAGATGTGGTAAATCCAGGTTGCATCACAAGCCCTGAATGAATTATTTAAGAATTGCTCTCTATTCCACTGTCATTGTGTTGTGTTTGTGAAATTTATTCTGATAATGGGATTTATCGGATTTTCACTGCTGCGTTTAGGCTGCTGTACACACGCTTGATTTCCTTATGGAGACATATAAATCCATGGGTCTTAAGATTCTTACTTGTCAGGTATATTCCCAGGCGTTGAATATGGGGTGTTGAGTCCATTTCGTTGAGCAAGGAGTAGGTCTTGTCTATTATATATTTGGCTTATGGAACGGTATCTGTGCTAATTTAAATCTCTGGTTTTATGCAGCACCCCAACTCACCTTTCCCCATAAGCAAGCATAAGTTGGTTTTCTAAATTTGAGACCCTGTTCTGTTGTGTAATTCAGTTCATGTGTAGCCAAGTTTACGTTTCGTGTATTAGTGATATCTTATGATGTTTCTTTTTCTGTGTGACTTATTTCTCATAGAATCGTCGTACCTGAATCCACTCATTATGCCGCTGCGGGCCTGATGACGTAGATCTCATTGCTGAGTGATATTCCATTGTACGTACGTGCCACAATTTCTTTATCCATTTTTTGGTTTCTCGGATATTTAACTTGTACCGTCGACGAGGTTCTTGTAAACAGAGCCGTCCCTAACTTTGGGGTGGCTGTGTGTTTTTGATTTTAATTTCCCTAAGCTATAGGACCCTAAGTGGAAATGCCATAGGCTGTGTTGCTTTGTTTCCTACGTGTTTCTGGAAACACCATACACTTCTCCAGAGTGGCTGTTGGCAATTTACATCCCGCCCATCAGCATCACAAGGTTCCCTGATCTCCATGACCTGTCCTGCCTTTCTGGATTTTACACTTGTTTCAGATGGCCCTTTTGACCGGGGGGCAGTGAGACTTTATTGTAGTGCAGATTTCCTTTACACGCTTGCTTGGTTGGCCAAAAAGGGCGTATGCGTTTCTTCCTGAATATATTCAGGAAGAAACGCATACGCCCTTTTTGGCCAAGTGCATCATTGTGGACATTCGGCCTCTTTTCCTATTTTTTAAGTGCAATTCCAGTCTACCCCGTGAATTCGTTTTCCTGAAATTCTGCCCCGCTTTCAAGTCCTCTTCGAAGACTTACTTCAATACATTTTTGGACGATAGCTGTCATTCTTAACTCTGCAGGTTTGTGAATTACAGTGCCCCTGAGCTCCTTTCTTCAACTCGCTTTCTTGTGAGCTGGCCGCAGAACTGCAGGATTGCTTCAGGCCCTAATCTGGTTCCCGCAGGGCACGCTGGGCCTTTGGTTAATTCCTCTTCCTGGTGGGAAATGAGCGTTCCATTTGCCCGTGCAGACACCTACAGCTAGTCTCTCATTGGTTCTCCCTATTCCTGTTCATCTTGCGCAGAAATTGCAAACTGTGCCAAACAGGAGGTTAAAGGCACTGACTCTCCAAGTGGAGAGAGTGTTAGTAAAGCATCTGGAACGGCGAACTCGAGTACAAGGGGACGAAAACTGAGATGCATTTGAAAACGTTTCCCAATCACACGGTGGAACATACTCTGGGTTTCCCATGCATGTTTTAGCTGAAGGAAGATTCCCTTAAACCTGGAGAGTTGGGACCCATGGAATGGGTACCATGCAGTATGACTTCAAAGGGTCTGCGTTTGCTCACCGAACCTCACCAATGCTATCAGCCCGAAGTGTCCAGCCTTATGTCTCACCGAGCTCTGGGTGTAGATGTGGTAAATCCAGGTTGCATCACAAGCCCTGAATGAATTATTTAAGAATTGCTCTCTATTTCACTGGCATTGTGTTTTGTTTTTGAAATTTATATTGATAATGGGATTTATCGGATTTTCACTGCTGCGTTTAGGCCGCTGTCCACACGCTTGATTTCCTTATGGAGACATATAAATCCATGGGTCTTAAGATTCTTACTTGTCAGGTATATTCCCAGGCGTTGAATATGGGGTGTTGAGTCCATTTCGTTGAAGAAGGAGTAGGTCTTGTCTATTATATATTTGGCTTATGGAACGGTATCTGTGCTAATTTCAATCTCTTGTTTTATGCAGCAACCCAACTCACCTTTCCCCTTAAGCAAGCATAAGTTGGTTTTCTTAATTTGAGGCCCTGTTCTCTTTGGTAATTCAGTTAATATGTAGCCATGTTTACGTTCCGTGTATTAATGATATCTTATGGTGTTTCTTTATCTGTGTGACTTATTTCTCGTAGAATCATCGTACCTGAATCCACTCATTATTCCGCTACGGACCTGATGACGTAGTTTTCATTGCTGAGTGATATTCCACTGTACGTGCGTACCACAACTTCTTTATCCATTTTTTGCTTTCTCGGATATTTAACTTGTACCATAGACGAGGTTCTTTTAAACAGAGCCGTCCCAAACTTTGGGGTGGCTGTGTGTTTTTGATTTTAATTTCCCTAAGCTATAGGACCATAAGTTGAAGTGCCTAGGCTGTATTTCTTTGTTTTCTACGTGTTTCAGGAAACACCATACACTTCTCCAGAGTGACTCTTGGCAATTTTTATCCCACACATCAGCATAACAGGGGTCCCTGTTCTCCATGACCTGTCCTGCCTTTCTGGATTTTACACTTTTTTCAGATGGCCCTTTTTACCGGGGGGCAGTGAGACTTCATTGTAGTGCAGATTTCTTTACACGCTTGCTTGGTTGACCAAAAAGTGCGTATGCGTTTTTCCCTGAATATATTCAGGAAAAAACGCATACGCCCTTTTTGGCCAAGTGCATCATTGTCGACATTCTGCCTCTTTTCCTATGCTTTAATTGCAATTCCAGTCTACCCCCTGATATCGTTTTCCTGAAATTCTGCCCCGCTTTCAAGTCCTCTTTGAAGACTTACTTCAATACATTTTTGGACGATAGCTGTCATTCATAACTCTGCAGGTTTGTGAATTACAGTGCCCCTGAGCTCCTTTCTTCAACTCGCTTTCTTTGAGCTGGCCGCAAAACCGCATGATTGCTTCAGGCCCTAATCTGTTTCCGGCAGGGCACGCTGAGCCTTTGGTTAATTC
Organism: Delphinapterus leucas; assembly: GCF_059928025.1. Lineage (NCBI taxonomy): Eukaryota > Metazoa > Chordata > Mammalia > Artiodactyla > Monodontidae > Delphinapterus > Delphinapterus leucas. The sequence continues at coordinate 1,749,316 of NW_028322259.1, forward strand.
CTCTTCCTGGTGGGAAATGAGCGTTCCATTTGCCCGTGCAGACACCTACAGCTAGCCTCTCATTGGTTCTCCCTATTCCTGTTCATCTTGCGCAGAAATTGCAAACTGTGCCAAACAGGAGGTTAAAGGCACTGACTCTCCAAGTGGGGAGAGTGTTAGTAAAGCGTCTGTAATGGTGAACCCGAGCACCAGGGTTCGAAAACTGAGATGCATTTGAAAACGTTTCCCAATCACACAGTGGACCATACTCTGGGTTTCCCATTCATGTTTTAGCTGAAGGAAGAATCCCTTAAACCTGGAGAGTTGGGACCCATAGACTGGGTAACATGCAGTATGACTTCAAAGGGTCTACATTTGCTCATCGAACCTCACCCATACTATCAGCCCGAAGTGTCCAGCCTTATTTCGCACTCAGCTCTGGGTGTAGACGTGGTATATCCAGGTTGCATCACAAGCCCTGAATGAATTATTTAAGAATTGATCTCTATTTCACTGTCATTGCTTTTGTTTTTGTAGTTTATTTTGATAATGGGATTTATCGGATTTTCTCTGCTGCGTTCATGCAGCAGTACACACGCTTGATTGTCTTACGGAGACATATAAATCCATGGGTTTGAAGATTCTTACTAGTCAAGTGTATTCCTAGGCGTTGAATATGAGGTGTTTATTCCATTTCGTTGAGCAAGGAGTAGGTCTTGACTATTACATATTTGGCTTATGGAAAGGTATCTGTGCTAATTTCTATCTCTGCTTTTATGCAGCACCCCAACTCACTTTTCCCCTTAAGCAAGCATAAGTTGGTTTTCTAAATTTGAGACCCTGTTCTGCTTTGTAATTCAGTTCATGTGTAGCCAAGTTTACATTCCGTGTATTAGTGATAACTTATGATGTTTCATTTTCTGTGTGACTTATTTCACTTAGAATCATCGTACCTGAATCCACTCATTATGCCGCGACGGGCCTGATGAAATAGGTATCCTTGTTGAGTGATATTCCATTGTACGTACGTACCACACTTCTTTATCCATTTTTCGCTTTCTGGGATATTTAACTTTTACCGTAGATGAGGTTCTTGTAAACAGAGCCGTCCGAAATTTTGGGGTGGCTGTGTGTTTTTGATTTTAATTTCCCTAAGCTATAGGACCATAAGTGGTAATGCCGTAGGCTCCGTTGCTTTGTTTTTTAGGTTTTTGAGGAAACACCATACACTTCTCCAGAGTGGCTGTTGGCAATTTACATCCCGCCCATCAGCATAACAAGCCTCCCTGTTCTCCATGGCCTGTGCTGCCTTTCTGGATTTTACACTTTTTTCAGATGGCCCTTTTGACCGGGGGGCAGTGAGACTTCATTGTAGTGCAGATTTCTTTAACATGCTTGCTTGGTTGGCCAAAAAGGGCGTATGCCTTTTTTCCTGAATATATTCAGGAAAAAACGCATACGCCCTTTTTGGCCAAGTGCATCATTGTCGACGTTCTGCCTCTTTTCCTATGCTTTAAATGCAATTCCAGTCTACCCCCTGAAATCGTTTTCTTGCAATTCTGCCCCGCTTTCAAGTCCTCTTCGCAGCCTTCCTTCAATATATTTTTGGGTGAGAGCTGTCATTTATAACTCTGCAGGTTTGTGAATTACAGTGTCCCTGAGCTCCTTTCTTCAACTCGCTTTCTTGTGAGCTGGCCGCAGACCCGCAGGATTGCTTCAGGCCCTAATCTGGTTCCGGCACGGCATGCTGAGCCTTTGGTTAATTCCTCTTCCTGGTGGGAAATGAGCGTTAAATTTGCCCGTGCAGACACCTTCACACGAGTCGTCATGGTACCCCTTTGCCCCGGTTATCTCTATGGAGGTTGGAGTTGGAGGGCCTCCTCCCTCAAGGTCAGTGTGCCCACGGAGCCAACCCTGCAACTTCAGGGCATGGCTGGGTGTTAGGATCACCACGTGGGGTCCTTTTCCCTTAGGAGGGAGGTGGACTTTTGGGCTGCTGATTTCCAGGTTTTCAGATACTGCCAGTATCTTGGCCAGATGTGGCGGTGGGCCAAGCCCCTTGGTGACCGTAGTTTATCCTACCTGGATCGCATTCTTGCATTGTTCCATTTCAAGTGGTCCCAGGTTTTACACTAATACTCCAATGGCGATTCACCGTTCACCAGGAATGTAAAGGTCAAAGGGTTTAGCTAAATTAGGGAGTTCCAGGGCAAGGGTCTGAATTGACTGCTCTTTCCATTCTTGAAAGGCCACTTCTGCATTCTATTCAAAAGGATCATCATCTTTTCCTTTCAGTGTTTCATATAGAGGCCCAGCTAGTAGACTGTAGTTAGGGATCCAGAAGCAGCAAACCCTGGCCTCCCCAGGAACCCCTAAGCTGTCTTCTAGTTTCAGAAATGGGTAAGGCTGTAAATTGTTTCTTCCCTTTCCTGGGATGGGCTTCTCCGACCTTCTGTGAGAATGAAGCCCAGGCAGGTCACCGTAGTCTGTGATATTTGAGCTTTTTCTTGGACAACTTGTATCCTTTATTGGCTTGGTAGTTCAGAGGTCTCCTTAGTAGGGCTGGCGATTAGAATGTCGTCTGCATATTGAAGGAGTGTTTCCTTTTCCAGAGGTAGAACTTTTAGTTCTTTAGCTGAGCTTTCCCCAAAGATGTTGTGGGAATTTTTGAACCCTTGGGGCAACACGGCCCGGAAGTATTGTTTTAGTTGCATGTTGAGTCCTGCCACTGACAAGCCAAAATTTCTTGTGACTCTGGGACTAATAGAATACAAAAGAAGGCATCATTGAAGACTAATACAGAATACCATGTCCTGGTGGTTGGTAGAATGAACAGCAGGGTGTAGGATTTAGGAACTACTGGAGGTATATCCTCGGTGGCTTCACTGACAGTCCTGACATCCTTTACCAGGACTCCAGCAGCCCATGGGGCTCTCGTGTTCAGGCCCCTCCCAGGATACAGAGCTACCCTTGCAGGTACCATGGCAGGGCTGGGAACACAGGAACCGTGCATAACGCCCTCATTGCAGAGCACTCCCAACTCACCTGTCACTCAGATCTGACACAGAGCACCTCAGAGCAGGACTTGAACTAACAAACAGCAGCTCCGACAGGTCTGTGACCCTGGGCATCACTCTGTGTGGCCTCCCTCCACCTGGTTTTCCAGAGACTTCCACTGCACCCGGGGCACCAGGCCTCTGTCTCCACCCACCAGCCACCCCTCCTCTCCCTGACTCCTGGGTTCCTCTCATTAGGAGAGGGTTTTCTTGAAGTTGTCTCCCACTCATGGGCCAGATAATATAATTAGAAAACAAGCCAGAGCTGCAGTCCCTTGTCTATCCTGACTCTCAGGAGCCCACACCTGTTCCTTGGACCTGGCCGATTCAGCAAGTTCCAGTTTCTGCAACTGTGAGCCCCTGAGTGGTGATTATTGGCTGGCCTGGGAAGCCCGACCGTGCCGGCCAGACCTCCCCAGGTGTGCCTGGGTTCAGATCAATATAAACACTGCTCCAGGCAGCAAGAGCCCCTGCAGCTGTGCCTGACGCCATTTTCTCTGCCCTGTCAGCAGTCTCGGGGCTGGACTGGTGGGAGGGAGTGAGAGGCCACGGCTTTGTGGGTGGCCCAGTGTGAGTGGGGCTCTGCTGGACTTTCTGCAGCAGTTGCCAAGATGCCACCTGCTAAAGAAGAGGATGTGTCACCCATACCTGCTGCTGGAATTTCTCCCTGGGCAGAGGTGAGTGAGGAAGAAAGCAGTGGGGGCCGGGACAGCAGGGGTATCTCAGGCAGGGAAATGGAAAGCTTCCAGAAGAGCACCCAGGGCCAGGACCATCCTGGCTGGCCTGCAGGCACCAAGTCGGCTGGCATGCTGTCACTCATGTGGCTCCATGGCCCTTCCTCTAGGCTTTCAAGTCCTTGTACATATTCAGGTGTTTTACCTGGGAAGGGTGGGAACATTTCAGCAGCAGCTGGCCTGGGGCTCAGCCCACGTTTACTCACAGATGCCTCGGCACGGTCCCCCAGCTTTGCAATGAGGACGCTTGTTGCGTGGGGCCTGCTGGCTGAATGGGAGATGATTCCCCACCACTGACCAACTTCAGAATTGTTTACAACTGGAGCAAGTGCCCTGATACGGTTTTCCTCTGTGTAACTGGTGGGTTCTGTTTTTTTTTCTTTTTTTCGTTTTTGGTTCAAGGTAGATTTTATTCCTCTTTTTTGTATTTACAGATATAAGCATGGAAATAATTTATTCATATAAATACATGTATGTGAAGGGAAGAATATTTTTTCTGTTTTACTTATTGTAATTTGAATTTTATTTTATATTTTTATACAGCAGGTTCCTTTTGGTTATCTATTTTATACATATAAATGTATACATGCCAATCCCAATCTCTCAACTTCTCCCACCACCACCCCCCAACAGCTTTCCCCACTTGGTGTCCATACGTTTGTTGTCTACATCTGTTGCTCTATTTCTGCCTTGCAAAACGGTTCATCTGTACAATTTGTCTAGGTTCCACATATATGCATTAATAGACAAGATTTGTTTTTCTCTTTCTGACTTACTTCACTCTGTATGACAGTCTCTAGATCCATCAACGTCTCTACAAATGACCCAATTTCATTCCTTTTTATGGCTTAGTAATATTCCATTTTATATATGTACCACATTTTTATGCATTCGTCTGTCTGTGGGCATTTAGGTTGCTTCCATTACCTGGATATTGTAAATAGTGATGCAATGAACATTGCGGTGAATGTCTCTTTTTGATTTATGGTTTTGTCTGGGTATATGCCCAGTAGTGGGATTGCTGTATCATATGGTAATTCTATTCTTAGTTTTATAAGAAACTCCATAATGTTCTCCACAGTGACTGTATCAATTTACATTCCCAACAATAGTGGAAGAGGGTTCCTTATCTCCACACCCTTTCCAGCATTTGCTGTTTGTAGATTTTCTGATGATGCCCATTCTAACAGGTGTGAGGTGATACACCATGGATGAGTCTATTTCGTTGAGCAAAGAGTAGGTCTTGTCTATTACATATTTGGCTTATGGAACGGTATGTGTGCTAATTTCAATCTCTGGTTTTATACAGCACCCCAACTCAACTTTCCCCTTAAGCAAGCATAAGATTTTATCTAAATGTGAGACTCTGTTCGGTTTTGGAATTCAGTTTATGTGTAGCCAAGTTTACACTCTCTCTATTAGTGATATCTTATGATAATTATCTTTCTCTGTGTGACCTATTTCTCTTAGAATCATCATACTTAAATCCACTCAATTTGCTGCTACAGGCCTGATGACATTGATTTCATTGCTGAGTGATATTCCGTTGTATGTAAGTAGCACAACTGCTTTATCCATTTTTTTCTTTTTGGGATATTTAAGTTGTACTGGACTCAAGGTTCTTGTAAACACAGCAGCTCTAAATTTTGTGTTGGCTGTGTCTTGTTGATTTTAATTTTCCTAAGCTATAGGGCCAAAAGTGGAAGTGCCCTAGGGTCTGTAGCTTTGTTTTTCAGATGTTTCAGGATACACCATAAACATCTCCAGAGTGTCTGTTGGTAATTTACATCCCGCTCATCAGCATAACAAGGCTCCCTGTTCTCCATGGCCTGTCCTGTGTTTCTGGTTTTTACACTTTTTTCAGATGGCCCTTTTGACGAATGGGAAATGAGACTTCATTGTAGTGCGGATTTCCATTTCTCGAGTGCTTGGTTGGCCAAAAAGGGCATATGTGTTTTTTCCTGAATATATTCAGGTAAAAAATGTTTACGCACTTTTTTCCAAGTGCATCACTGTCAAAGATCTGCCGCTTTTCACATGCTTTAAATGCAATTCCAATCTACCTCCTGAAATATGATTCCTGCAATTCTGCCTCGTTTTCAAGTCCTCTTTGCAGACTTACTTCCATACATTTTTGCCAATAGCTGTCATTTATAACTCTTCAGGTTTGTGAATTACAGTGCCCGTGATTTCCTTTCTTAACTCGTTTCCTTGAAGACTGGCCACAGAACCGCAGGTTTGCTTCAGGCCGTAATCAGGGTCCGGCACGGCACTCTGAGACTTTGGTTCATTCCACTTCCTGGTGGGAAATTAGAGTTCAATGTGCCCCTCCAGACACCTGCCTCACTCCTAGCCCCTTGGTGATGTGTGTCCTCTGGTTTGAGGCCACATGTGCTGGGTTCCTCACCTTTGGCTGATGTGTCCCCACTGGTGTGAGGACACTCCTGCCTGGTTCCCATCCCCTTGGTGATGTGGGCCCTCCGGTGAGAGTGATCCTGGTTGGGTTCCTCACACTTCTGTGAGGTGGGCCCTCTTCTCTGAGGTCACTCCTGCCTGGCTGGCACACCCCGCTTTGGCGACGTCGGCCCTCTGGTGGGATTTGGTGCCTGCTGGGTGTCTCCTCCCCTCGGTAATGAGGGCCCTCTGGCGTCAGGCCCTAACTCCTGGGCTCCCAATATTTTCTGATATGTGCCCTGTTGTTCGAGTACACTCCTGCCAGGTTCCCAACCCCATGGGAATGTGGGCCTTCTGCTCTGAGGTCCCAACCGTGGGTTGCTCAGTTTCATGATGAGGGCCCTCTGCTCTGAGTTCTCTCCGGCCTGGATCCCATAGCCTCGCTGATCCTGGCCACCTGCTGGGAGGTTCCAACTGCGGGATTCCTCACCTTTTTTCTTCTATGGGCCCTCTGTTTTGAGACTCCTCCTGCCTGCCTCACTCCCAGCCCCTTGGTGATGTGTGTCCTCTGGTTTGAGGCCACGTATGCTGGGTCCCTCGCCTTTCGATGATGTGGCCCCACTGGTGTGAGGACACTCCTGCCTGGTTCCTATCCCCTTGATGATGTGGGCCCTCTGGTGAGAGTCTGATCCTGGCTGGGTTCCTCACCCTTCTGTGAGGGGGGCCCTCTGCTGTGAGGTCACTCCTGCCTGGCTGGCACACCCCACCTGGGCAACATCGGCCCTCTTGTGGCAGTTGGAGCCTGCTGGGAACCTCCCCTCGTTGATGGGGGCCCTCTTGCGTCAGGCCCTAACTGCTGGGTACCCACATTTTCTGATACGTGCTAAGTGGTGCGAGGACACTCCTGCGAGGTTCCCATCCCCATGGGCATGTGAGCCTTCTGCTCTAAGGTCCCAACACCTGTGTTGTTCACCGTTTCATGATGTTGGCTCTCTGGTGTTAGTTCACTCAGGCCTAGATCCCATAGACTCTGTGCTCTGAGCGGCCTGCTGGGAGGTTCCTACTGCTGGATTCCTTACCTTTTTTATTCTTTGGGTCCTGTGTTTTCATGCTCCTACTTCCTGACTCACTCCCAGCCCATTTGTGATGTAGGTTCTCTGGTTTAAGGCCACATGTACCGGTTTCCTCACCTTTATTGATGTGGCCCCACTGGTGTGCGGACACTCCTGCCTGGTTCCCATCCCCTTGGTGATGGGGGCCCTCTGGTGAGAGTCTGATCCTGTCTGGATTCCTCACACTTCTGGGAGGTGGGCACTCTGCTGTGAGGTCACTCCTGCCTGGCTGGCACACGTCACCTTGGCGATGTGGGCCCTCAGTTGGGAGTTGGTGCCTGCTGGGAGTCTCCTCCCCACGGTAATGAGGGCCCTCTGGAGTCAGGCCCTAACTCATGGGCTCCCAACATTTTCTGATGTGCGCCCTGTCGTGCGAGTACACTCCAGCCAGGGTCCCATCCCCATGGGGATGTGGGCTTTCTGCTCTGAGGTCCCAACGGCTGGGTTGCTCACAGTGTCAGAATGTGGGCCCTCTGCTGTGAGTTCACTCCGGCATGGATCCCATAGCCTCGGTGCTCTGGGCCACCTGCTTGGAGCTTCCAACTGCGGGGTTCCTCACCTTTTTTATTCTATGGGCGCTCTGTTGTGAGTCTCCTCCTTCATGCCTCACTCCCAGCCCTTTCGTGATGTGTGTCCCCTTGTTTGAGGCGACATGTGCTGTGTTCCTCACCTTTCGCTGATGTGGCCCCACTGGTGTGAGGACACTCCTGCCTGGTTTCCATCCCCTTGGTGATGTGGGCGCTCTGGTTAGAGTCTGATCCTGTTTGGGTTCCTCACACTTCTGTGAGGTGGGCCCTCTGCTGTGAGGTAACTCCTGCCGGGCTTGCTCCTGTTCCATTGGTGACGTCGGCCCTCTGGTGGCATTTGGAGCCTGCTGGTAGCCTCCTCTCCTCCATGATGAGGGCCCTCTGGCGTCAGGCCATAACTGCTGGGTTCCCACATTTTCTGATACGTGCTAAGTTGTGCGAGGACACTCCTACGAGGTTCCCATCCCCATGGGGATGTGAGCCTTCTGCTCTGAGGTCCCACTTGCTGGGTTGCTCACAGTTTCATGATGTGGGCCCTGTGCTGTGAGTTCACTGTGGCCTGGATCCCATAGACTCCATGCTCTGGGCCACCTGCTGGGAGGTTCAAACTGCTGGATTCCTCACATTTTTTATTCTGTGGGCCCTGTGTTGTTAGTCTACTCCTGCCTGCCTCACTCGGAGCACCTTGGAAATGTGGGTCCTCTGGTTTAGGCCACATGTGCTGGGTTCCTCATCTTTCTATAATGTGGCCACACTGGTGTGAGGACACTCCTGCCTTGTTCCGATCCCCTTGGTGATGTGGGCCCTCTGGTGAGAGTCTTATCCTGGCTGGGTTCCTCACCCTTCTGTGAGGTAGGCCCTCTGCTGTGAGGTCACTCCTGCCTGGCTGGCACACGTCAACTTGGCGACGTGGGCCCTCAGCTGGGAGTTGGTGCCTGCTGGGAGCCTCCTCCCCTCGGTAATGAGGGCCCTCTGGCGTCAGACCCTAACTCCTGGGCTCCCAAAATTTTCTGATGTGCGCCCTGTGGTGCGAGTACACTCCTGCCAGGTTCCCAACCCCATGGGACTGTGGGCCTTCTGCTCTGACGTCCCAATGGTACGTTGCTCAGTTTCATGATGAGGGCCCTCTGGTGTGAGTTCACTCCGGCATGGACCCCATAGCTTCGCTGCTCCTGGCCACCTGCGGGGAGGTTCCAACTGCGGGATTCCTCACCTTTTTCCTTCTATGGGCCCTCTGTTTTGAGACTCCTCCTGCCTGCCTCACTCCCAGCCCCTTGGTGATGTGTGTCCTATGGTTTGAGGCCACGTGTGCTGGGTCCCTCACCTTTCGATGATGTGGCCCCACTGGTGTGAGGACACTCCTGCCTGGTTCCTATCCCCTTGGTGATGTGGGCCCTCTGGTGAGAGTCTGATCCTGGCTGGGTTCCTCCCACTTCTGTTTGGTGGGCCCTCTGCTGTGAGGTCACTCCTGCCTGGCTGGCACACCCCGCCTTGGCAATGTCGGCCCTCTTGTGGCAGTTGGAGCCTGCTGGGAGCCTCCTCCCCTCGGTGATGAGGGCCCTCTGGCGTCAGGCCCTAACTGCTGGGTACCCACATTTTCTGATACGTGCTAAGTGGTGCGAGGACACTCGTGCCATGTTCCCAACCCCATGGGGATGTGGGCCTTCTGCTCTGAGGTCCCAAAGGCTGGGTTGCTCACAGTATCATGATGTGGGCCCTCTGCTGTGAGTTCACTGCGGCCTGGATCGCATAGACTCGGTGCTCTGGGCCGCCTGCTGGGAGGTTCCCACTGCAGGATTCCTCAGCTTTTTTATTCTATTGGCCCTGTGTTGTGAGGCTACTCCTGCATGGCTCACTCTGAGCCCCTTGGAGATCTGGATCCTCTGGTTTAGGCCACATGTGCTGGGTTCCTCACCTTTCTATGATGTGACCACCCTGGTGTGAAGACAGTCCTGCCTGGTTCTGATGCCTTTGGTGATGTGGGCCCTCTGGTGAGAGTCTTACCCTGGCTGGGTTCCTCACCATTCTGTGAGGTAGGCCCTCAGCTGTGAGGTCACTCCTGCCTGGCTGTTGCACGTCACCTTGGCGACATGGGCCCTCAGTTGGGAGTTGGTGCCTGCTTGGGGTCTCCTCCCCTTGGTAATTAGGGCCCTCTGGCGTCAGGCCCTAACTTCTGGGCTCCCAAAATTCTCTGATGTGCGCCCTGTGGTGCGAGTACACTTCTGCCAGGTTCCCAACCACATGGGAATGTGGGCCTTCTGCTCTAATGTCCTAACGGCTGGGTTGCTCAGTTTCATGATGAGGGCCCTCTGTTTTGAGTTCAGTCAGGCCTGGATCCCATAGCCTCGCTGCTCCTGGCCACCTGCTGGGAGGTTCCAACTGCGGGATTCCTCACCTTTTTTACGCTATGGCCCCTCTGTTTGGAGGCTCCTCCTGCCTGCCTCACTCCCAGCCCCTTGGTGATGTGTGTCCTGTAGGTTGAGGCCACGTGTGCTGGGTCCGTCACATTTCGGTGATGTGGCCCCACTGGTGTGAGGACACTCCTGCCTGGTTTCCATTCCCTTGGTGATGTGGGCCCTCCGGTGAGAGTCTGATCCTCTTTGGGTTCCTCACACTTTTGTGTGGTTGGCCCTCTGCTCTGAGGTCACTCCTGCCTGGCTGGCACACCCCGCATTGGCGACGTCGGCCTTCTGGTAGCAGTTGGAGCTTGCTGGGAGCCTCCTCTCCTCAGTGATGAGGGCCCTCTGGCGTCCGGCCCTAACTGCTGGGCTCCCCACATTTTCTGATGTGTGCCCACTGGTGCGATGACACTCCTGCTTGGTTCCCTTCCCCATGGGGATGTGGGCCTTGTGCTCTGAGGTTACAACGGCTGGGTTGCTTACAGTATCATGATGAGGGCCCTCTGTTGTGAGTTCATCACTGCCCGGATCCCATAGCCTCGGTGCTCTGGGCCGCCTGCTGGGATGTTCCAACTCCTGTATTCCTCACCTTTTTTATACAATGGGCCATGTGTTTTGAGGTTAATCCTGCCTGCCTCGCTCCGAGACCCATGGTGATGTGGGTCCTCTGGTTTGAGGCCACATGTGCTGGGTACCTCAACTTTCGATGATGTGGCCCCACGGGTGTGAGGACACTCCTGCCTGGTTCCCAGCCCCTTGCTTATGTGGGCACTCTGGTGAGAGTCTGATCCTGACTGGGTTCCTTACCCTTCTGTGAGGTGGGCCCTCTGATGTGAGGTCACTCCTGCCTGGATGGCTCATGTCGCCTTGGCGACGTAGGCCCTCTGTTGGCCACTGAAGCATGCTGGGAGCCTCCTACCCTCTTTCATAAGGGGCCTGGAAGAACCGCATATGCCCTTTTTGACCAAGTGCATCATTGTCGAGGTTCTGCCTCTTCTCCTATACTTTCAGAGGACTTCCCGTCTACCTCCTGAAATCGTATTCCTGGAATTCTGCCCCGCGTTCAAGTCCTCTTTGCAGCCTTACTTCAATATATTTTGGGACGATAGCTGCCATTTATAACTCTGCAGGTTTGTGAATTACAGTGCCCCTGAGCTCCTTTCTTCAACTCGCTTTCTTGTGAGCTGGCCGCAAAACCGCAGGATTGCTTCAGGCCCTAATCTGTTTCCGGCAGGGCACGCTGAGCCTTTGGTTAATTCCTCTTCCTGGTGGGAAATGAGCGTTCCATTTGCCCGTGCAGACACCTACAGCTAGTCTCTCATTGGTTCTCCCTATTCCTGTTCATCTTGTGCAGAAATTGCAAACTGTGCCAAACAGGAGGTTAAAGGCACTGACTCTCCAAGTGGGGAGAGTGTTAGTAAAGCATCTGGAATGGTGAACCCGAGTACCAGTGTTCGAAATCTGAGATGCATTTGAAAACGTTTCCCAATCATACGGTGGACCATACTCTGGGTTTCCCATGCATGTTTTACCTGAAGGAAGAATCCCTTAAAACTGGAGAGTTGGGACCCATGGAATGGGTACCATGCAGTATGACTTCAAAGGGTCTGCGTTTGCTCACCGAACCTCACCAATGCTATCAGCCCGAAGTGTCCAGCCTTATGTCTCACCCAGCTCTGGGTGTAGATGTGGTAAATCCAGGTTGCATCACAAGCCCTGAATGAATTATTTAAGAATTGCTCTCTATTTCACTGTCATTGTGTTTTGTTTTTGAAATTTATTTTGATAATGGGATTTATCGGATTTTCACTGCTGCGTTTAGGCCGCTGTACACACGCTTGATTTCCTTATGGAGACATATAAATCCATGGGTTTTAAGATTCTTAGTTGTCAGGTATATTCCCAGGCGTTGAATATGGGGTGTTGAGTCCATTTCGTTGAGCAAGGAGTAGGTCTTGTCTGTTATATATTTGGCTTATGGAAAGGTATCTGTGCTAATTTCAATCTCTGGTTTTATGCAGCACCCCAACTCACCTTTCCCCTTAAGCAAGCATAAGTTGGTTTTCTAAATTTGAGACCCTATTCTGTTTTGTAATTCAGTTCATATGTACCCAAGTTTACATTCCGTGTATTAGTGATATCTTATGATGTTTCTTTTTCTGTGTGACTTATTTCTCATAGAATCATCGTACCTGAATTGACTCATTATGCCACTACGGACGTGATGACGTAGATATCATTGTTGAGTGATATTCCACTGTACGTGCGTACCACAACTTCTTTATCCATTTTTTGCTTTCTCGGATATTTAACTTGTACTGTAGACGAGGTTCTTGTAAACAGAGCCGTCCCAACCTTTGGGGTGGCTGTGTGTGTTTTATTTTAATTTCCCTAAGCTATAGGACCATAAGTGGAAGTGCCATAGGCTGTGTTTCTTTGTTTCCTACGTGTTTCAGGAAGCACCATACACTTCTCCAGAGTGGCTGTTGGCAATTTACATCCCGCCCATCAGCATAACAAGGCTCCCTGTTCTCCATGACCTGTCCTGCCTTTCTGGATTTTACACTTTTTTCAGATGGCCCTTTTGACCATGGGGCAGTGAGACTTCATTGTAGTGCAGATTTCCTTTACACGGTTGCTTGGTTGGCCAAAAAGCGCGTATGCGTTTTTTCCTGAATATATTCAGGACAAAACACATACGCCCTTTTTGGCCAAGTGCATCATTGTCGACATTCTGCCTCTTTTCCTATGCTTTAAGTGCAATTCCAGTCTACTCCCTGAAATCGTTTTCCTGAAATTCTGCCCCACTTTCAAGTCCTCTTCGAAGACTTACTTCAATACATTTTTAGACGATAGCTGTCATTCATAACTCTGCAGGTTTGTGAATTACAGTGCCCCTGAACTCCTTTCTTCAACTCGCTTTCTTGTGAGCTGGCCGCAAAACCGCAGGATTGCTTCAGGCCCTAATCTGTTTCCGGCAGGGCACGCTGAGCCTTTGGTTAATTCCTCTTCCTGGTGGGAAATGAGCGTTCCATTTGCCCTTGCAGACACCTACAGCTAGTCTCTCATTGGTTCTCCCTATTCCTGTTCATCTTGTGCAGAAATTGCAAACTGTGCCAAACAGGAGTTTAAAGGCACTGACTCTCCAAGTGGGGAGAGTGTTAGTAAAGCGTCTGGAATGATGAACCCGAGTACCAGGGTTCGAAAACTGAGATGCATTTGAAAACGTTTCCCAATCACACGGTGGACCATACTCTGGGTTTCCCATGCATGTTTTAGCTGAAGGAAGAATCCCTTAAACCTGGAGAGTTGGGACCCGTGGAATGGGTACCATGCAGTATGACTTCAAAGGTTCTGCGTTTGCTCACCGAACCTCACCAATGCTATCAGCCCGAAGTGTCCAGCCTTATGTCTCACCCAGCTCTGGGTGTAGATGTGGTAAATCCAGGTTGCATCACAAACCCTGAATGAATTATTTAAGAATTGCTCTCTATTTCACTGTCATTGTGTTTTGTTTTTGAAATTTATTTTGATAATGGGATTTATCGGATTTTCACTGCTGCGTTGAGGCCGCTGTACACACGCTTGATTTCCTTATGGAGACATATAAATCCATGGGTTTTAAGATTCTTAGTCGTCAGGTATCTTCCCAGGCGTTGAATATGGGGTGTTGAGTCCAATTCGTTGAGCAAGGAGTAGGTCTTGTCTGTTATATATTTGGCTTATGGAAAGGTATCTGTGCTAATTTCAATCTCTGGTTTTATGCAGCACCCCAACTCACCTTTCCCCATAAGCAAGCATAAGTTGGTTTTCTAAATTTGAGACCCTGTTCTGTTTTGTAATTCAGTTCATGTGTAGTCAAGTTTACATTCCGTGTATTAGTGATATCTTATGATGTTTCATTTCCTGTGTGACTTATTTCTCGTAGAATCATCGTACCTGAATCCACTCATTATGCCGCTACGGGCCTGATGACGTAGATTTCATTGCTGAGTGATATTCCATTGTACGTACGTACCACAACTTCTTTATCCATTTTTTGCTTTCTCTGATATTTAACTTGTACCGTAGACGAGGTTCTTGTAAACAGAGCCATCCCAAACATTGGGGTGGTTGTGTGTTTTTGATTTTAATTTCCCTAAGCTATAGGACCATAAGTGGAAGTGCCATAGGCTGTGTTGCTTTGTTTCCTACGTGTTTCAGGAAACACCATACACTTCTCCAGAGTGGCTGTTGGCAATTTACATCCCACCCATCTGCCTAACAAGGCTCCCTGTTCTCCATGACCTGTCCTGCCTTTCTGGATTTTACACTTTTTTCAGATGGCCCTTTTGACCGGGGGGCAGTGAGACTTCATTGTACTGCAGATTTCCTTTACACGCTTGCTTGGTTGGCCAAAAAGGGCCTATGCGTTTTTTCCTGAATATATTCAGGAAAAAACGCATACGCCCTTTTTGGCCAAGTGCATTATTGTCGACATTCTGCCGCTTTTCCTATGCTTTAAGTGCAATTCCAGTCTACCCCCAGAAATCGTTTTCCTGAAATTCTGCCCCGCTTTCAAGTCCTCTTCGAAGACTTACTTCAGTACATTTTTGGACGATAGCTGTCATTCATAACTCTGCATGTTTGTTAATTACAGTGCCCCTGAGCTCCTTTCTTCAACTCGCTTTCTTGTGAGCTGGCCGCAAAACCGCAGGATTGCTTCAGGCCCTAATCTGTTTCCGGGAGGGCACGCTGAGCCTTTGGTTAATTCCTCTTCCTGGTGGGAAATGAGCTTTCCATTTGCCCGTGCAAACACCTACAGCTAGTCTCTCATTGGTTCTCCCTATTCCTGTTCATCTTGCGCAGAAATTGCAAACTGTGCCAAACAGGAGGTTAAAGGCACTGACTCTCCAAGTGGGGAGAGTGTTAGTAAAGCGTCTGGAATTGTGAACCCGAGTACCAGTGTTCGAAATCTGAGATGCATTTGAAAACGTTTCCCAATCACACGGTGGACCATACTCTGGGTTTCCCATGCATGTTTTAGCTGAAGGAAGAATCCCTTAAACCTGGAGAGTTGGGATCCATGGAATGGGTATCATGCAGTATGACTTCAAAGGGTCTGCGTTTGCTCACCGAACCTCACCAATGCTATCAGCTCGAAGTGTCCAGCCTTATGTCTCACCCAGCTCTGGGTGTAGATGTGGTAAATCCAGGTTGCATCACAAGCCCTGAATGAATTATTTAAGAATTGCTCTCTATTTCACTGTCATTCTCTTTTGTTTTTGAAATTTATTTTGATAATGGGATTTATCAAATTTTCACTGCTGTGTTTAGGCCGCTGTACACACGCTTGATTTCCTTATGGAGACATATAAATCCATGGGTTTCAAGATTCTTAGTTGTCAGGTATATTCCCAGGCGTTGAATATGGGGTGTTGAGTCCATTTCGTTGAGCAAGGAGTAGGTCTTCTCTATTATATATTTGGCTTATAGAAAGGTATCTGTGCTAATTTCAATCTCTGGTTTTATGCAGCACCCCAACTCACCTTTCCCCATAAGCTAGCATAAATTGGTTTTCTAAATTTGAGACCCTGTTCTGTTTTGTATTTCAGTTCATGTGTAGTCAAGTTTATATTCCGTGTATTAGTGATATCTTATGATGTTTCTTTTCCTGTGTGACTTATTTCTCGTAGAATCATCGTAACTGAAACCACTCATTATGCTGCTATGGGCCTGATGACGTAGATTTAATTGCTGAGTGATATTCCATTGTACGTGCATACCACAACTTCTATATCCATTTTTTGATTTCTCGGATATTTAACTTGTACCGTAGATGAGGTTCTTGTAAACAGAGCCATCCCAAACATTGGGGTGGCTGTGTGATTTTGATTTTAATTTCCCTAAGCTATAGGACCATAAGTGGAAGTGCCATAGTCTGTGTTGCTTTGTTTCCTACGTGTTTCAGGAAACACCATACACCTCTCCAGAGTGGCTGTTGGCAATTTACATCCCGCCCATCAGCATAACAAGGCTCCCTATTCTCCATGACCTGTTCTGCATTTCTGGATTTTACACTTTTTTCAGATGGCCCTTTTGACCCGGGGGCAGTGAGACTTCATTGTAGTAGAGATTTACTTTACACGCTTGCTTGGTTGGTCAAAAAGGGCGTATGTGTTTTTTCCTGAATATATTCAGGAAAAAACGCATACGCCCTTTTTGGCCAAGTGCATCACTGTCGACATTCTGCCTCTTTTCCTATGCTTTAAGTGCAATTCCAGTCTACCCCCTGAAATCGTTTTCCTGGAATTCTGCCCCGCTTTCAAGTCCTCTTCGAAGACTTACTTCAGTACATTTTTGGATGTTAGCTGTCATTCATAACTCTGCAGTTTTGTGAATTACAGTGCCCCTGAGCTCCTTTCTTCAACTCGCTTTCTTGTGAACTGGCCGCAAAACCGCAGGATTGCTTCAGGCCCTAATCTGTTTCCGGCAGGGCACGCTGAGCCTTTGGTTAATTCCTCTTCCTGGTGGGAAATGAGCGTTCCATTTGCCCGTGTAGACACCTACAGCTACTCTCTCATTGGTTCTCCCTATTCCTGTTCATCTTGTGCAGAAATTGCAAACTGTGCCAAAAAGGAGGTTAAAGGCACTGACTCTCCAAGTGGGGAGAGTGTTAGTAAAGCATCTGGAATGGTGAACCCGAGTACCAGGGTTCGAAAACTGAGATGCATTTGAAAACGTTTCCCAATAACACAGTGGACCATACTCTGGGTTTCCCATGCATGTTTTAGCTGAAGGAAGAATCCCTTAAACCTGGACAGTTGGGACCCATGGAATGGGTACCATGCAGTATGACTTCAAAGGGTCTGCGTTTGCTCACCGAACCTCACCAATGCTATCAGCCCGAAGTGTCCAGCCTTATGTCTCACCCAGCTCTGGGTGTAGATGTGGTAAATCCAGGTTGCATCACAAGCCCTGAATGAATAATTTAAGATTTGCTCTCTATTTCACTGTCATTGTGTTTTGTTTTTGAAATTTATTTTGATAATGGGATTTATCGGATTTTCACTGCTGCGTTTAGGCTGCTGTACACACGCTTGATTTCCTTATAGAGACAAAAATTCCATGGGTTTTAATATTCTTACTTGTCAGGTATCTTCCCAGGCGTTGAATATGGGGTGTTGAGACCATTTCATTGAGCAAGGAGTATGTCTTGTCTATTATATATTTGACTTATGGTACGGTATCTGTGCTAATTTCAATCTCTGCTTTTATGCAGCACCCCAACTCACCTTTCCCCTTAAGCAAGCATAAGTTGGTTTTCTAAATTTGAGACCCTATTCTGTTTTGTAATTCAGTTCATGTGTAGCCAAGTTTACATTCCGTGTATTAGTGATATCTTATGATGTTTCTTTTTCTGTGTGACTTACTTCACTTAGAATCATCGTACCTGAATCCACTCATTTTGCCGCGACGGGCCTGATGAAATAGATTTCATTGGTGAGTGATATTCCTTTGTACGTATCTATCACACTTCTTTATCCATTTTTCGCTTTCTGGGATATTTAACTTGTACCGTAGACGAGGTTCTTGTAAACAGAGCCGTCCCAAACTTTGGGGTGGCTGTGTGTTTTTTATTTTAATTTCCCTAAGCTATAGGACCATAAGTGGAAGTGCCATAGGCTATCTTTCTTTGTTTCCTACGTGTTTCAGGAAACACCATACACTTCTCCAGAGTGGCTTCTGGGAATTTATATCCCACAGGTCAGCATAACAAGGCTCCCTGTTCTCCATGACCTGTCCTGCCTTTCTGGATTTTACACTTTTTTCAGATGTCCCTTTTGACCGCGGGGCAGTGAGACTTCATTGTAGTGCAGATTTCCTTTACACGCTTGCTTGGTTGGCCAAAAAGGGCGTATGCGTTTTTTCCTGAATATATTCAGGAAAAAACGCATACGCCCTTTTTGGCCAAGTGCATCATTGTCGACATTCTGCCTCTTTTCCTATGCTTTAAGTGCAATTCCAGTCTACCCCCTGAAATCGTTTTCCTGAAATTCTGCCCCGCTTTCAAGTCCTCTTCGACAACTTACTTCAGTACATTTTTGGACGATAGCTGTCATTCATAACTCTGCAGGTTTGTGAATAACAGTGCCCCTGAACTCCTTTCTTCAACTCGCTTTCTTGTGAGCTGGCCGCAAAACCGCAGGATTGCTTCAGGCCCTAATCTGTTTCCGGCAGGGCACGCTGAGCCTTTGGTTAATTCCTCTTCCTGGTGGGAAATGAGCGTTCCATTTGTTCGTGCAGACACCTACAGCTAGTCTCTCATTGGTTCTCCCTATTCCAGTTCATCTTGCGCAGAAATTGCAAACTGTGCCATACAGGAGGTTAAAGGCACTGAGTCTCCAAGTGGGGAGAGTGTTAGTAAAGCGTCTGGAATGGTGAACCCGAGTACCAGGGTTCGAAAACTGAGATGCATTTGAAAACGTTTCCCAATCACACGGTGGACCATACTCTGGGTTTCCCATGCATGTTTTAGCTGAAGGAAGAGTCCCTTAAACTTGGAGAGTTGGGACCCATGGAATGGGTACCATGCAGTATGACTTCAAAGGGTCTGCGTTTGCTCACCGAACCTCACCAATGCTATCAGCCCGAAGTGCCCAGCCTTATGTCTCACCCAGCTGTGGGTGTAGATGTGGTAAATCCAGGTTGCATCACAAGCCCTGAATGAATTATTTAAGAATTGCTCTCTATTTCACTGTCATTGTGTTTTGTTTTTGAAATTTGTTTTGATAATGGGATTTATCGGATTTTCACTGCTGCGTTGAGGCCGCTGTACACACGCTTGATTTCCTTATGGAGACATATAAATCCATGGGTTTTAAGATTCTTACTTGTCAAGTATCTTCCCAGGCGTTGAATATGGTGTGTTGAGTCCATTTCGTTGAGCAAGGAGTAGGTCATGTCTGTTATATATTTGGCTTATGGAAAGGTATCTGTGCTAATTTCAATCTCTGGTTTTATGCAGCACCCCAACTCACCTTTCCCCATAAGCAAGCCTAAGTTGGTTTTCTAAATTTGAGACCCTGTTCTGTTTTGTAATTCAGTTCATGTGTTGTCAGGTTTACATTCCGTGTATTAGTGATATCTTATGATGTTTCTTTTTCTGTGTGACTTATTTCTCGTAGAATCATCGTACCTGAATCCACTCATTATGCCACTACGGGCCTGATGACGTAGATTTCATTGCTGAGTGATATTCCATTGTACGTGCGTACCACAACTTCTTTATCCATTTTTTGCTTTCTCGGATATTTAACTTGTTCCGTAGTCGAGGTTCTTTTAAACAGAGCCATCCCAAACATTGCGGTGGCTGTGTGATTTTGATTTTAATTTCCTTAAGCTATAGGACCATAAGTGGAAGTGCCATAGGCTGTGTTGCTTTGTTTCCTACGTGTTTCAGGAAACACCATGCACTTCTCCTGAGTCGCTGTTGGCAATTTACATCCCTCCCATCAGAATAACAAGGCTCGCTCTTCTCCATGGCCTGTGCTGCCTTTCTGGATTTTATACTTTTTTCAGATGGCTCTTTTTACTGGGGGGCAGTGAGACTTCATTGTAGTGCAGATTTCTTTAACATGCTTGCTTGGTTGGCCAAAAAGTGTGTATGAATTTTTTCATGAATATATTCAGGAAAACTCGCATACGCCCTTTTTGGCCAAGTGCATCATTGTCGACATTCTGCCTCTTTTCCTATGCTTTAAATGCAATTCCAGTCTACCCCCTGAAATCGTTTTCTTGCAATTCTGCTCCGCTTTCAAGTCCTCTTCGTAGCCTTCCTTCAATATATTTTTGGACGATAGCTATCATTTATAAGTCTGCAGGTTTGTGAATTACAGTGTCCCTGAACTCCTTTCTTCAACTCGCTTTCTTGTGAGCTGGCCACAAACCTGCAGGATTGCTTCAGGCCCTGATCTGGTTCCGGCACGGCATGCTGAGCCTTTGGTTAATTCCTCTTCCTGGTGGGAAATGAGCGTTCCATTTGCCCGTGCAGACACCTTCACCTGAGTCATCATGGTGCCCCTTTGCCCCGGTTATCTCTATGGAGGTTGGAGTTGGAGGGCCTCCTCACTCAAGGTCAGTGTGCCCACGGAGCCAACCCTGCAACTTCAGGGCATGGTTGGGGTTTAGGATCACCACGTGGGGTCCTTTTCCCTTAGGAGGGAGGTGGACTTTTGGGCTGCTGATTTCCAGGTTTTCAGATACCGCCAGTATCTTGGCCAGATGTGGCGGTGGGCCAAGCCCCTTGGTGACCGTAGTTTATCCTACCTGGATTGCATTCTTGCATTGTTCCATTTCAAGTGGTCCCAGGTTTTGTACTAATACTCCAATGGCGATTCACCATTAACCAGGAATGTAAAGGTCAAAGGGTTTAGCTAAATTAGGGAGTTCCAGGGCAAGGGTCTGAATTGACTGCTCTTTCCATTCTTGAAAGGCCACTTCTGCATTCTATTCAAAAGTATCATCAACTTTTCCTTTCAGTGTTTCATATAGAGGCCCAGCTAGTAGACTGTAGTTAGGGATCCAGAAGCAGCAAACCCTGGCCTCCCCAGGAACCCCTAAGCTGTCTTCTAGTTTTAGAAATGGGTAAGGCTATAAATTGTTTCTTCCCTTTCCTGGGATGGGCTTCTCCGACCTTCTGTGAGAATGAAACCCAGGCAGGTCACTGTAGTCTGTGATATTTGAGCCTTTTTTGGACAACTTGTATCCTTTATTGGCTTTGTAGTTCAGAGGTCTAATTAGTAGGGCTAGCGATCAGAATGTCGTCTGCATATTGAAGGAGTGTTTCCTTTTCCAGAGGTAGAACTTTTAGGTCTTTAGCTGAGCTTTCCCCAAAGATGGTGTGGGAATTTTTGAACCCTTGGGGCAACACGGCCCGGAAGTATTGTTTTAGTTGTATGTTGAGTCCTGCCACACACAAGCCAAAATTTCTTGTGACTCTGGGACTAATAGAATACAAAAGAAGGCATCATTGAAGACTAATACAGAATACCATGTCCTGGTGGTTGGTAGAATGACCAGCAGGGTGTAGGATTTAGGAACTACTGGAGGTATATCCTCGGTGGCTTCACTGACTGTCCTGACATCCTTTACCAGGACTCCAGCAGCCCATGGGGCTCTCGAGGTCAGGCCAATCCCAGGATATGGAGCTCACCTGGGCAGGTACCCCACCCCCACCACAGCCCACGGGGCTCTCGTGTTAAGGCCCCTCCCAGGATATGGGGATCCCTGAGCAGGTTCCCCGGGCAGGTTCCCCTGCAGCCCATGGGGCTCTCGTGGTCAGGCCCCTCCCAGGATACAGAGCTACCCTTGCAGGTACCATGGCAGGGCTGGGAACACAGGAACCGTGCATATCGCCCTCATTGCAGAGCACTCCCAGCTCACCTGTCAATCAGATCTGACACAGAGCACCTCAGAGCAGGACTTGAACTAACAAACAGCAGCTCCGACAGGTCTGTGACCCTGGGCATCACTCTGTGTGGCCTCCCTCCACCTGGTCTTCCAGAGACTTCCACTGCACCCGGGGCACCAGGCCTCTGTCTCCACCCACCAGCCACCCCTCCTCTCCCTGACTCCTGGGTTCCTCTCATTAGGAGAGGGTTTTCTTGAAGTTGTCTCCCACTCATGGGCCAGATAATATAATTAGAAAACAAGCCAGAGCTGCAGCCCCTTGTCTATCCTGACTCTCAGGAGCCCACACCTGTTCCTTGGACCTGGCCGATTCAGCAAGTTCCAGTTTCTGCAACTGTGAGCCCCTGAGGGGTGATTATTGGCTGGCCTGGGAAGCCCGACCGTGCCGGCCAGCCCTCCCCAGGTGTGCCTGGGTTCAGATCAATATAAACACCGCTCCAGGCAGCAAGAGCCCCTGCAGCTGTGCCTGACGCCATTTTCTCTGCCCTGTCAGCAGTCTCGGGGCTGGACTGGTGGGAGGGAGTGAGAGGCCACGGCTTTGTGGGTGGCCGAGTGTGAGTGGGGCTCTGCTGGACTTTCTGCAGCAGTTGCCAGGATGCCACCTGCTAAAGAAGAGGATGTGTCACCCACACCTGCCACTGGAATTTCTCCCTGGGCAGAGGTGAGTGATGAAGAAAGCAGTGGGGGCCGGGACAGCAGGGGTATCTCAGGCAGGGAAATGGAAAGCTTCCAGAAGAGCACCCAGGGCCAGGACCATCCTGGCTGGCCTGCACGCACCAAGTCGGCTGGCATGCTGTCGCTCATGTGGCTCCATGGCCCTTCCTCTAGGCTTTCAAGTCCTTGTACATATTCAGGTGTTTTACCTGGGAAGGGTGGGAGCATTTCAGCAGCAGCTGGCCTGGGGCTCAGCCCACGTTTACTCACAGATGCCTCGGCACGGTCCCCCAGCTTTGCAATGAGGACGCCTGTTGCGTGGGGCCTGCTGGCTGAATGGGAGATGATTCCCCACCACTGACCAACTTCAGAATTGTTTACAACTGGAGCAAGTGCCCTGATACGGTTTTCCTCTGTGTAACTGGTGGGTTCTGTTTTTTATTCTTTTTTTCGGTTTTGGTTCAAGGTAGATTTTATTCCTCTTTTTTGTATTTACAGATATAAGCATGGAAATAATTTATTCATATAAATACATGTATGTGAAGGGAAGAATATTTTTTCTGTTTTACTTTTTGTAATTTGAATTTTATTTTATTTTTTTATACAGCAGGTTCTTTTTGGTTATCTATTTTATACATATAAATGTATACATGCCAATCCCAATCTCTCAACTCCTCCCACCACCACCCCCCAACAGCTTTCCCCCCTTGGTGTCCATACGTTTGTTGTCTACATCTGTTGCTCTATTTCTGCCTTGCAAAACGGTTCATCTGTACAATTTGTCTAGGTTCCACATATATGCATTAATAGACAAGATTTGTTTTTCTCTTTCTGACTTACTTCACTCTGTATGACAGTCTCTAGATCCATCAACGTCTCTACAAATGACCCAATTTCATTCCTTTTTATGGCTTAGTAATATTCCATTTTATATATGTACCACATCTTTATGCATTCGTCTGTCTGTGGGCATTTAGGTTGCTTCCATTACCTGGATATTGTAAATAGTGATGCAATGAACATTGCGGTGAATGTCTCTTTTTGATTTATGGTTTTGTCTGGGTATATGCCCAGTAGTGGGATTGCTGTATCATATGGTAATTCTATTCTTAGTTTTATAAGAAACTCCATAATGTTCTCCACAGTGACTGTATCAATTTACATTCCCAACAATAGTGGAAGAGGGTTCCTTATCTCCACACCCTTTCCAGCATTTGTTGTTTGTAGATTTTCTTATGATGCCCATTCTAACAGGTGTGAGGTGATACACCATGGATGAGTCTATTTCGTTGAGCAAAGAGTAGGTCTTGTCTAGTACATATTTGGCTTATGGAACGGTATGTGTGCTAATTTCAATCTCTGGTTTTATACAGCACCCCAACTCAACTTTCCCCTTAAGCAAGCATAAGTTTTTATCTAAATGTGAGACTCTGTTCGGTTTTGGAATTCAGTTTATGTGTAGCCAAGTTTACACTCTCTCTATTAGTGATATATTATGATAATTATCTTTCTCTGTGTGACCTATTTCTCTTAGAATCATCATACTTAAATCCACTCAATTTGCTGCTACAGGCCTGATGACATTGATTTCATTGCTGAGTGATATTCCGTTGTACGTAAGTAGCACAACTCCTTTATCCATTTTTTTCTTTCTGGGATATTTAATTTGTACTGGACTCAAGGTTCTTGTAAACACAGCAGCCCTAAATTTTGTGTTGGCTGTGTCTTGTTGATTTTAATTTTCCTAAGCTATAGGGCCAAAAGTGGAAGTGCCCTAGGCTCTGTAGCTTTGTTTTTCAGATGTTTCAGGATACACCATAAACATCTCCAGAGTGTCTGTTGGCAATTTACATCCCGCCCGTCAGCATAACAAGGCTCCCTGTTCTCCATGGCCTGTCCTGTGTTTCTGGTTTTTACACTTTTTTCAGATGGCCCTTTTGACGAATGGGAAATGAGACTTCATTGTAGTGCGGATTTCCATTTCTCGAGTGCTTGGTTGGCCAAAAAGGGCATATGTGTTTTTTCCTGAATATATTCAGGAAAAAATGTTTACGCACTTTTGTCCAAGTGCATCACTGTCAAAGATCTGCCGCTTTTCACATGCTTTAAATGCAATTCCAATCTACCTCCTGAAATATGATTCCTGCAATTCTGCCTCGTTTTCAAGTCCTCTTTGCAGACTTACTTCCATATATTTTTGCCAATAGCTGTCATTTATAACTCTGCAGGTTTGTGAATTACAGTGCCCGTGATTTCCTTTCTTAACTCGTTTCCTTGAAAACTGGCCACAGAACCGCAGGTTTGCTTCAGGCCGTAATCAGGGTCCGGCACGGCACTCTGAGACTTTGGTTCATTCCACTTCCTGGTGGGAAATTAGAGTTAAATGTGCCCCTCCAGACACCTGCCTCACTCCTAGCCCCTTGGTGATGTGTGTCCTCTGGTTTGAGGCCACATGTGCTGGTTTCCTCACCTTTGGCTGATGTGGCCCCACTGGTGTGAGGACACTCCTGCCTGGTTCCCATCCCCTTGGTGATGTGGGCCCTCTGGTGAGAGTCTTATCCTGGCTGGGTTCCTCACCCTTCTGTGAGGTAGGCCCTCTGCTGTGAGGTCACTCCTGCCTGGCTGGCACACGTCAACTTGGCGACGTGGGCCCTCAGTTGGGAGTTGGTGCCTGCTGGGAGTCTCCTCCCCTCGGTAATGAGGGCCCTCTGGCGTCAGACCCTAACTCCTGGGATCCCAAAATTGTCTGATGTGCGCCCTGTGGTGCGAGTACACTCCTGCCAGGTTCCCAACACCATGGGAATGTGGGCCTTCTGCTCTGAGGTCCCAATGGTACGTTGCTCAGTTTCATGATGAGGGCCCTCTGGTGTGAGTTCACTCCGGCATGGACCCCATAGCCTCGCTGCTCCTGGCCACCTGCGGGGAGGTTCCAACTGTGGGATTCCTCATCTTTTTCCTTCTATGTGCCCTCTGTTTTGAGACTCCTCCTGCCTGCCTCACTCCCAGCCCCTTGGTGATGTGTGTCCTCTGGTTTGTGGCCACGTGTGCTGGGTCCCTCACCTTTCGATGATGTGGCCCCACTGGTGTGAGGACACTCCTGCCTGGTTCCTATCCCCTTGGTGATGTGGGCCCTCTGGTGAGAGTCTGATCCTGGCTGGGTTCCTCCCACTTCTGTGAGGTGGGCCCTCTGCTGTGAGGTCACTCCTGCCTGGCTGGCACACCCCGCCTTGGCAATGTCGGCCCTCTTGTGGCAGTTGGAGCCTGCTGGGAGCCTCCTCCCCTCGGTGATGAGGGCCCTCTGGCGTCAGGCCCTAACTGCTGGGTACCCACATTTTCTGATACGTGCTAAGTGGTGCGAGGACACTCGTGCCATGTTCCCAACCCCATGGGGATGTGGGCCTTCTGCTCTGAGGTCCCAACAGCTGGGTTGCTCACAGTTTCATGATGTGGGCCCTCTGCTGTGAGTTCACTGCGGCCTGGATCGCATAGACTCGGTGCTCTGTGCCGCCTGCTGGGAGGTTCAAACTGCTGGATTCCTCAGCTTTTTTATTCTATTGGCCCTGTGTTGTGAGGCTACTCCTGCCTGCCTCACTCCGAGCCCCTTGGAGATCTGGATCCTCTGGTTTAGGCCACATGTGCTGGGTTCCTCACCTTTCTATGATGTGGCCACCCTGGTGTGAAGACAGTCCTGCCTGGTTCTGATGCCCTTGGTGATGTGGGCCCTCTGGTGAGAGTCTTACCCTGGCTGGGTTCCTCACCATTCTGTGAGGTAGGCCCTCAGCTGTGAGGTCACTCCTGCCTGGCTGTTGCACGTCACCTTGGCGACATGGGCCCTCAGTTGGGAGTTGGTGCCTGCTTGGGGTCTCCTCCCCTTGGTAATGAGGGTCCTCTGGTGTCACGCCCTAACTTCTGGGCTCCCAAAATTCTCTGATGTGCGCCCTGTGGTGCGAGTACACTTCTGCCAGGTTCCCAACCACATGAGAATGTGGGCCTTCTGCTCTAAGGTCCCAACGGCTGGGTTGCTCACAGTTTCATGATGAGGGCCCTCTGTTTTGAGTTCAGTCAGGCCTGGATCCCATAGCCTCGCTGCTCCTGGCCACCTGCTGGGAGGTTCCAACTGCGGGATTCCTCACCTTTTTTACACTATGGGCCCTCTGTTTGGAGGCTCCTCCTGCCTGCCTCACTCCCAGCCCCTTGGTGATGTGTGTCCTGTAGTTTGAGGCCACGTGTGCTGGGTCCGTCACATTTCGGTGATGTGGCCCCACTGGTGTGAGGACACTCCTGCCTGGTT
This sequence comes from Delphinapterus leucas, assembly GCF_059928025.1. NCBI lineage: Eukaryota > Metazoa > Chordata > Mammalia > Artiodactyla > Monodontidae > Delphinapterus > Delphinapterus leucas. The sequence goes on from NW_028322259.1 coordinate 1,775,913, forward strand.
TCCATTCCCTTGGTGATGTGGGCCCTCTGGTGAGAGTCTGATCCTCTTTGGGTTCCTTACACTTTTGTGTGGTTGGCCCTCTGCTCTGAGGTCCCTCCTGCCTGGCTGGCACACCCCGCATTGGCGACGTCGGCCTTCTGGTAGCAGTTGGAGCTTGCTGGGAGCCTCCACTCCTCAGTGATGAGGGCCCTCTGGCGTCCGGCCCTAACTGCTGGGCTCCCCACATTTTCTGATGTGTGCCCACTGGTGCGATGACACTCCTGCTTGGTTCCCTTCCCCATGGGGATGTGGGCCTTGTGCTCTGAGGTCACAACGGCTGGGTTGCTTACAGTATCACGATGAGGGCCCTCTGTTGTGAGTGCATCACTGCCCGGATCCCATAGCCTCAGTGCTCTGGGCCGCCTGCTGGGATGTTCCAACTGCTGGATTCCTCACCTTTTTTATACAATGGGCCATGTGTTTTGAGGTTAATCCTGCCTGCCTCGCTCCGAGACCCATGGTGATGTGGGTCCTCTGGTTTGAGGCCACATGTGCTGGGTACCTCAACTTTCGATGATGTGGCCCCACGGGTGTGAGGACACTCCTGCCTGGTTCCCAGCCCCTTGCTTATGTGGGCACTCTGGTGAGAGTCTGATCCTGACTGGGTTCCTTACCCTTCTGTGAGGTGGGCCCTCTGATGTGAGGTCACTCCTGCCTGGATGGCTCATGTCGCCTTGGCGACGTAGGCCCTCTGTTGGCCACTGAAGCATGCTGGGAGCCTCCTACCCTCTTTCATAAGGGGCCTGGAAGAAACGCATATGCCCTTTTTGACCAAGTGCATCATTGTCGAGGTTCTGCCTCTTCTCCTATACTTTCAGAGGACTTCCCGTCTACCTCCTGAAATCGTATTCCTGGAATTCTGCCCCGCGTTCAAGTCCTCTTTGCAGCCTTACTTCAATATATTTTGGGACGATAGCTGTCATTTATAACTCTGCAGGTTTGTGAATTACAGTGCCCCTGAGCTCCTTCCTTCAACTCGCTTTCTTGTGAGCTGGCCGCAAAACCGCAGGATTGCTTCAGGCCCTAATCTGGTTCCGGCACAGCATGCTGAGCCTTTGGCTAATTCCTCTTTCTGGCTGGAAATGAGCGTTAAATTTGTTCGTGCAGACGCCTACACCTAATCTCTCATTGGTTCTCCCTATTCCTGTTCATCTTGCGCAGAAATTCCAAACTGTGCCAAACAGGAGGTTAAAGGCACTGACTCTCCAAGTGGGGAGAGTGTTATTAAAGCGTCTGGAATGGTAAAACTGAGTACGAGGGGACGAAAACTGAGATGCATTTAAAAAGGTTTCGCGGTCACACGGTGGACCATATTCTGGGTTGCCCATGCATGTTTTACCTGAAGGAAGAATCCCTTAAACCTGGAGAGTTGGGACCCATGGAATGGGTACCATGCAGTATGACTTCAAAGGGATGCCTTTGCTCACCGAACGTCACCAATGCTATCAGCCCGAAGTGTCCAGCCTTATGTCTCACTCAGCTCGGGGTGTAGATGTGGTAACTCCAGGTTGCATCACAAGCCCTGAATGAATTATTTAAGAATTGCTCTCTATTTCACTGTCATTGTGTTTGTTTTTGTAATTCATTTTGATAATGGGTTTTATCGGATTTTCTCTGCTGCATTCATGCCGCTGTACACACACTTGAGTCTCTTACGGAGACATATAAATCCATGCGTTTGAAGATTCTTACTAGTCATGTGTAATCCTAGGTGTTGAATATGGGGTGTTTAGTCCATTTCATTGAGCAATGGCTAGGTCTTCACTGTTACATATTTGGCTTATGGAAAGGTATCTGTGCTAATCTCTATCTCTGGTTTTATGCACAACCTCAACTCATCTTTCTCCTTAAGCAAGCATAAGTTGGTTCTCTAAATTTGAGACCCTGTTCTGTTTCGTAATTCATTTCATGTGTAGCCAAGTTTACATTCTGTGTATTAGTGATATCTTATGATGTTTCATTTTCTGTGTGACTTATTTCGTTAGAATCATCATACCTGAATCCACTCATTATGCGGCAACGGGCCTGATGACATAGATTTCAATGGTGAGTGATATTCCTTTCTATGTACGTACCACAACTTCTTTATCCATTTTTTGCTTTCTCGGATATTTAACTTGCAGTGTAGACGAGGTTCTTGTAAACAGAGCTGTCCCAATCTTTGGGGTGGCTCTGTGTTTTTGATTTTAATTTCCCTAAGCTATAGGACCATAAGTGGAAGTGCCATAGGCTGTGTTGCTTTGTTTCCTACGTGTTTCAGGAAACACCATACACTTCTCCAGAGTGGCTGTTGGGAATTTACATCCCGCCCATCAGCATAACAAGGCTCCCTGTTCTCCATGACCTGTCCTGCCTTTCTGGATTTTACACTTTTTTCAGATGGCCCTTTTGACCGGGGGGCAGTGAGACTACATTGTAGTGCAGATTTCCTATACACGCTTGCTTGGTTGGCCAAAAAGGGCGTATGCGTTTTTTCCTGAATATATTCAGGAAAAAACTCATACGCCCTTTTTGGCCAAGTGCATCATTGTCGACATTCTGCCTCTTTTCCTATGCTTTAAGTGCAATTCCAGTCTGCCCCCTGAAATCGTTTTCCAGAAATTTTGCCCCGCTTACAAGTCCTCTTCGAAGACTTACTTCAGTACAATTTTGGACGATAGCTGTCCTTCATAACTCTGCAGGTTTGTGAATTACAGTGCCCCTGAGCTCCTTTCTTCAACTCGCTTTCTTGTGAGCTGGCCGCAAAACCGCAGGATTGCTTCAGGCCCTAATCTGTTTCCCATCAGGGCACGCTGAGCCTTTGGTTAATTCCTCTTCCTGGTGGGAAATGAGCGTTCCATTTGCCCGTGCAGACACCCACAGCTAGTCTCTCATTGGTTCTCCCTATTGCTGTTCATCTTGCGCAGAAATTGCAAACTGTGCCAAACAGGAGGTTAAAGGCACTGACTCTGTAAGTGGGGAGAGTGTTACTAAAGTGTCTGGAATGGTGAACCCGAGTACCAGGGGACAAAAACTGAGATGCATTTGAAAACGTTTCCCAATCACACGGTGGACCATGCTCTGTGTTTCCCATGCATGTTTTAGCTGAAGGAAGAATCCCTTAAACCTGGCGAGTTGGGACCCATGGAATGGGTACCATGCAGTGTGACTTCAAAGGGTCTGCGTTTGCTCACCGAACCTCACCAATGCTATCAGCCCGAAGTGTCCAGCCTTATGTCTCACCCAACTCTGGGTATAGATGTGGTAAATCCAGGTTACATCACAAGCCCTGAATGAATTATTTAAGATTTGCTCTCTATTTCACTGTCATTGTGTTTTGTTTTTGAAATTTATTTTGATAATGGGATTTATCGGATTTTCACTGCTGCGTTTAGGCTGCTGTACACACGCTTGATTTCCTTATGGAGACATATAAATCCATGGGTTTTAAGATTCTTAGTTGTCAGGTATCTTCCCAGGCGTTGAATATGGGGTGTTAAGTCCATTTCGTTGAGCAAGGAGTAGGTCTTGTCTATTATATATTTGGCTTATGGAACGGTATCTGTGCTAATTTCAAACTCTGGTTTTATGCAACACCCCAACTCACCTTTCCCCATAAGCAAGCATAAGTTGGTTTTCGAAATTTGAGACCCTGTTCTGTTTTGTAATTCAGTTCATGTGTAGCCAAGTTTACATTCCTTGTATTAGTGATATCTTATGATGTTTCTTTTTCTGTGTGACTTATTTCTCGTAGAATCATCGTGCCTGAATCCACTCATTATGCCGCTACTCGCCTGATGTCGTAGATTTCATTGCTGAGTGATATTCCATTGTATGTGCGTATGAAAACTTCTTTATCCATTTTTTGCTTTCTCAGATATTTAACTTGTACCGTAGACGAGGTTCTTGTAAACAGAGCGGTTCCAAACTTTGGGGTGGCTGTGTGTTTTTGATTTTAATTTCCCTAAGCTATAGGACCATAAGTGGAAGTGCAATAGGATGTGTTGCTTTGTTTCTTACCTGTTTCAGGAAACACCATACACTTCTCCAGAGTGGCTGTTGGTAATTTCCATCCCGCCCATCAGCATAACAAGTCTCCCTGTTCTCCATGACCTGTCCTGCCTTTCTGGATTTTACACTTTTTTCAGATGGCCCTTTTGACCGGGGGGCAGTGAGACTTCATTGTAGTGCAGATTTACTTTACACGCTTGCTTGGTTTGCCCAAAAGGGCGTATGCTTTTTTTCCTGAATATATTCAGGAAAAAACGCATACGCCCTTTTTGGCCAAGTGCATCATTGTCGACATTCTGCCTCTTTTCCTATGCTTTAAGTGCAATTCCAGTCTACCCCTGAAATCGTTTTCCTGAAATTCTGCCTCGCTTTCAAGTCCTCTTTGAAGACTTACTTCAGTACATTTTTGGACGATAGCTGTCATTCATAACTCTGCAGGTTTGTGAATTACAGTGCCCCTGAGCTCCTTTCTTCAACTCACTTTCTCGTGAGCTGTCCGCAAAACCGCAGGATGGCTTCAGGCCCTAATCTGTTTCTGGCCGGGCACGCTGAGCCTTTGTGTAATTCCTCTTCCTGGTGGGAAATGAGCGTTCCATTTGCCCGTGCAGACACCTACAGCTAGTCTCTCATTGGCTCTCCCTATTCCTGTCCCTCTTGCGCAGAAATTGCAAACTGTGCCAAACAGGAGGTTAAAGGCACTGACTCTCCAAGTGGGGAGAGTGTTAGTAAAGCGTCTGGAATGGTGAACCCGAGTACCAGGGTTCGAAAACTGAGATGCATTTGAAAACATTTCCCAATCACACGGTGGACCATACTCTGGGTTTCCCATTCATGTTTTAGCTGATGGAAGAATCCCTTAAACCTGGAGAGTTGGGACCCATGGAATGGGTACCATGCAGTATGACTTCAAAGTGTCTGCGTTTGCTCATCCAACCTCACCAATGCTATCAGCCCGAAGTGTCCAGCCTTATGTCTCACCCAGCTGTGGGTGTAGATGTGGTAAATCCAGGTTGCGTCACAAGCCCTGAATGAATTATTTAAGAATTGCTCTCTATTTCACTGTCATTGTGTTTTGTTTTTGAAATTTATTTTGATAATGGGATTTATCGGATTTTCACTGCTGCGTTTAGGCCGCTGTACACACGCTTGATTTCCTTTTGGAGACATATAAATCCATGGGTTTTAAGATTCTTACTTGTCAGGTATATTCCCAGGCGTTGAATATGTGGTGTTGAGTCCATTTCGTTGAGCAAGGAGTAGGTCTTGTCTATTATATATTTGGCTAATGGAAAGGTATCTGTGCTAATTTCAATCTCTGGTTTTATGCAGCACCCCAACTCACCTTTCCCCATAAGCAAGCATAAGTTGGTTTTCTAAATTTGAGACCCTGTTCTGTTTTGTAATTCAGTTCATGTGTAGCCAAGTTTACATTCCATGTATTAGTGATATCTTATGATGTTTCTTTTTCTGTGTGACTTATTTCTCATAGAATCATTGTACTTGAATCCACTCATTATGCCGCTACAGGCCTGATGACGTAGATTTCATTGCTGAGTGATATTCCATTGTACGTGCGTACGACAATTCTTTGTCCATTTTTTGCTTTCTCAGATATTTAACTTGTACCGTAGACGAGGTTCTTGTAAACAGAGCCGTTCCAAACTTTGGGGTGGCTGTGTGTTTTTGATTTTAATTTCCCTAAGCTATAGGACCAAAAGTGGAAGTGCCATAGGCTGTGTTGCTTTGTTTCCTACGTGTTTCAGGAAACACCATACACTTCTCCAGAGTGGCTGTTGGCAATTTACATCCCGCACATCAGCATAACAAGGCTCCCTGTTCTCCATGACATGTCCTGCCTTTCTGGATTTTACACTTTTTTCAGATGGCCCTTTTGACCGGGGGGCAGTGAGACTTCATTGTAGTGCAGATTTCCTTTACACGCTTGCTTGGTTGGCCAAAAAGCGCGTATGCGTTTTTTCCTGAATATATTCAGGAAAAAACGCATACGCCCTATATGGCCAAGTGCATCATTGTCGACATTCTGCCTCTTTTCCTATGCTTTAAGTGCAATTCCAGTCTACCCCTGAAATCGATTTCCTGAAATTCTGCCCTGCTTTCAAGTGCTCTTCGAAGACTTACTTCAGTACATTTTTGGACGATAGCTGTCATTCATAACTCTGCAGGTTTGTGAATTACAGTGCCCCTGAGCTCCTTTCTTCAACTCGCTTTCTTGTGAGCTGGCCGCAAAACCGCCGGATTGCTTCAGGCAGTAATCTGTTTCTGGCAGGGCACACTGAGCCTTTGGTTAATTCCTCTTCCTGGTGGGAAATGAGCGTTCCATTTGCCCGTGCAGACACCTACAGCTAGTCTCTCATTGGTTCTCCCTATTGCTGTTCATCTTGCGCAGAAATTGCAAACTGTGCCAAACAGGAGGTTAAAGGCACTGACTCTGCAAGTGTGGAGAGTGTTACTAAAGTGTCTGGAATGGTGAACCCGAGTACCAGGGGACAAAAACTGAGATGCATTTGAAAACGTTTCCCAATTACACGGTGGACCATGCTCTGTGTTTCCCATGCATGTTTTAGCTGAAGGAAGAATCCCTTAAACCTGGCGAGTTGGGACCCATGGAATGGGTACCATGCAGTGTGACTTCAAATGGTCTGCGTTTGCTCACCGAACCTCACCAATGTTATCAGCCCGAAGTGTCCAGCCTTATGTCTCACCCAACTCTGGGTATAGATGTGGTAAATCCAGGTTACATCACAAGCCCTGAATGAATTATTTAAGATTTGCTCTCTATTTCACTGTCATTGTGTTTTGTTTTTGAAATTTATTTTGATAATGGGATTTATCGGATTTTCACTGCTGCGTTTAGGCTGCTGTACACACGCTTGATGTCCTTATGGAGACATATAAATCCATGGGTTTTAAGATTCTTACTTGTCAGGTATCTTCCCAGGCGTTGAATATGGGGTGTTAAGTCCATTTCATTGAGCAAGGAGTGGGTCTTGTCTATTATATATTTGGCTTATGGAACGGTATCTGTGCTAATTTCAAACTCTGGTTTTATGCAGCACCCCAACTCACCTTTCCCCTTAAGCAAGCATAAGTTGGTTTTCTAAATTTGAGACCCTGTTCTGTTTTGTAACTCAGTTCATGTGTAGTCAAGTTTACATTCCGTGTATTAGTGATAACTTATGATGTTTCTTTCTCTGTGTGACTTATTTCTCGTAGAATCATCGTACCTGAATCCACTCATTATGCTGCTACGGGCCTGATGACGTAGATTTCATTGCTGTGTGATATTCCATTGTACGTGCGTACCACAACTTCTTTATAAATTTTTTGCTTTCTCGGATATTTAACTTGTACCGTAGACGAGGTTCTTGTAAACAGAACCGTCCCAAACTTTGGGGTGGCTGTGTGTTTTTGATTGTAATTTTCCTAAGCTATAGGTCCATAAGTGGAAGTGCCATAGGCTGTGTTGCTTTGTTTCCTACATGTTTCAGGAAACACCATACACTTCTCCAGAGTGGCTGTTGGCAATTTACATCCCGCCCATCAGAATAACAAGGCTCTCTGTTCTCCATGACCTGTCCTGCCTTTCTGGATTTTACACTTTTTTCAGATGGCCCTTTTGACCGGGGGGCAGTGAGACTTCATGGTAGTGCAGATTTCCTTTACACGCTTCCTTGGTTGGCCAAAAAGGCCGTATGCATTTTTTCCTGAATATATTCAGGAAAAAACGCATACGCCCTTTATGGCCAAGTGCATCATTGTCGACATTCTGCCTCTTTTCCTATGCTTTAAGTGCAATTCCAGTCAACCCCCTGAAATCGTTTTCCTGAAATTCTGCCCCACTATCAAGTCCTCTTCGAAGACTTATTTCAATACATTTTTGGACGATAGCTGTCATTCATAACTCTGCAGGTTTGTGAATTACAGTGCCCCTGAGCTCCTTTCTTCAACTCGCTTTCTTGTGAGCTGGCCGCAAAACCGCAGGATTGCTTCAGGCCCTAATCTGTTTCCGGCAGGGCATGCTGAGCCTTTGGTTAATTCCTCTTCCTGGTGGGAAATGAGCGTTCCATTTGCCCGTGCAGACACCTACAGCTAGTCTCTCATTGGTTCTCCCTATTCCTGTTAATCTTGCGCAGAAATTGCAAACTGTGCCAAACAAGAGGTTAAAGGCACTGACTCTGCAAGTGGGGAGAGTGTTACTAAACTGTCTGGAATGGTGAACCCGAGTACCAGGGGACAAAAACTGAGATGCATTTGAAAACGTTTCCCAATCACACAGTGGACCATACTCTGGGTTTCCCATGCATGTTTTAGCTGAAGGAAGAATCCCTTAAACTTAGAGAGTTGGGACCCATGGAATGGGTACCATGCAGAATGACTTCAAAGGGTCTGCATTTGCTCACCGAACCTCACCAATGCTATCATCCCGAAGTTTCCATCCTTATGTCTCACCCAGCTCTGGTTGTAGATGTGGTAAATCCAGGTTGCATCACAAGGCCTGAATGAATTATTTAAGAATGGCTCTCTATTTCACTGTCATTGTGTTTTGTTTTTGAAATTTATTTTGATAATGGGATTTATCGGATTTTCACTGCTGCGTTTAGGCCGCTGTACACACGATTGATTCTCTTATGGAGACCTATAAATCCATGGGTTTTAAGATTCTTACTAGTCAGGTATATTCCTAGGCATTGAAAATGGGGGATTGAGTCCATTTCGTTGAGCAAGGAGTAGGTCTTGTCTATTACATATTTGGCTGATGGAACGGTATCTGTGCTAATTTCAATCTCTGGTTTTATGCAGCACCCCAAGTCACCTTTCCCCATAAGCAACCATAAGTTGGTTTTCTAAATTTGAGACCCTGTTCTGATTTGTAATTCAGTTCATGTGTAGCCAAGTTTACATTCCGTGTATTAGTGATATCTTATGATGTTTTTTTTGTGTGTGACTTATTTCACGTAGAATCATTGTACCTGAATCCACTCATTATGCCACTACGGGCCTGATGACGTAGATTTCATTGCTGAGTGATATTCCATTGTACGTACGTACCACAACTTCTTTATCCATTTTTCGCTTTCTGGAATATTTTAGTTGTACCGTAGACGAGGTTCTTGTAAACAGAGCTGTCCCAAACTTTGAGGTGGCCGTGTGTTTTTGAATTTAATTTCCCTAAGCTATAGGACCATAAGTGGAAATGCCATAGGCTGTGTTGCCTTGTTTTCTACGTGTTTCAGGAAACACCATCCACTTCTCCAGAGTGGCTGCTGGCAATTGACATCCCGCCCATCAGCATAACAAGGCTCCCTCTTCTCCATGGCCTGTCCTGCCTTTCTGGATTTTACACTTTTTTCAAATGGCCCTTTTGACCTGGGGGCAGTGAGGCTTCATTGTAGTGCAAATTTCCTTTAGAGGCTTGCTTGGTTGGCCAAAAAGCGCGTATGCGTTTTTTCCTGAATATATTCAGGAAAAAACGCATACGCCCTTTTTGGCCAAGTGCATCATTGTCGACATTCTGCCTCTTTTCCTATGCTTTAACTGCAATTCCAGTCTACCCCTGAAATCGTTTTCCTGAAATTCTGCCCCGCTTTCAAGTCCTCTTCGCAGACTTACTTCAATATATTTTTGGACGATAGCTGTCATTTATAACTCTGCATGTTTGTGGATTAGAGTGCCCCTGAGCTCCTTTCTTCAACTCGCTTTCTTGTGAGCTGGCCGCATAACCGCAGGACTGCTTCAGGCCCTAATCTCTTTCCGGCAGGGCACGCTGAGCCTTTGGTTAATTCCTCTTTCTGGTGGGAAATGAGCGTTACATTTGCCCGTGCAGACACCTACAGCTAGTCTTTCATTGGTTCTCCCTATTCCTGTATATCTTGCGCAGAAATTGATAACTGTGCCAAACAGGAGGTTAAAGGAACTGACTCTCCAGGTGGGGAGAGTGTTAGTACAGCGTCTGGAATGGTGAACGTGAGTACAAGGAAAGAAAACTCAGATGCATTTGAAAACGTTTCCCAATCACACGGTGGACCATACTCTGGGTTTCCCATGCATGTTTTAGCTGAAGGAAGAATCCCTTAAACATGGAGAGTTGGTGCCCATGGAATGGGTACCATGCAGTATGACTTCAAAGGGTCTGCATTTGCTCACCTAACCTCACCAATGCTATCATCCCGAAGTTTCCAGCCTTATGTCTCACCCAGCTCTGGGTGTAGATGTGGTAAATCCACGTTGCATCACAAGACCTGAATGAATTATTTAAGAATTGCTCTCTATATCACTGTCATTGTGTTTTGTTTTTGAAATTTATATTGATAATGGGATTTATCGGATTTTCACTGCTGCGTTTAGGCCACTCTATACACGCTTGATTCTCTTACGGAGACATATAAATCCATGGGTTCTAAGATTCTTACTGGTCAGGTATATTCCTAGGCATTGAATATGGGGTGTTGAGTCCATTTCGTTGAGCAAGGAGTAGGTCTTGTCTATTATATATTTGGCTTATGGAACGGTATCTGTGCTAATTTCAATCTACGGTTTTATGCAGCACCCCAACTCACCTTTCCCCTAAGCAAGCATTAGTTGGTTTTCTAAATTTGACACCCTGTTCTGTTTTGTAATTCAGTTCCTATGTAGCCAAGTTTACATTCCGTGTATTAGTGTTATCTTATGATGTTTCTTTTTTTGTGTGACATATTTCTCGTAGAATCATCGTACCTGAATCCACTCATTATGCCTCTATGGGTCTGATGACATAGATTTCATTGCTGAGTGATATGCCATTGTACGTACGTACCACAATTTCTTTATCCATTTCTCGCCTTCTGGGATATTTAAGTTTTACTGTAGACGAGGTTCTTGTAAACAGAGCCGTCCCAAACTTTGGGGTGGCCGTGTGGTTTTGATTTTAATTTCCCTAAGCTCTAGGACCATAATTGGAAATGGAATAGGCGGGGTTGGTTTGTTTGCTGTGTGTTTCAGGAAACACCATACACTTCTCCAGAGTGGCTGTTGCCAATTTACATCCCGCCCATCAGCATAACAAGGCTCCGTGTTCTCCATGGCCTGCCCTGCCTTTCTGGATTTTACACTTTTTTCAGATGGCCCTTTTGACCGTGGGGCAGTGAGGCATCATTGTAGTGGAGATTTCCTTTACACTCTTGCTTGGTTGGCGAAAAAGTGTGTATGCGTTTTTTCCTGAATATATTCTGGAAAAAACGCATACGCCCTTTTGGCCAAGTGCATCATTGTCGACATTCTGCCTCTTTTCCTATGCTTAAATGCAATTCCTGTCTACCCCCTGAAATCGTTTTCCTGAAATTCTGCCCCGATTTCAAGTCCTCTTCGCAGACTTACTTCAATATTTTTTTGGACGATAGCTGTCATTTGTAACTCTGCAGGTTTGTGGATTACAGTGCCCCAGAGCTCCTTCAACTCGATTTCTTGTGAGCTGGGCCCATAACCGCAGGACTGCTTCAGGCCCTAATCTCTTTCAGGCAGGGCATGCTGAGCCTTTGGTTAATTCCTCTTCCTGGTGGGAAATGAGCGTTACATTTGCCCGTGCAGACACCTACAGCTAGTCTCTCATTTGTTCTCCCTATTCCTGTCCATCTTGCGCAGAAATTGCAAACTGTGCCAAACAGGAGGTTAAAGGCACTGACTCTCCAAGTGGGGAGTGTGTAAGTAAAGCATCTGGAATGGTGAACGCGAGTACAAGTAACGAAAACTGAGATGCATTTGAAAACGTTTCCCAATCATATGGTGGACCATACTCTGGGTTTCCCATGCATGTTTTAGCTGAAGGAAGAATCCCTTAAACCTGGAGAGTTGGGACCCATGGAATGGGTATCATGCAGTATGACTTCAAAGGGTCTGCATTTGCTCACCGAACCTCACCAATGCTATCAGCCCGAAGTGTCCAGCCGTATGTCTCACTCAGCTCTGGGTGTAGATGTGGTAAATCAATGTTGCATTACAAGCCCTGAATGAATTATTTTAGAATTGCTCTCTATTTCACCGTCATTGTGTTTTGTTTTTGAAATTTATATTGATAATGGGATTTATCAGATTTTCATTGCTACGTTTAGGCTGCTGTACACACGCTTGATTCTCTTATGGAGACATATAAATCCATGGGTTTTAGGATTCTTACTAGTCAGGTATATTCCTAGGCATTGAATATGTGGTGTTGAGTCCATTTCGTTGAGCAGGGAAGTAGGTCTTGTCTATTACATATTTGGATTATGGAACGGTATCTGTTCTAATTTCAATCTCTGGTTTATGCAGCACCCCAACTCACCTTTCCCCATAAGGAAGCATAAGTTTGTTTTCTAAATTTGAGACGCTGTTCTGCTTTGTAATTCAGTTCATGTGTAGCCAAGTTTACATTCGGTGTATTAGTGATATCTTATGATATTTCTTTTTCTGTGTGACTTATTTCACGTAAATCATCGTACCTGAATCCACTCATTATGCTGTTACGGGCCTGATGACATAGGTTTCATTGCTGAGTGTTATTCCATTGTACGTACGTACCACAACTTCTTTATCCATTTTTGGCTATCTGGGATATTTAACTTGTACCGCAGATGAGGTTCTTGTAAACAGAGCCGTCCCAAACTTTGCGGTGGCTGTGTGTTTTTGATTTTAATTTCCCTAAGCTATAGGATCGTAAGTGGAATTGGAATAGGCTGTGTTGCTTTGTTTCCTACGTGTTTCAGGAAACACCATACACTTCTCCAGATTGGCTGTTGGCAATTTACATCCCGCCCATCAGCATAACAAGGCCCCCTGTTCTCCATGGCCTGTCCTGCCTTTCTGGATTTTACACTTTTTTCCGAATGCCCTTTTGACCGGGGGGCAGTGAGGCTTCATTGTAGTGCAGATTTCCTTTACACGCTTGCTTGGTTGGCCAAAAAGTGCGTATGGGTTTTTTCCTGAATATATTCAGGAAAAAACGCATACGCCCTTTTTGGCCAAGTGCATCATTGTCGACATTCTGCCTCTTTTCCTATGCTTTAAGTGCAATTCCAGTCTAGCCCCTGAAATCGTTTTCCTGAAATTCTGCCCCACTTTCAAGTACTCTTCGCAGACTTACTTCAATATATTTTTGGACGATAGCTGTCATTTATAACTCTGCAGGTTTGTGGATTAGAGTGCCCCTGAGCTCCTTTCTTCAACTCGCTTTCTTGTGAGCTGGCCGCATAACCGCAGGACTGCTTCAGGCCCTAATCTCTTTCAGGCAGGGCACAATGAGCCTTTGGTTAATTCCGCTTCCTGGTGGGAAATGAGCGTTACATTTGTCCGTGCAGACACCTACAGCTAGTCTCTCATTGGTTCTCCCTATTCCTGTTCATCTTGCGCAGAAATTGCAAACTGTGCCAAACAGGAGGTTAAAGGCCCTGACTCTCCAAGTGGGGAGAGTGTTAGTAAAGCGTTTGGAATGGTGAACCCGAGTACCAGGGAACGAAAACTGAGATGCATTTGAAAACGTTTCCCAATCACACAGTGGACCATACTCTGGGTTTCCCATGCATGTTTTAGCTGAAGGAAGAATCCCTTAAACTTGGAGAGTTGGGACCCATGGAATGGGTACCATGCAGAATGACTTCAAAGGGTCTGCATTTGCTCACCGAACCTCACCAATGCTATCATCCCGAAGTTTCCATCCTTATGTCTCACCCAGCTCTGGTTGTAGATGTGGTAAATCCAGGTTGCATCACAAGGCCTGAATGAATTATTTAAGAATGGCTCTCTATTTCACTGTCATTGTGTTTTGTTTTTGAAATTTATTTTGATAATGGGATTTATCGGATTTTCACTGCTGCGTTTAGGCCGCTGTACACACGATTGATTCTCTTATGGAGACCTATAAATCCATGGGTTTTAAGATTCTTACTAGTCAGGTATATTCCTAGGCATTGAAAATGGGGGATTGAGTCCATTTCGTTGAGCAAGGAGTAGGTCTTGTCTATTACATATTTGGCTGATGGAACGGTATCTGTGCTAATTTCAATCTCTGGTTTTATGCAGCACCCCAAGTCACCTTTCCCCATAAGCAACCATAAGTTGGTTTTCTAAATTTGAGACCCTGTTCTGATTTGTAATTCAGTTCATGTGTAGCCAAGTTTACATTCCGTGTATTAGTGATATCTTATGATGTTTTTTTTGTGTGTGACTTATTTCACGTAGAATCATTGTACCTGAATCCACTCATTATGCCACTACGGGCCTGATGACGTAGATTTCATTGCTGAGTGATATTCCATTGTACGTACGTACCACAACTTCTTTATCCATTTTTCGCTTTCTGGAATATTTTAGTTGTACCGTAGACGAGGTTCTTGTAAACAGAGCTGTCCCAAACTTTGAGGTGGCCGTGTGTTTTTGAATTTAATTTCCCTAAGCTATAGGACCATAAGTGGAAATGCCATAGGCTGTGTTGCCTTGTTTTCTACGTGTTTCAGGAAACACCATCCACTTCTCCAGAGTGGCTGCTGGCAATTGACATCCCGCCCATCAGCATAACAAGGCTCCCTCTTCTCCATGGCCTGTCCTGCCTTTCTGGATTTTACACTTTTTTCAAATGGCCCTTTTGACCTGGGGGCAGTGAGGCTTCATTGTAGTGCAAATTTCCTTTAGAGGCTTGCTTGGTTGGCCAAAAAGCGCGTATGCGTTTTTTCCTGAATATATTCAGGAAAAAACGCATACGCCCTTTTTGGCCAAGTGCATCATTGTCGACATTCTGCCTCTTTTCCTATGCTTTAACTGCAATTCCAGTCTACCCCTGAAATCGTTTTCCTGAAATTCTGCCCCGCTTTCAAGTCCTCTTCGCAGACTTACTTCAATATATTTTTGGACGATAGCTGTCATTTATAACTCTGCATGTTTGTGGATTAGAGTGCCCCTGAGCTCCTTTCTTCAACTCGCTTTCTTGTGAGCTGGCCGCATAACCGCAGGACTGCTTCAGGCCCTAATCTCTTTCCGGCAGGGCACGCTGAGCCTTTGGTTAATTCCTCTTTCTGGTGGGAAATGAGCGTTACATTTGCCCGTGCAGACACCTACAGCTAGTCTTTCATTGGTTCTCCCTATTCCTGTATATCTTGCGCAGAAATTGATAACTGTGCCAAACAGGAGGTTAAAGGAACTGACTCTCCAGGTGGGGAGAGTGTTAGTACAGCGTCTGGAATGGTGAACGTGAGTACAAGGAAAGAAAACTCAGATGCATTTGAAAACGTTTCCCAATCACACGGTGGACCATACTCTGGGTTTCCCATGCATGTTTTAGCTGAAGGAAGAATCCCTTAAACATGGAGAGTTGGTGCCCATGGAATGGGTACCATGCAGTATGACTTCAAAGGGTCTGCATTTGCTCACCTAACCTCACCAATGCTATCATCCCGAAGTTTCCAGCCTTATGTCTCACCCAGCTCTGGGTGTAGATGTGGTAAATCCACGTTGCATCACAAGACCTGAATGAATTATTTAAGAATTGCTCTCTATATCACTGTCATTGTGTTTTGTTTTTGAAATTTATATTGATAATGGGATTTATCGGATTTTCACTGCTGCGTTTAGGCCACTCTATACACGCTTGATTCTCTTACGGAGACATATAAATCCATGGGTTCTAAGATTCTTACTGGTCAGGTATATTCCTAGGCATTGAATATGGGGTGTTGAGTCCATTTCGTTGAGCAAGGAGTAGGTCTTGTCTATTATATATTTGGCTTATGGAACGGTATCTGTGCTAATTTCAATCTACGGTTTTATGCAGCACCCCAACTCACCTTTCCCCTAAGCAAGCATTAGTTGGTTTTCTAAATTTGACACCCTGTTCTGTTTTGTAATTCAGTTCCTATGTAGCCAAGTTTACATTCCGTGTATTAGTGTTATCTTATGATGTTTCTTTTTTTGTGTGACATATTTCTCGTAGAATCATCGTACCTGAATCCACTCATTATGCCTCTATGGGTCTGATGACATAGATTTCATTGCTGAGTGATATGCCATTGTACGTACGTACCACAATTTCTTTATCCATTTCTCGCCTTCTGGGATATTTAAGTTTTACTGTAGACGAGGTTCTTGTAAACAGAGCCGTCCCAAACTTTGGGGTGGCCGTGTGGTTTTGATTTTAATTTCCCTAAGCTCTAGGACCATAATTGGAAATGGAATAGGCGGGGTTGGTTTGTTTGCTATGTGTTTCAGGAAACACCATACACTTCTCCAGAGTGGCTGTTGCCAATTTACATCCCGCCCATCAGCATAACAAGGCTCCGTGTTCTCCATGGCCTGCCCTGCCTTTCTGGATTTTACACTTTTTTCAGATGGCCCTTTTGACCGTGGGGCAGTGAGGCATCATTGTAGTGGAGATTTCCTTTACACTCTTGCTTGGTTGGCGAAAAAGTGTGTATGCGTTTTTTCCTGAATATATTCTGGAAAAAACGCATACGCCCTTTTGGCCAAGTGCATCATTGTCGACATTCTGCCTCTTTTCCTATGCTTAAATGCAATTCCTGTCTACCCCCTGAAATCGTTTTCCTGAAATTCTGCCCCGATTTCAAGTCCTCTTCGCAGACTTACTTCAATATTTTTTTGGACGATAGCTGTCATTTGTAACTCTGCAGGTTTGTGGATTACAGTGCCCCAGAGCTCCTTCAACTCGATTTCTTGTGAGCTGGGCCCATAACCGCAGGACTGCTTCAGGCCCTAATCTCTTTCAGGCAGGGCATGCTGAGCCTTTGGTTAATTCCTCTTCCTGGTGGGAAATGAGCGTTACATTTGCCCGTGCAGACACCTACAGCTAGTCTCTCATTTGTTCTCCCTATTCCTGTCCATCTTGCGCAGAAATTGCAAACTGTGCCAAACAGGAGGTTAAAGGCACTGACTCTCCAAGTGGGGAGTGTGTAAGTAAAGCATCTGGAATGGTGAACGCGAGTACAAGTAACGAAAACTGAGATGCATTTGAAAACGTTTCCCAATCATATGGTGGACCATACTCTGGGTTTCCCATGCATGTTTTAGCTGAAGGAAGAATCCCTTAAACCTGGAGAGTTGGGACCCATGGAATGGGTATCATGCAGTATGACTTCAAAGGGTCTGCATTTGCTCACCGAACCTCACCAATGCTATCAGCCCGAAGTGTCCAGCCGTATGTCTCACTCAGCTCTGGGTGTAGATGTGGTAAATCAATGTTGCATTACAAGCCCTGAATGAATTATTTTAGAATTGCTCTCTATTTCACCGTCATTGTGTTTTGTTTTTGAAATTTATATTGATAATGGGATTTATCAGATTTTCATTGCTACGTTTAGGCTGCTGTACACACGCTTGATTCTCTTATGGAGACATATAAATCCATGGGTTTTAGGATTCTTACTAGTCAGGTATATTCCTAGGCATTGAATATGTGGTGTTGAGTCCATTTCGTTGAGCAGGGAAGTAGGTCTTGTCTATTACATATTTGGATTATGGAACGGTATCTGTTCTAATTTCAATCTCTGGTTTATGCAGCACCCCAACTCACCTTTCCCCATAAGGAAGCATAAGTTTGTTTTCTAAATTTGAGACGCTGTTCTGCTTTGTAATTCAGTTCATGTGTAGCCAAGTTTACATTCGGTGTATTAGTGATATCTTATGATATTTCTTTTTCTGTGTGACTTATTTCACGTAAATCATCGTACCTGAATCCACTCATTATGCTGTTACGGGCCTGATGACATAGGTTTCATTGCTGAGTGTTATTCCATTGTACGTACGTACCACAACTTCTTTATCCATTTTTGGCTATCTGGGATATTTAACTTGTACCGCAGATGAGGTTCTTGTAAACAGAGCCGTCCCAAACTTTGCGGTGGCTGTGTGTTTTTGATTTTAATTTCCCTAAGCTATAGGATCGTAAGTGGAATTGGAATAGGCTGTGTTGCTTTGTTTCCTACGTGTTTCAGGAAACACCATACACTTCTCCAGATTGGCTGTTGGCAATTTACATCCCGCCCATCAGCATAACAAGGCCCCCTGTTCTCCATGGCCTGTCCTGCCTTTCTGGATTTTACACTTTTTTCCGAATGCCCTTTTGACCGGGGGGCAGTGAGGCTTCATTGTAGTGCAGATTTCCTTTACACGCTTGCTTGGTTGGCCAAAAAGTGCGTATGGGTTTTTTCCTGAATATATTCAGGAAAAAACGCATACGCCCTTTTTGGCCAAGTGCATCATTGTCGACATTCTGCCTCTTTTCCTATGCTTTAAGTGCAATTCCAGTCTAGCCCCTGAAATCGTTTTCCTGAAATTCTGCCCCGCTTTCAAGTCCTGTTCGCAGAGTTACTTCAATATATTTTTGGACGATAGCTGTCATTTATAACTCTGCAGGTTTCTGGATTACAGTGTCCCTGAGCTCCTTTCTTCGACTCGCTTTCTTGTGAGCTGGCCGCATAACCGCAGGACTGCTACAGGCCCTAATCTCTTTCAGGCAGGACACACTGAGCCTTTGGTTAATTCCTCTTCCTGGTGGGAAATGAGCATTACATTTGTCCGTGCAAACACCTACAGCTAGTCTCTCATTGGTTCTCCCTATTCCTGTTCATCTTGCGCAGAAATTGGAAACTGTGCGAAACAGGAGGTTAAAGGCACTGACTCTCCAAGTGGGGAGAGTGTTAGTAAAGCGTCTGGAATGGTGAACGTGAGTACAAGGAACGAAAACTGAGATGAATTTGAAAACATTTCCCAATCACACGGTGGACCATACTCTGGGTTTCCCATGCATGTTTTACCTGAAGGAAGAATCCCTTAAACCTGGAAACTTGGGACCTATGGAATGGGTATCATGCAGTATGACTTCAAAGGGTCTGCATTTGCTCACCGAACCTCACAAATGCTATCAGCCTGAAGGGTCCAGCCTTATGTCTCACTCAGCTCTGGGTGTAGATGTGGTAAATCCAGGTTGCATCACAAGCCCTGAATGAATTATTTAAGAATTGCTCTCTATTTCACTGTCATTGTGTTTTGTTTTTGAAATTTATATTGATAATGGGATTTATCGGAATTTCATTGCTGTGTTTAGGCCGCTGTACACACGCTTGATTCTCTTACGGAGACATATAAATCAATGGGTTTTGAGATTCTTACTAATCAGGTATGTTCCTAGGCATTGAATATGGCGTGTTGAGTCCATTTCGTTCAGCAAGGAGTAGGCCTTGTCTATTACATATTTGGCTTATGGAACGGTATCTGTGCTAATTTCAATCTCTGGTTTTATGCAGCACCCCAACTCACCTTTCCCCATAAGCAAGCATATGTTGGTTTTCTAAATTTGAGACCATGTTCTGCTTTGTAATTCAGTTCATGTGTAGCCAAGTTTACATTCCGTGTATTAGTGATATCTTATGATGTTTCTTTTTTTGTGTGACTTATTTCACGTAGAATCATCGTACCTGAATACACTCATTATGCCGCTCGGGCCTGATGACCTAGATTTCATTGCTGAGTGATATTCCATTGTACATACGTACCACAACTTCTTTATCCATTTTTCGCTTTCTGGGATATTTAAGTTGTACCGTAGACGACGTTCTTGTAAAGAGAGCCGTCCCAAACTTTGGGGTGGCCGTGTGTTTTTGATTTTAATTTCCCTAAGCTATAGGACCATAAGTGGAAATGCCATAGGCTGTTTTGCTTTGTTTCCTACGTGTATCAGGAAACACCATACACTTTTCCAGAGTGGCTGTTGGCAATATTCATCCCGCCCATCAGCATAACCAGGCTCCCTGTTCTTCAAGGCCTGTCCTGCCTTTCTGGATTTTACACTTTTTTCAAATGTCTCTTTTGACCGGGGGGCAGTGAGACTTCATTGTAGTGCAGATTTCCTTTACAGGCTTGCTTGGTTGGCCAAAAAGGGCGTATGCGTTTTTTCCTGAATATATTCAGGAAAAAACGCATCCCCCTTTTTCGCCAAGTGCATCATTGTCGACATTCTGCCTCTTCCTATGCTTTACCTGCAATTCCAGTCTAGCCCCTGAAATCGTTTTCCTGAAATTCTGCCCCACTTTCAAGTACTCTTCGCAGACTTACTTCAATATATTTTTGGACGATAGCTGTCATTTATAACTCTGCAGGTTTGTGGATTAGAGTGCCCCTGAGCTCCTTTCTTCAACTCGCTTTCTTGTGAGCTGGCCGCATAACCGCAGGACTGCTTCAGGCCCTAATCTCTTTCAGGCAGGGCACAATGAGCCTTTGGTTAATTCCGCTTCCTGGTGGGAAATGAGCGTTACATTTGTCCGTGCAGACACCTACAGCTAGTCTCTCATTGGTTCTCCCTATTCCTGTGCATCTTGCGCAGAAATTGCAAACTGTGCCAAACAGGAGGTTAAAGGCCCTGACTCTCCAAGTGGGGAGAGTGTTAGTAAAGCGTTTGGAATGGTGAACCCGAGTACCAGGGAACGAAAACTGAGATGCATTTGAAAACGTTTCCCAATGACACGGTGGACAATACTCTGGGTTTCCCATGCATGTTTTAGCTGAAGGAAGAATCCCTTAAACCTGGAGAGTTGGGACCCAAGGAATGGGTACCATGCAGTATGACTTCAAAGGGTCTGCATTTGCTCACCGAACCTCACCATTGCTATCAGCCCGAAGTATCCAGCCTTATGTCTCACTCAGCTCTGGGTGTAGATGTGGTAAATCCAGGTTGCATCACAAGCCCTGAATAAATTATTTATGAATTGCTCTCTGTTTCACTGAAATTGTATTCTGTTTTTGAAATTTATTTTGATAATGGGATTTATCGGATTTTCACTGCTGCGTTTAGGCCGCTGTACACATGCTTGATTCTCTTTCGGAGACATATAAATCCGTGGGTTTTACGATTCTTACTAGTCAGGTATATTCCTAGGCATTGAATATAGGATGTTGAGTCCATTTCGTTGAGCAAGGAGTAGGTCTTGTCTATTACATATTTGGCTTATTGAAAGGTATCTGTGCTAATTTCAATCTCTGGTTTTATGCAGCACCCCAACTCAACTTTCCCCATAAGCAAGCATAAGTTGGTTTTCTAAGTTTGAGACCCTGTTCTGTTTTGTAATTCAGTTCATGTGTAACCAAGTTTACATTCCATGTATTAGTGATATCTTATGATGTTTCTTTTTCTTTGTGACTTATTTCACGTAGAATCATGGTACCTGAATCCACTCATGCCGCGACGGGCCTGATGACACAGATTTCTTTGCTGAGTGATATTCCATTGTACGTATGTACCACAACTTCTTTATCCATTTTTCGCTTTCTGGGATATTTAACTTGTACCGTAGACGAGAGTCATGTAAACAGAGCCATCCCCAATTTTGGCGTGGCTGTGTGTTTTTGATTTTAATTTCCCTAAGCTATAGGACCATTAGCGGAAATGCCATAGGCTGTGTTGCTTTGTTTCCTATGTGTTTCAGGAAACACCATACACATCTCCAGAGTGGCTGTTGGCAATTTACATCACGCCCATCAGCATAACAAGGCTCCGTGTTCTCCATGGCCTGCCCTGCCTTTCTGGATTTTACACATTTTTCAGATGGCCCTTTTGACCGGGGGGCAGTGAGACTTCATTGTAGTGCAGATTTCCTTTACACACTTGCTTGGTTGGCCAAAAAGTGCGTAAGCGATTTTTTCTGAATATATTCAGGGAAAAACGTATACGCCCTTTTTGGCCAAGTGCATCATTGTTGACATTCTGCCTCTTCTCCTATGCTATAAGTGCAATTCCAGTCTACCCCCTGAAATCGTTTTCCTGAAATTCTGCCCGCTTTCAAGTCCTCTTCGCAGACTTACTTCAATATATTTTTGGACGATAGCTGTCATTTATAACTCTGCAGGATTGTGGTTTACAGTGCCCCTGAACTCCTTTCTTCAACTCGCTTTCTTGTGAGCTGGCCACATAACCGCAGGACTGCTTCAGACCCTAATCCCTTTCAGGCATGGCATGCTGAGCCTATGTTTAATTCCTCTTCCTGGTGGGAAATGAGCGTTACATTTGTCCGTGCAGACACCTACAGGTAGTCTCTCATTGGTTTTCCCTATTCCTGTTCATCTTGCGCAGAAATTGCAAACTGTGCCAAACAGGAGGTTAAAGGCACTGACTCTCCAAGTAGGGAGAGTGTTAGTAAAGCGTCTGGAATGGTGAACCCAAGTACCAGGGAACGAAAACTGAGATGCATTTGAAAACTTTTCCCAATCACACGGTGGACTATACTCTGGGTTTCCCATGCATGTTTTAGCTGAAGGAAGAATCCCTTAAACTTGGAGAGTTGGGACCCATGGAATGGGTACCATGCAGTATGACTTCAAAGGGTCTGCGTTTGCTCACCGAACTTCACCAATGCTATCATCCCGAAGTTTCCAGCCTTATGTCTCACCCAGCTCTGGGTGTAGATGTGGTAAATCCAGGTTGCATCACAAGCCCTGAATGAATTATTTAAGAATTGCTCTCTATTTCACTGTCATTGTGTTTTGTTTTTGAAATTTATTTTGATAATGGGATTTATCGAATTTTCACTGCTGCGTTTAGGCCACTGTACACACGCTTGATTCTCTAACGGAAACATATAAATCCGTGGGTTTTAAGATTCTTACTAGTCAGGTATATTCCTAGTCATTGAAAATGGGGTGTTGAATCCATTTCGTTGAGCAAGGAGTAGGTCTTGTCTATTATATATTTGGCTTATGGAACGTTATCTGTGCTAATTTCAATGTCTGATTTTATGCAGCACCCCAACTAACCTTTCCCCATTAGCAAGCATAAGTTGCTTGTCTAAATTTGAGACCCTGTTCTGTTTGGTAATGCAGCTCGTGTGTAGCCAAGTTAACATTCAGTGTATTAGTGATATCTTATGATGTTTCCTTTTCTGTGAGACTTATTTCACGTAGAATCATCGTACCTGTATCCACTCATTATGCCGTTACGAGCCTGATGACATAGGTTTCATTGCTGAGTGTTATTCCACTGTACGTACGTACCACAACTTCTTTATCTATATTTCGCATTCTGGGATATTTTACTTGTATCGCAGACGAGGTTCTTGTAAACAGAGCCGTCCCAAACATTGGGGTGACTGTGTGTTTTTGATTTTCAGTTCCCTAAACTATAGGACCCTAAGTATAAATGGAATAGGCTGTGTTGCTTTGTTTCCTACGTGTTTCAGGAAACACCATACACTTCTCCAGAGTGGCTGTTGGCAATTTACATCCCGCCCATCAGCATAACAAGGCTCCCTGTTCTCCATGGACTGTCCGGCCTTTCTGGATTTTACACTTTTTTCAGATGGCCCTTTTGACCAGGGATCAGTGAGGCTTCATTGTAGTGCAGATTACCTTTACATGCTTGCTTGGATGGCCAAAAAGTGAGTATGCGTTTTTTCCTGAATATATTAAGGAAAAAACGCATATGCCCTTTTTGGCCAAGTGCATCATTGTCGACATTCTGCCTCTTCTCCTATGCTTTAAGTGCAATTCCAGTCTACTCCCTGAAATCGTTTACCTGAAATTCTGCCCCGCTTTCAAGTCCTCTTCGCAGACTTACTTCAATATATTTTTGGACGATAGCTGTCATTTATAACTCTGCACGTTTGTGGATTACAGTGCCCCTGAGCTCCTTTCTTCAACTCGCTTTCTTGTGAGCTGGCCGCATAACCGCAGGACTGCTTCAGGCACTAATCTCTTTCCCGCAGGGCTCGCTGAGCCTTTGGTTAATTCCTCTTCCTGGTGGGAAATGAGCGTTCCATTTGCCCGTGCAGACACCTACAGCTAGTCTCTCATTGGTTCTCCCTATTCCTGTTCATCTTGCGCAGAAATTGCAAACTGTGCCAAACAGGAGGTTAAAGGCACTGACTCTCCAAGTGGGGAGAGTGTTAGTAAAGCGTCTGGAATGGTGAATCTGAGTACCAGGGAATGAAAATTGAGATGCATTTGAAAACGTTTCCCAATCACACGGTGGACCATACTCTGGGTTTCCCATGCATGTTTTAGCTGAAGTAAGAATCCCTTAAACCTGGAGAGTTGGGACCCAAGGAATGGATACCATGCAGTATGATTTCAAGGGGTCTGCATTTGCTCACCGAAACTCACCTATGCTATAATCCCGAAATGTCCAGCATTATGTCTCACCCAGGTCTGGTTGTAGATGTGGTAAATCCAGGTTGCATCACAAGCCCTGAATGAATTATTTAAGAATTGCTCTCTATTTCACTGTCATTTTGTTTTGTTTTTGAAATTTATAGTGATAATGGGATTTATCGGATTTTAACTGCTTCGTTTAGCTGGCTGTACACACGCTTGATTCTCTTATGGAGACATATAAATCCATGGGTTTTAAAATTCTTACTAGTCAGGTATATTCCTAGGCATTGAAAATGGGGTGTTGAGTCCATTTCGTTGAGCAAGGAGTAGGTCTTGTCTATTATATATTTGGCTTATGGAACTGTATCTGTGCTAATTTCAATCTCTGGTTTTATGCAGCTCCCCAACTCACCTTTCCCCATAAGCAAGCATAAGTTGGTTTTCTAAATTTGAGACCCTGTTCTGTTTTGTATTTCAGTTCATGTGTAGCCAAGTTTACATTCCGTGTATTAGTGATATCTTATGATGTTTCTTTTTCTGTGTGACTTATTTCACATAGAATCCTCGTACCTGAATCCACTCATTATGCCGTTACAGGCCTGATGACATAGGTTTCATTGCTGAGTGCTATTCCATTTTATGTACGTAGCACAACTTCTTTATCCATTTTTCGCTTTCTGGGATGTTTAACTTGTACCGCAGACGTGGTTCTTGTAAACAGAGCCGTCCCAAATTTTGGGGTGGCCGTGTGTTTTTGATTTTAATTTCCCTAAGCTATAGGACCATAAGTGGAAATGGAATAGGCTGTGTTGCTTTGTTTCCTATGTGTTTCAGGAAACACCATCCACTTCTCCAGAGTGGCTGTTGGCAGTTTACATCCCGCCCGTCAGCATAACAAGGCCCACTGTTCTCCATGGCCTGTCCTGCCTTTCTGGATTTTACACTTTTTTCAGATGGCCCTTTTGACCGGGGGGCAGTGAGAGTTCATTGTAGTGCAGATTTCCTTTACAGGCTTGCTTGTTTGGCCAAAAAGTGCGTATGTGTTTTTTCCTGAATATATTCAGGAAAAAACGAATACGCCCTTTTTGGCCAAGTGCATCATTGTCGACATTCTGTCTCTTTTCCTATGCTTTAAGTGCAATTCCAGTCTAGCCCCTGAAATCGTTTTCCTGAAATTCTGCCCAGCTTTCAAGTCCTCTTCGCAGACTTACTTCATTATATTTTTGGACGATAGCTGTCATTTATAACTCTGCAGGTTTGTGGATTACAGTGCCCCTGAGCTCCTTTCTTCAACTCGCTTTCTTGTGAGCTGGGCTAACACGTACCCTAAACCTAATCCGTTGTCGTACCCTAAACTGTACTCTAAACCGTCCCCGTCCCCTAACTCCAACCCCAACCCTAACCGCAACCCTTACCCTTACCCGAAGCCTTACCCTAACACGTCCCCTAATCCTAAAACGTATGCTAACACTAACCCGTACCCTAACACGTACGCTCAACCTAAACCGTAGTTGTACCCTAACCTGTACCCTAAACCGTCCCCGTCCTCTAACCCTAAACCTAACCCTAACCGTAACCCTTAGCCGAAGCCTTACCCTAACCCGTCCCTTAATCCTAAACTGTATGCTAACACTAACCCGTACCCTAACACGTACACTCACCCTAAACAATTGTCATACCCTAACCTGTACCCTAAACCGTCCCCATCCCCTAACCATAACCCTAACCCTTACCCGAACCCTTACCCTAACCCATCCCCTAATTCTAACCCGTACGCTAACACTAAGCCATACCCTAACATGTACACTCAGCCTAAACCATTGTCGAACCATAACCTGTACCCTAAACTGTCCCCGTCCCCTAACCCTAACCCTAACACTTACCCGAAGCCTTACCCTAACCCGTCCCCTAATCCTAACCTTTACGCTAACATTAACCAATACCCTAACACGTACGCACAACCTAAACCGTTGTCGTACCCTAACCTGTACCCTAAAGTGTCCCCGTCCACTGAACCTAACCCTAACCCTAACCCTGACCATAACCCTTACCCGAAGCCTTACACTAACCCGTCCCCTAATCCTAACCCGTACGCTAACACTAACCCGTACCCTAACACGTACGCTCACACTAAACCGTTGTCGTACCCTAACCTGTACCCTAAGCCATCCCCGTCCCCGTCCCCGTCCCAGTCACCTAACCCTAACCCTTACCTGAAGCCTTACCTTAAACCGTCCCCTAAACCTAATGCGTACGCTAACACTAACTCGTACCCTAACACGTACGCTCACCCTAAACCGTTGTCGTACCCTAACCTATACCCTAAACCGTCCCCGTACCCGTCCCCTAACGCTAACCCTTACCCCAACCCTTACCCGAAGCCCTACCCTAAACCATACCCTAATCCTAACCCGTACGCTAACACTAACCCGTATCCTAACACGTACGCTCACCCTAAACATTTGTCGTACCGTAACCTGTACCCTAAACCGTCCCCGTCCCCTAACCCTAACCCTAACCCTAAACCTGACCCTAACCCTGACCCTAACCCTTACCCGAAGCCTAACCCTAACCCGTCCCCTAATCCTAAGCCGTACGCTAACACTAACCCGTAGCCTAACACGTACACTCACCCTAAACGGTTGTCGTACCCTAACCTGTATCCTAAACCATCCCCGTCCCCTAACCCTAACCCTAACCCTTACCCCAACCCTTACCCGAAGCTTTACCCTAAACCGTCCCCTAATCCTAACTCGTACGGTAACACTAACCTGTATCCTAACACGTACGCTCACACTAAACAGTTGTTGTACCCTAACCTGTACCCTAAACCATCCCCGTCCCCTAACCCTAACCCTAACACTTACCCGAAGCCTTACCCTAACCCGTCCCGTTAACCTAACCCGTACGCTAACACTAACCCTTACCGTAACACGTACGCTCACCCTAAACCGTTGTCGTACCCTAACCTGTACCCTAAACTTTCCCTTCCCGTAACCCTAACCCTAAACCTAACCCTAACCCTAACCCTTACCCGAAGCCTTACCCTAACCCGATGACAATCCTAACCCGTACCCTAACACTAACCCATACCCTAACACGTACGCTCACCCTAAACCGTTGTCGTACCCTAACCTGTACCTTAAACCGTCCCTGTCCTGTAACCCTAACCCTAACCCTAACCCTTACGTGAAGCCTTAACCTAACCCGTCCCCTAATCTTAACCCGTACGCTAACACTAACCCATACCCTAAAACATACGCTCACCCTAAACCGTTGTCGTACCCTAACCTGTACCCTAAACCGTCCCCGTCCCCTAACCCTAACCCTAACCCTAACCCTAAACTTTACCCGAAGCCTTACCCTAACCCGTCCCCTAATCCTAACCCGTACGCTAACACTAACCCGTACCGTAACACGTACGCTCACTTTAAATCGTTGTCGTACCCTAACCTGTACCCTAAACCGTCCCCATCTCGTAACCCTAACCCTAACCCTAACCCTAACCCTTACCCGAAGCCTTACCCTAACCCGTCCGTTAATCCTAACCCGTACGCTAACACTAAGACGTACCTTAACACGTATGCTCACCCTAAACCGTTGTCGTACCCTAAACTGTAACCTAAACTGTCCCCGTCCCCGTCCCCTAACCCTAACCCTAACCTTAATCCTAACCCTAACCCTAACCCTTACCCGAACCCTTACCCTAACCCGTCCCCTAATCCTAACCCGTACGCTAACAGTAAACTGTACCCTAACACGTACGCTTACCCTAAACCGTTGTCGTACCGGAACCTGTACCCTAAACCGTCCCCGTCCCCGTCCCCTAATCCTAACCCTAACCCTAACCCTTACCCGAAGCCTTACCCTAACCCGTCCCCTAATCCTAACCCGTACGCTAACACTAACCCATACCCTAACACGTACGCTCACCCTAAACCGTTGTCGTACACTAACCTGTACCCTAAAGCGTCCCCATCCCCTAACCCTAACCCTAAACCTAACCCTAACCCTAACCCTTACCCGAAGCCTTACCCTAACCCGTCCCATAATCCTAACCCGTACGGTAACACTAACCCGTACCCTAACACGTACGCTCACCCTAAACTCTTGTCGTTCACTAACCTGTACCCTAAACCGTCCCCATCCCCTAACCCTAACCCTAACCCTAAACCTAAACCTAAACCTTACCCGAAGCCTTACCCTAACCCGTTCCCTAATCCTAAATCGTACGCTAACACTAAACTGTACCCTAACACGTACGCTCACCCTAAACCGTTGTCATACCCTAACCTGTACCCTAAACTGTCCCCGTCCCCTAACCCTAACCGTAACCCTAAGCCTAAGCCTAACACTTGCCCGAAGCCTTACCCTAATCTGTCCTCTAATCCTAACCTGTACGCTAACACTAACAGGTACCCTAACACGTACGCTCACCCTAAACAGTTGTCGTACCCTATCCTGTACCCTAAACTGTCCCCGTCCCCTAACCCTAACCCTAACCCTAACCCTAATCCTAACCCTAACCCTAACCCTTACCCGAAGCTTTACCCTAAGCCGTCCCCTAATCCTAACTCGTACGGTAACACTAACCTCTACCCTAACACGTACGCACACACTAAACCTTTGTCGTACTGTAACCTGTACCCTAAACCGTCTCCGTCCCCGTCCCCGACCCCTAACCCTATCCCTAACCCTTACCCGAAGCCTTACCTTAACCCGTCAAATAATCCTAACCCGTATGCTAACACTAACGCGTACCCTAACACGTACGCTAACCCTAAAACGTTATCGTACCCTAACCTGTACCCTAAACCGTCACCGTCCCCTAACCCTAATCCTAAACCTTACCTGAAGCCTTACCCTAACCCGTCCCCTAATCCTAACCCGTATGCTAACACTAACCCGTACCCTAACACGTACGCTCACCCGAAACCGGTGTCGTACCCTAACCTTACCCTAAACCGTCCCAGTCCCCTAACCCTGACCCTAACCCTAACACTTACCCGAAGCCTTACCCTAACCCGTCCCCTAATCCTAACCCGTACGCTAACACAAACCAGTACCCGAACACGTACGCTCACCCTAAACCATTGTCATACACTAACCTGTACCCTAAACCGTCCGTGTCCCCGTGCCCTAACCCTAACCCTAATCCTAACCCTTACCGGAAGCCTTACCGTAACCCGTACCCTAATCCTAACCCATACATTAACACGTACGCTCACCCTAAACTGTTGTCATGCCCTAACCTCTACCCTAACCGTCCCCGTTCCCTTATCCTAAACCTAAATCTTACCCAAAGCCTTACACTAACCCGTTCCTTAATCCTAACCCATACGCTAACACTAACCCGTACGTTAACACGTACACTCACCCTAAACCGTTGTCATGCCCTAACCTCTACCCTAAACCGTCCCCGTCCTTTAACCATAACCCTAACCCTAACACTAACCCTAACCCTTACCCGAAGCCTTACCCTAACCCGTCCCCTAATCCTAACCCATATGCTAACACTAACCCGTACCCTAACACGTATGCTCACCCTAAACCGTTGTACCCTAACCTGTACCCTAAACCGTCCCCGTTCCCTAAACCTAACCCTAACCCTAACCCTAACCATTACCCGAAGCCTTACCCTAACCCATCCCCTAATTCTAACCCGTATGCTAACACTAACCTGTACCCCAACACGTACGCTCACCGTAAACTGTTGTCGTACACTAACCTGTACCCTAAACCGTCCCAGTCCCAGTCCCCTAACCCTAAACCTAATCCTTACCCGAAGCCTTACCCTAACACGTCCCCTAATCCTAACCCGTTCGCTAACACTAACACGTACCCTAACACGTACGATCACCCAAAACCGTTGTCGTACCCTAACCTGTACCCTAAACCGTCCCCGTTCCCTAACCCTAACCCTAACCCTAATCCTAACCCTTACCCGAAGCCTTTCCATAACCCGTCCCCTAATCCTAACCCGTACGCTAACACTAAGACATACCCTAAAACGTACGCTCACCCTAAACCGTTGTCGTACCCTAAACTGTAACCTAAACCGTCCCCGACCCCTAACACTAACCCTAACCCTAACGCTAACCCTAAACCTTACCCGAAGCCTTACCCTAACCCGTTCCCTAATCCTAACCCGTATGCTAACACTAACCCGTTCCGTAACACGTACGCTCACCCTAAAGCTTTGTCGTACCCTAACCTGTAACCTACACCGTCCCCGTCCCCGTCCCCGTCCCCTAACGCTAACCCTAACACTTACCCGAAGCCTTACCCTAACCCGTCCCCTAATCCTAACCCGTACGCTAACACAAACACGTACACTAACACGTACGCTCACCCTAAACTGTTGTCGTACCCTAACCTGTACCCTAAACCGTCCCCGTCCTCTAATCCTAACCCTAACCCTAAACCTTACCCGAAGCCTTACCCTAACCCGTCCCCTAATCCTAACCCGTACGATAACACTAACCCGTACGCTAACACGTACGCTCAACCTAAACCGTTGTCGTACCGTAACCTGTATCCTAAACCGTCCCGGCCCCTAAGCGTAACCCTAACCCTAACCCTAACCCTAACCCTTACCCGAAGCCTTACACTAACCCATCCCCTAATCCTAACCCGTACGCTAACACTAACCCGTACCCTAACACGTACGCTCGCGCTAAATCATTGTCGTATCGTAACCTGTACCCTAAACCGTCCCCGTCCCCGTCCCCTAACCCTAGCCCTAACCCTAATCCTAATCCTGACCCTAACCCTTACCTGAAGCCTTACCCTAACCCGTCCCCTAATCCTAACCCGTACGCTAACACTAACCCGTACCCTAACACGTATGCTCACCATAAACCGTGGTGGTACCCTAACCTGTACCCTAAACCGTCCCCGTCCCCTAACCCTAACCCTAACACTAACCCTAACCCTTATCCGAAGCCTTACCCTAACCCCTCCCGTAATCCTAACCCGTACGCCAGCAGTAACCCATACCCTAACACGTACGCTCACACTAAACCGTTGTCGTACCCTAACGTGTACCCTAAACCGTCCCCGTCCTCTAACCCTAACCCTATCCCTAACCCTAAACCTTACCCGAAGCCTTACGCTAAGCCGTCCCCCAATCCTAACCCGTACCATAACACTAACCCTTACCCTAACACGTACGCTCACCCTAAACCGTTGTCGTACACTAACCTGTACCCTAAACCGTCCCCTAACCCTAACCCTAAACCTAACCCTTACCCGAAGCCTTACCCTAACCCGTCCCCTAATCCTAACCTGTACACTAACACTAACCAGTACCCTAACACGTACGCTCACCCTAAACCGTTGTCGTACCCTAACCTGTACCTTAAACCGTCCCCGTCCCTGTCCCCTAACTCTAACCCTAACCCTTACCCAAAGCCTTACCCTAACCCGTCCCCTAATCCTAACCCGTACGCTAACACTAACCCGTACCCTAACACGTACGTTCACCCTAAACCGTTGTCGTACCGTAACCTGTACCCTAAACCGTCCCTGTCCCCTAACCCTAACCCTAACACTAACCCTAACCCTAACCCTTACCTGCAGCCTTACCCTAACCTGTCCCAGAATCCTAAACCTTTTGTTAACACTAACCCGTACCCTAAGACGTACGCTCAGCCTACACCGTTCTCATACCCTTACCTTTAACCTAAACCGTCCCCGTCCCCTAACCCTAAACCTAACCCTTACCCGAAGCCTTACCCTATCCCGTACCCTAATCCTAACCCGTACGCTAACACTAACCCGTACCCTAACACGTACGCTCACCCTAAATCATTGTCGTACCCTAACCTGTACCCTAAACCGTCCCCATACCCTAACCGTAACCCTAACCTTAACCCTAACCCTACCCCTTACCCGAAGCCTTAACCTAACCCGTCCCCTAATCCTAACCCATACCCTCACAAGTATGCTGACCCTAAAACGTTGTTGTACCCTAACCTGTACCATAAACCGTCCCCATCCCCTAACCCTAAGCCTAAACCTAACCCTTACCCGAAGTCTTACCCTAACCCGTCCCCTAATCCTAACCCGTACGCTAACACTAACCCGTACCCCATCACGTACGCTCACCCTAAACCGTTGTCATATTCTAACCTGTACTCTAAACGGTCTCCGTCCCCTAACCCTAACCGTAACCCTAAACCTAACCCTGACCCGAAGCCTTACACTAACCCGTCCCCTAATCCTAACCCGTACGCTAACACTAACCCGTACCCTAACACGTACGCTCATCCTGAACCATTGTCGTACCCTAACCTGTACCCTAAACCGTCCCCAAACCCTATCCGTAACCCTAACCATAACCCTATCCCTAAACGTTACACGAAGCCTTACCCTAAACCGTCCCCTAATCCTAACCCGTACGCTAACACTAAACCGTACCCTAACACGTACGCTCACCCTAAACCGTTGTCGTACCCTAACGTGTACCCTAAATCGTCCCCGTCCCCTAACCCTAACACTAACCCTTACCCGAAGCCTTACCCTAACCCGTCACCTAATCCTAACTCGTACGGTAACACTAAGCTGTACCCTAGCACGTACGCTGACCCTAAACCGTTGTCGTACGCTAACCTGTACCCTAAACTGTCCCCGTCCCCTAACCCTAACACTAACCCTAACCCTAACACTTACCCGACGCCTTACCCTAACCCGTCCCCTTATCCTAACCCTTACGCTAACACTAAACCATACCCTAACACGTAGGCTCAACCTAAACCGTTGTCGCACCCTAACCTGTACCCTAAAACGTCCCCGTCCCCTAACCCTAACCCTAACCCTAACCCTTACTCGAAGCCTTGCCCTAACCCATCCCATAATCCTTAACCGTACGCTAACACTAACCCGTACCCTAACACGTACGCTCAACCTACACGGTTGTCGTACTCTAACCTGTACCCTAAACCTTCCCCGTCCCATAACCCTAACCCTAATACTTACCCGAAGCCTTACCCTAACCCGTCCCCTAATCTTAACCCGTTCGCTAACACTAACACGTACCCTAACACGTACAATCACCCTAAACCTGTGTCGTACCCTAACCTGTACCCTAAACCGTCCCCGTCCCCTAACACTAACCCTAAACGTAACCCTAACCCTAACCCTAAACCTTACCCGAAGCCTTACCCTAACCCGTTCCCTAATCCTAACCCGTACGCTAACACTAACATGTACCCTAACACGTATGCTCACCCTAAACCGTTGTCGTACCCTAACCTGTACCCTAAACCATCCCCGTCCCCTAACCCTAACCCTAACACTTACCCGAAGCCTTACCCTAACCCGTCCCCTAATCCTGACCCATACGCTAACACTAACCCGTACCCTAACACTTACGCTCACCGTAAAATGTTGTCGTACCCTAACCTGTACCCTAAACCGTCCACGTCCCCTAACCCTAACCCTAACCCTAACCCTTACCCGAAGCCTTACCGTAACCCGTCCCCTAATCCTAACCCGTACGCTAACACTAACCCGTACCCTAACACGTACACTCAACCTAAACCGTTGCCGTACACTAACCTGTACCCTAAACCATCCCCGTCCCCTAACCCTAACCCTAACCCTTACCCGAAGCCTTACCCTAACCCGTCCTCTAATCCTAACCCGTACGCTAACACTCACCCATACCGTAACACGTAGTGTCACCCTAAATCGTTGTCGTACCCTAACCTGTACCCTAAACCGTCCCCGTCCCCAAACCCTAACCCTAAGCCTAACTCTTACCCGAAGCCTTAACCTAACCCATCTCCTAATCCTAACCCGTACGCTAACACTAACATGTACCCTAACACATACGCTCAACCTAAACCGTTTTCGTACCCTAACCTGTACCCTAAACCTTCCCCGTCCCCTAACACTAACCCTAACCCTAACCCTAACCCTAACCCTTAACCTTACCCGAAGCCTTACCCTAACCCGTTCCCTAATCATAACCCGTACGCTAACACTAACCCGTACCCTAACAGGTACCCTCACCCTAAAACATTGTCGTACCCTAAATTGTATCCTAAACCGTCCCCGTCCCCTAAACCTAACTCTAACCCTAACCCTAACCCTTACCCGAAGCCTTACCCTAACCCGTCCCCTAATCCTAACCCGTACGCTAACACTAACCACTACCCTAACACGTACGCTCACCCTAAACCATTGTCGTACCATAAACTGTACCCTAAACTGTCCCCGTCCCCTAACCCTAACACTAAAACTAACCCTAACCCTTACCCGAAGCCTTACCCTAACCCGTCCACTAATCCTAACCCGTACGGTAACACAAAACAGTACCCGAACACGTACGCTCACCCTAAACCTTTGTCGTACTCTGACCTGTACCCTAAACTGTCCCCGTACCCGTCCCCTAACCTTAACCCTAAATCTAATCCTAACACTTACCCGAAGCCTTACCCTAAGCCGTCCCCTAATCCTAACCCGTACGCTAACACTAACCCGTACCGTAACACGTACGCTCACCCTAAACCGTTGTCGTACCGTTACCTGTACCCTAAACCGTCCCCATCCTCTAACCCTAACCCTAATCCCAACCCTAACCCTATCCCTAAACCTAACCCTTACCCGAAGCCTTACCCTAACCCGTTCCCTAATCCTAACCCGTACACTAACACTAACCCGTTCCCTAACACGTACGCTCACCTTAAACCGTTGTCGTACCCTAACCTGTACCCTAAACCGTCCCCGTCCGCTAACCCTAACCCTAATCCTAACCCTTATCCGAAGCCTTAAACTAACCCGTCCCTTAATCCTAAACCGTAAGCTAACACTAACCTGTACCCTAACACGTACGCTCACCCTAAACCGTTGTCGTACCCTAACCTGTACCCTAAACCGTCCCCGTCCCCTAACCCTAACCATAACCCGAACCATAACCCTAAGCCTTACTTGAAGCCTTACCCTAACCCGTCCCCTAATCCTAACCCGTACGCTAACACTAACCCGTACCCTGACACGTACGCTCACTCTAAACCGTTGTCGTACCCTAAACTGCACCCTAAACCGTCCCTGTCCCCTCACCCTAGCCCTAACCCTAATCCTAACCCTAACCCTAACACTTGCCCGAAGCCTTACCCTAACCCGTCCCCTAATCCTAACCCGTACGCTAACACTAACCTGTACCCGAACACATACGCTCACCCTAAACCGTTGTCGTACACTAACCTGTTCCCTAAAGCGTCCCCATCCCGTAACACTAACCCTAACCCTAACCCTAACCCTTACCCGAAGCCTTACTCTAACCCGTCCCCTAATCCTAACCCGTACGGTAACACTAACACGTACCCTAACACGTACGCTCACCCTAAACTGTTGTCGTACCCTAACCTGTACCCTAAACCATCCCCGTCCCCTAACCCTAACCCTAACCCTAAACCTAACCCTAACACTTACCCGAAGCCTTCCCCTAAACCGTCCCCTAATCCTAACCCGTACGCTAACACTAACCCATACCCTAACACGTACGCTCACCCTAAACCATTGTCGTACCCTAACATGTACCCTAAACCGTCCCCGTCCCATAACCCTAACCCTAACCCTAAACCTTACCCAAAGCCTTACCCTAAACCGTCCCTTAATCCTTTCCCGTACGCTAACACTAACCCGTGGTACGCTCACCCTAAACCGTTGTCGTACCCTAACCTGTACCCTAAACCGTCCCCATCCCCGTCCCCTAACCCTAAACCTAAACCTTACCCGAAGCCTTACCCTAACCCGTCCCCTAATCCTAACCCGTTCGCTAACACTAACACGTACCCTAACACGTACGATCACCCTAAACCGTTGTCGTACCCTAACCTGTACCCTAAACTGTCCCCGTCCCCTAACCCTAACCCTAACCCTAAGCCTAACCCTAAACATTACCCGAAGCCTTACCCTAATAGGTCCCCTAATCCAAACCCATACGCTAACACTAACCCGTACCCTAACACGTACGCTCACCCTAAACCGTTGTCGTACACTAACTTGTACCCTAAACCGTCCCCGTCCCCTAACCCTAACCCTAAGCCTAACCCTAAACCTTACCCGAAGCCTTAGGCTAATCCGTCCCCTAATCCAAACCCGTACGCTAACACTAACCCGTATCCTAACACGTACGCTCACACTAAACTGTTGTCGTACCCTAACCTGTACCCTAAACTGTCCCTGTCCCTTAACCCTAACCCTAACCCTAACCCTAACACTTACCCGAAGCCTTGCCCTAACCCGTCCCCAATCCTTAACCGTACGCTAACACTAACCCGTACTCTAACACGTACGCTCAACCTAAACTGTTGTCGTAACCTAAGCTGTACCTGAAACTGTCCCCGTCCCTTAACCCTAACCCTAACACTAATTCTTACCCGTAGCCTTACCCTAACGCGTCCCCTATTCCTAACCCGTACGCTAACACTAACCCGTATCCTAACACGTACGCTCACCCTAAAACTTTGTGGTACCCTAACCTGTACCGTAAACCGTCCACATCCCCTAACACTAACCCTAACCCTAAACCTTACCCGAAGCCTTACCCTAACCCGTCCCCTAATCCTAACCCGTTCGCTAACACTAACACGTACCCTAACACGTACGATCAACCTAAACCGTTGTCGTACCCTAACCTGTACCCTGAACCGTCCACGTCCCCTAACCCTAACCCTAACCCTTACCCGAAGCCTTACCCCAACCCGTACCCTAATCCTAAACCGTACGCTAACTCTAACCCATACCCTAACACGTACGCTCACCCTAAACCGTTGTCGTACCCTAACCTGTACCCTAAACTGTCCCCGTCCCCTAACCCTAACCCTAAACCTAACCATAACCCTTTCCCGAAGCCTCACCCTAACACTTCCCCTATTTCTAAACCGTACGCTAACACTAACCCGTACCCTAACACGTAGGCTCAACCTAAACCGTTGTCGTACACTAACCTGTACCCTAAACCGTCCCCATCCCCTAATCCTAAACCTAACTTTAACCCTAACCCTAATCCTTACCTGAAGCCTTACCCTAAGCAGTCCACTAATCCTAACCCGTATGCTAACGCTAACCCATACCCTAGCACGTATGCTCACCCTAAACCGTTGTCGTACCCTAACCTGTACCCTAAACCGTCCCCATCCCCTAACCCTAACCCTAACTCTAAACCTTACCCGAAGCCTTACCCTAACCCGTCCCCAATCCTAACCCGTACGATAACACTAACCCGTACGCTAACACGTACGCTCAACCTAAACCGTTGTCGTACCGTAACCTGTATCCTAAACCGTCCCGGCCCCTAAGCATAACCCTAACCCTAACCCTAACCCTAACCCTTACCCGAAGCCTTACCCTAACCCATCCCCTAATCCTAACCTGTACACTAACACTAACCCGTACCCTAACATGTACGCTCAACCTAAACCGTTGTCATACCCTAACCTGTACCCTAAACCGTCCCAGTCCCCTAACCCTAAACCTAACACTTACCCGAAGCCTTACATTAACCCGTCCCCTAATCCTAACACGTACGCTAACACTAACGCATACCGTAACACGTACGCTCATCCTAAACCATTGTCGTACCCCAACCTGTACCCTAAACCGTCCCTGTCCCCTAAACCTAACCCTAACCCTAACCCTTACCCGAAGCCTTACACTAACCCATCCCCTAATCCTAACCCGTACGCTAACACTAACCCGTACCCTAACACGTACGCTCACCCTAAACCGTTGTCGTGCCTTAACGTGTACCCTAAACCATCGCCGTCCCGTAACCCTAACCCTAACCCTAACACTAACCCTAAACCTTACCCGAAACCTTACCCTAAACCGTCCCCTAATCCTAAGCCGTACGCTAACACTAACCCATACCCTGACATATACGCTCACCATAAACTTTTGTCGTACCCTAATCTGTGCCCTAAACCATCCCCATCCCCTTACCCTAACCCTAAACCTAACCCTAACCCTTACCCGAAGCCTTACCCTAAACCGTTCCCTAATCCTAGCCCGTACGCTAACACTAACCCGTACCCTAACATGTACGCTTACCTTAAACAGTTGTCGTAACCTAACCTGTACCCTAAACCGTCCCCGTCCACTAACTCTAACCCTAACGCTAACCCTAACTCTTACCCTAAGCATTACCCTAACCAGGCCCCTAATCCTAAACCGTACGCTAACACTAACCCGTACCCTAACAAGCACGCTCACCCTAAATCGTTGTCGTACCCTATCCTGTACCCTAAACCATCCCCGTCCCCGTCCCGTAACCCTAAACCTAACCCAAACCCTCACCCGAAGCCTTACGCTAACCAGTCCCCTAATCCTAACCCGTACCCTAACAAGAACGCTGACACTAAACCTTTGTCATACCCTAATCTGTACCCTAAACCATCCCCATCCCCAATCCTAACCCTAACCCTACACCTAACCATTACCTGAAGCCTTACACTAACCCGTCCTCTAATCCTAACCCGTATGCTAACACTAACCCGTAACCTAACACGAACGCTCATCCTGAACCGTTGTCATACCCTAACCTGTACCCTAATCCATCCCCTAACCCTAACTCTAACCCTAACCCTAAACCTTACCCGAAGCCTTACCCTAAACCGTCCTCTAATCCTAACCCCTACGCTAACACTAACCCGTACCCTAACACGTACGCTCACCCTAATTCGTTGTCTTACCCTAACCTGTACCCTAAATTGTCCCCGTCCCCGTCCCCTAACCCTAACCGTAAATCTAACACTTACCCGAAGCCTTAACCTAAGCCGTCCCCTAATCCTAACCCGTACGCTAACACTAACCCGTACCCAACACGTACGCTCACCCTAAACTGTTGTCGTACTCTAACCTGTACCCTAAACCGTCCCTGTCCCCTAACACTAACCCTAACCCTAACCCTTACGCGAGGCCTTACACTAACCCGGCCCCTAATCCTAACCCGTACGCTAACACTAACCCGTACCCTAACACATAGGCTTACCCTATACCGTTGTCGTATCCTAGCCTGTACCCTAAACCATCCCCGTCCGCTAACCTTAACCCTAACCATAACCCTTACCCGAAGCCTTACCCTAACTCGGCCCCTAATCCTAACCCGTACACTAACACTAACCCATACCCTAAGACGTATGCTCATCCGAAACCGTTGTCGTACCCTGACCTGTACCCTAAACCGTCCGCGTCGCCAACCCTAACCCTAACCCTAACACTAAACCTTACCCGAGGCCTTACCCTAACCCATCCCCTAATCCTAACCCGTACGCTGACACTAACCCGTACCCTAACACGTATGCTCACACTAAACGGTAGTCGTACCCTAATCTGTGCCCTGAACTGTCCCCATCCACCAACCCTAACCCTAACCCTTACCCGAAGCCTTACCCTATCCAGTACCCTAATCCTAACCCGTATGCTAACACTAACCCGTACCCTAACACATATGCTCACCCTAAATCATTGTCGTACCCTAACCTGTACCCTAAACCGTCCCCGTCCCCGTCCCCTAACCCTAACCCTAACCCTAAACAAAACCCTCACACGAAGCCTTACCCTAACCCGTCCCCTAATCCTAACCCGTACTATAACACTAACCCGTACCCTAACACGTACGCTCACCCTAAACCGTTGTCGTACACTAACGTGTACCCTAAACCGTCCCCATCCCATAACCCTAACCCTAACCCTAAGCCTAACCCTAACCCTTACCCGAAGCCTTACCCTAACCCGTCCCCTAATCCTAATCCGTACGCTAACACTAACCTGTTCCCTGACATATATGCTCACCCTAACTTTTGTCGTACCCTAATCTGTGCCCTAAACCATCCCCGTCCACTAACCCTAACCCTAACCCTAACCCTTACCCGAAGCCTTACCCTAACCCTTTTCATAATCCTAGCCCGTACCCTAACACTAACCCGTACCCTAACACGTACGCTCAGCCTAAACCTTTGTCGTACCCTAACCTGTACCCTAAACCGTCACCGTCCCCTATCCCTAACCCTAACCCTAATCCTAACCCTTACCCGAAGCCTTACCCTAACCTGTCCCCTATTCCTAACCCGTACGCTAACACTAACCCATACCCTAACTCGTACGCTCACCCTAAACCGTCCCCATCCAGTAACCCGTACCCTAAACCGTCCCCATCCCCTAATCCTAACCCTAACCCTAACCCTTACCCGAAGCCTTACCCTAACTCGTCCCCTAATCCTAACCCGTACGCTAACACTAACTCGTACCCTAACATGTACGCTCACCCTGAACCATTG
Organism: Delphinapterus leucas; assembly: GCF_059928025.1. Lineage (NCBI taxonomy): Eukaryota > Metazoa > Chordata > Mammalia > Artiodactyla > Monodontidae > Delphinapterus > Delphinapterus leucas. Next base: position 1,816,343 of record NW_028322259.1, read on the forward strand.
TCGTACCCTAACCTGTATCCTAAACTTTCCCCATCCCCTTACCCTAACCCTAACCCTAAACCTAACCCTTAAACGAAGCCTTATGTAACCCGTCCCCTAATCCTAACACGTACCGTAACACGTACTCTCACCCTAAACCATTGTCTTACCCTTACCTGTACCCTAAAAGGTCCCCGTCCCCGAACCCTAACCCTAACCCTAACCGAAATCCTGACCCTTACCCGAATCCTTACCCTAATCCGTCCCCTAATCCTAACCCATACGCTAACACTAAACTGTACCCTAACACGTACGCTCACCCTAAACCGTTGTCATACCCTAACCTGTTCCCTAAAATGTCCCCATACCCTAACCCGAACCCTAACCCTAAACCTAACCCTAACTCTTACCCGAAGCCTTACCATAACCCGGCCCATAATCCTAACCCTTACGCTAACAGTAACCCATACCCTAACACGTACGCTCACCCTAAAGATTTGTCGTACCCTAAACTGTACCCTAATCCGTCCCCGTACCCTAAACCTAACCCTAACCCTTACCCGAAGCCTTACCCTAACCTGTCCCCTAATCCTAACCCGTAGGCTAACACTAACCAGTACCCTAACACGTACGCTCACCCTAAAACGTTGTCGTACCCTAACTTGTACCATAAACCGTCCCCGTCCCCTATCCCTAACCCTAACCCTAACACTTACCCGAAGCCTTACCCTAACCCGTCCCCTAATCCTAACCCGTACGCTAACACTAACCCGTATCCTAACACGTACACTCAACCTAAACCGTTGTCATACCCTAACCTGTACTCTAAACCGTCCCGTAACCCTAACCTTAACCGTAAACCTAAACCTAAACCTAACCCTTACCCGAAGCCTTACCCTAACCCGTCCCCTAATCCTAACCCATACCCTAATATGTATGCTCGCCCTAAACCGTTGTCGTACCCTATCCTGTACCCTAAACTGTCCCCGTCCCCTAACCCTAAGCCTAACCCTAACCCTAATGCTAACCCTAAGCCTTGCCCGAAGCCTTACCCTAACCCGTCCCCTAATCCTTACCCGTACGCTAACACTAACCTGTACCCTAACACGTACGCTCACCGTAAACCGTTGTCATACCCTAAACCGTCCCCGTCTCCTAACCCTAACCCTAACCCTAACCCTAACCTGTAGGTGTCTGCACGGGCAAATTTAATGCTCATTTCCCACCAGGAAGAGGAATTAACCAAAGGCTCAGAGTGCCATGCCGGAACGAGATTAGGGCCTGAAGCAATACTGAGGTTTTGTGTCCAGCTCACAAGAAATTAGCTGTTAGGGTACCCTAACACGTATGCTCACCCTAAACCGTTGTCGTACCCTATTCCTGTTCATCTTGCGCAGAAAGTGCAAACTGTGCCAAACAGGAGGTTAAAGGCACTGACTCTCCAAGTGGGGAGAGTGTTAGTAAAGCTTCTGGAATGGTGAACGCGAGTACAAGGAACGAAAACTGAGATGCATTTGAAAACGTTTCCCAATCACACGGTGGACCATACTCTGGGTTTCCCATGCATGTTTTAGCTGAAGGAAGAATCCCTTAAACCTGGAGAGTTTGGACCCATGGAATGGGTATCATGCAGTATGACTTCAAAGGGTCTGCATTTGCTCAGCGAACCTCACAAATGCTATCAGCCTTAAGTGTCTAGCCTTATGTCTCACTCAGCTCTGGGTGTAGATGTGGTAAATCAAAGTTGCATCACAAGCCCTGAATGAATTATTTAAGAATTGCTCTCTATTTCACTGTCATTGTGTTTTGTTTTTGAAATTTATATTGATAATGGGATTTATCGGATTTTCAGTGCTGCGTTTAGGCCGCTGTACACACATTGATAATCTTACGGAGACATATAAATCCATGGGTTTTAGGATTCTTACTAGTCAGGTATATTCCTAGGCATTGAAAATGTGGTGTTGAGTCCATTTCGTTGAGCAAGGAGTAAGTCTTCTCTATTACATATTTGGCTTATGGAACGGTATCTGTGCTAATTTCAATCTCTGGTTTTATGCAGCACCCCAACTAACCTTTCCCCATTAGCAAGCATAAGTTCCTTGTCTAAATTTGAGACCCTGTTCTGTTTTGTAATTCAGCTCGTGTGTAGCCAAGTTAACATTCCGTGTATTAGTGATATCTCATGATGTTTCCTTTTCTGTGAGACTTATTTCACGTAGAATCATCGTACATGTATCCACTCATTATGCCGTTACGAGCCTGATGACATAGGTTTCATTGCTGAGTGTTATTCCATTGTACGTACGTACCACAAGTTCTTTATCCATTTTTCGCTTTCTGGGATATTTAAGTTGTACCGCAGACGAGTTTCTTGTAAACAGAGCCGTCCCAAACTTTGGGGTGGCTGTGTGTTTTTGATTTTAATTTCCCTAACCTATAGGACCATAAGTGGAAATGCCGTAGGCTGTGTTGTTTTGTTTCCTACGTGTTTCAGGAAACACCATACACTTCTCCAGAGTGGCTGTTGGCAATTTACATCCCGCCCATCAGCATAACAAGACTCCCTGTTCTCCATGGCCTGTCCTGCGTTTCTGGATTTTACACATTTTTCAGATGGCCCTATTGACCCGGGGGCAGTGAGACTTCATTGTAGTGCAGATTTCCTTTACACGCTTGCATGGTTGGCCAAAAAGCGCGTATGCGTTTTTTCCTGAATATATTCAGGAAAAAACGTATACGCGCTTTTTGGCCAAGTGCATCATTGTCGACATTCTGCCTCTTTTCCTATGCTTTAAGTGCAATTCCAGTCTACCCCCTGAAATCGTTTTCCTGAAATTCTGACCCGATTTCAAGTTCTCTTCGCAGACTTACTTCAATATATTTTTGGACGATAGCTGTCATTTATAACTCTGCAGGTTTGTGGATTACAGTGCCCCTGAGCTCCTTTCTTCAACTCGCTTTCTTGTGAGCTGGCCACATAACTGCAGGACAGCTTCAGGCCCTAATCTCTTTCAGGCAGGGCATGCTGAGCCTTTGGTTAATTCCTCTTCCTGGTGGGAAATGAACGTTACATTTGTCCGTACAGACACCTACAGCTCGTCTCTCATTGGTTTTCCCTATTCCTGTTCATCTTGCGCAGAAATTGCAAACTGTGCCAAACAGGAGGTTAAAGGCACTGACTCTCCTAGTGGGGAGAGTGTTAGTAAAGCTTCTGGAATGGTGAACGCGAGTACAAGGAACGAAAACTGAGATGCATTTGAAAACGTTTCCCAATCACACGGTGGACCATACTCTGGGTTTCCCATGCATGTTTTAGCTGAAGAAAGAATCCCTTAAACCTGGAGAGTTGGGACCCATGGAATGTGTATCATGCAGTATGACTTCAAAGGGTCTGCATTTGCTCACCGAACCTCACAAATGCTATCAGCCTGAAGTGTCCAGCCTTATGTCTCACTCAGCTCTGTGTGTAAATGTGGTAAATCAAAGTTGCATCACAAGCCCTGAATGACTTATTTAAGAATTGCTCTCTATTTCACTGTCATTGTGTTTTGTTTTTGAAATTTATATTGATAATTGGAAATATCGGATGTTCATTGCTGCGTTTAGGCCACTGTACACACGCTTGATTCTCTTACGGAGACATATAAATCCATGGGTTTTAAGATTCTTACTAGTCAGGTATATTCCTAGGCATTGAATATGGGGTGTTGAGTCCATTTCCTTGAGCAAGGAGTAGGTCTTGTCTATTATATATTTGGCTTATGGAACGGTATCTGTGCTAATTTCAATCTCTGGTTTTATGCAGCAACCCAACTCACCTTTCCCCATAAGCAAGCATTAGTTGGTTTTCTAAATTTGAGACCCTGTTCTGTTTTGTAATTCAGGTCATGTGTAGCCGAGTTTACTTTCAGTGTATTAGTGATATCTTATGATGTTTCTTTTTTTGTGTGACTTATTTCACGTAGAATCATCGTACCTGAATCCACTCATTATGCCGCTATGGGCCTGATGTCATAGATTTCATTGCTGAGTGATATTCCATTGTACGTACGTACCACAACTTCTTTATCCATTTTTCGCTTTCTGGGATATTTAAGTTGTACCGTAGACGAGGTTCTTGTAAACAGAGCCGTCCCAAACTTTGGGGTGGCCGTGTGTTTTTGATTTTAATTTCCCTAAGCTATAGGACCATAAGTGGAAATGCCATAGGCTGTGTTGCTTTGTTTCCTACGTGTTTCCGGAAACACCATACCCTTCTCCAGAGTGGCTGTTGGCAATTTACATCTCGCCCATCAGCATAACCAGGCTCCCTGTTCTTCAAGGCCTGTCCTGCCTTTCTGGATTTTACACTTTTTCGGATGGCCCTTTTGGCCGGGTGGCAGTGAGACTTCATTGTAGTGCAGATTTCCTTTACATGCTTGCTTGGTTGACCGAAAAGCACGTATGTGTTTTTTCCTGAATATATTCAGGAAAAATCGTATACGCACTTTTTGTCCAAGTGCTTCACTGTCAAATATCTGCCGCTTTTCACATGCTTTAAATGCAATTCCAATCTACCTCCTGAAATATGATTCCTGCAATTCTGCCTCGTTTTCAAGTCCTCTTTGCAGAATTACTTCAATATATTTTTGCCAATAGCTGTCATTTATAACTCTGCAGGTTTGTGAATTACAGTGCCTGTGATTTCCTTTCTTAACTCGTTTCCTTGAAAGCTGGCCACAGAACCGCAGGTTTCCTTCAGGCCGTAATCAGGGTCTGGCATGGCACTCTGAGCCTTTGGTTAATTCCTCTTCCTGGTGGGAAATTAGAGTTAAATGTGCCCCTCCAGACACCTGCCTCACTCCCAGCCCCTTGGTGATGTGTGTCCTCTGGTTTGAGGCCACATGTGCTGGGTTCCTCACCTTTCGCTGATGTGTCCCCACTGGTGTGAGGACACTCCTGCCTGGTTCCCATCCCCTTGGTGATGTGGGCCCTCCAGTGAGAGTCTGATCCTGGTTGGGTTCCTCACACTTCTGTGAGGTAGGCCCTCTTCTCTGAGGTCACTCCTGCCTGGATGGCACACCCTGCCTTGGCGACGTCGGCCCTCTGGTGGCAGTTGGAGCCTGCTGGGAGCCTCCTCCCCTCAGTGATGAGGCCCTCTGGCATCAGGCCCTAACTGCTGGGTTCCCACATTTTCTGATACGTGCTAAGTGGTGCGAGGGCACTCCTGCCACATTCCCATCCCCATGGGCATGTGGGCCTTCTGCTCTAAGGTCCCAACACCTGTGTTGTTCAGTTTCAGGATGTTGGCTCCCTAGTGTTAGTTCACTCAGGCCTAGATCCCATAGACTCTGTGCTCTGAGCCGCCTGCTGGGAGGTTCCTACTGCTGGATTCCTTACCTTTTTTATTCTTTGGGTCCTGTGTTTTCATGCTCCTCCTTCCTGACTCACTCCCAGCCCCTTTGTGATGTAGGTCCTCTGGTTTGAGGCTTCATGTGCCAGTTTCCTCACCTTTATTGATGTGGCCCCACTGGTGTGAGGACACTCCTGCCTGGTTCCCATCCCCTTGGTGATGGGGGCCCTCTGGTGAGAGTCTGATCTTGGCTGGATTCCTCACACTTCTGGGAGGTGGGCCCTCTGCTGTGAGGTCACTCCTGCCTGGCTGGCACACGTCACCTTGGCGATGTGGGCCCTCAGTTGGGAGTTGGTGCCTGTTGGGAGTCTCCTCCCCTCGGTAATGAGGGCCCTCTGGCGTCAGGCCCTAACTCATGCGCTCCCAAAATTTTCTGATGTGTGCCCTGTCGTGCGAGTACACTCCTGCCAGGGTTCCATCCCCATGGGGATGTGGGCCTTCTGCTCTGAGGTCCCACCGGCTGGGTTGCTCACAGTGTCATGATGTGAGCCCTCTGCTGTGAGTTCACTGCAGCCTGGATCCCATAGACTCTGTGCTCTGGGCCACCTGCTGGGAGGTTCAAACTGCTTGATTCCTCACATTTTTTCTTCTGTGGGCCCTGTGTGGTTAGGCTACTCCTGCCTTCCTCACTCGGAGCACCTTGGAAATGTGGGTCTTCTGGTTTAGGCCACATGGGCTGGGTTCCTCACCTTTCTGTGATGTGGCCACACTGGTGTGAAGACAGTCCTGCCTGGTTCTGATCCCCTTGGTGATGTGGGCCCTCTGGTGAGAGTCTAATCCTCTTTGGGTTCCTCACACTTTTGTGAGGTTGGCCCTCTGCTCTGAGGTCACTGCTGCCTGGCTGTCGCACCCCGCATTGGCGACGTTGGCCCTCTGGTAGCAGTTGGAGCCTGCTGGGAGCCTCCTCTCCTCGGTGATGAGGGCCCTCTGGCGTCAGGCCCTAACTGCTGGGCTCCCCACATTTTCTGATGTGTGCCCACTGGTGCGATGACACTCCTGCTTGGTTCGCTTCCCCATGGGGATGTGGGCCTTGTGCTCTGAGGTCACAATGGCTGGGTTGCTCACAGTTTCATGATGAGGGCCCTCTGTTGTGAGTTCATCATTGCCTGGATCCCATAGCCTCCGTGCTCTGGGCCACCTGCTGGGATGTTCCAACTGCTGGATTCCTCACCTTTTTTACACAATGGGCCATGTGTTTTGAGGTTAATCCTGCCTGCCTCGCTCCGAGACCCATGGTGATGAGGGCCCTCTGGTTTGAGTTCATTCTGGACTGGATCCTATGGCCTCGCTGCCCCTGGCTGCTTCCTGGGACGTTCCAACTGCGGGATTCCTCACCTTTTTTATTCAATTGGCCCTCTGTTTTCAGGCTCCCCCTGCCTTCCTCACTCCCAGCCCCTTTGTGATGTGTGTCCTCTGGTTTGAGGCCACGTGTGCTGGGTCCCTCAACTTTCGCTGACGTGGCCCCACTGGTGAGAGGACACTCCTGCCTGGTTCCCATCCCCTTGGTGATGTGGGCCCTCTGGAGAGAGTCTGATCCTTGTTGGCTCCCTCACACTTTTGTGAGGTGGGCCCTCTGCTCTGAGGTCAGTCCTGCATGGCTTGAAAACCCTGACTTGGCGACGTCGGCACTCTGGTAGCAGTTGGAGCGTGCTGGGGCCTCCTCCCCTTGGTGATGAGGGCCCTATGGCGTCAGGCCCTAACTGCTGAGCTCCCCACATTTTCTAATGTTCACCCACTGGTGTGAGGACACACCTGCCAGGTTCCCATCCCCATGGGGATGTGGGCCTTCTGCTCTGATGTCCCAAAGGCTGGGTTGCTTACAGTGTCAGGATGTGGGCCTTCTGCTGTGAGTTCACTCCGGCATGGATCCCATGGCCTCGGTGCTCTGGGCCACCTGCTTGCATCTTCCAACTGCTGGATTCCTCACCTTTTTTATTCTATATGCCTTCTGATTTGAGTCTCCTCCTGCATGCCTCACTCCGAGCCTGTTGGTGATGTGGGTCCTCTGGTTTGAGGCCACATGTGCTGGTTTCCTCACCTTTCAATGATGTGGCCCCACTGGTGTGAGGACACTCCTGCCTGGTTCCCATTCCTTTCGTGATATGTGCGCTCTGGTGGGTCTGATCCTGGTTGGGTTCCTCACCCTTCTGTGAGGTGGGCCCTCTGCTGTGAGGTCACTCCTTCCTGGATGGCACACATCGCCTTGGCCATATGGGCCCTCTGGTTGCAGTTGGAGCCTGCTGGGAGCCTCCTCCCCTTGGTGATGAGGGCACTCTGGCATGAGGCCGTAACTGCTGGGTTCCCATATATTCTGATACGTGCTAAGTGGTGCGAGGACACTCCTGCCAGGTTCCCATTCACATGGGGATGTGGGCCTTATGCTCTGAGGTCCCAACGGCTGGGTTGCTCACAGTTTCATGATGTGGGCCCTCTGCTGTGATTTCACTGCGGCCTGGATCCCATAGACTCGGTGCTCTGGGCCGCCTGCTCGGACGTTCCAACTGCTGGATTCCTCACCTTTTTTATTCTATGAGCCCTGTTTTGTCAGCCTACTCCTGCATGCTTCATTCCATGCACCTTGGAGATGTGGATCCTCTGGTTCAGGCCACATGTGCTGAGTTTCTCTCCTTTCTATGATGTGGCCACACTGGCATCAGTGTCAGGACACTCCTGCCTCTTTCAGACCCCTTAGGTGATGTGGGCCCACTGGTGAGGGTCTTATGCTGGCTGGGTTCCTCGCCCTTCTGTGAGGTGGGCCCTCTGCTGTGAGGTAAATCCTGCCTCTCTGGCACACGTCACCTTGGCGACGTGGGCCCTCAGTTGGGAGTTGTTGCGTGCTGGGTGTCTACTCCCCTTGGAAATGAGAGCACTCGGGCCTCAGGCCCTAACTCCTGGGTTCCAAAAATTTTTTGATGTGTGCGCCCAGTGGTGCGAGGACACTCCTGCCAGGTTCCCATCCCATGGGCATGTGGGCCTTCTGCTCTGTGGTCCCAACGGCTCGGTTGCTCACAGTTTCATGATGAGGGCCCTCTGTTGTGAGTTCACACCGGCCGGGATCCCATAGCCTCGCTGCTCCTTGCCGCCTGCTGGGAGATTCCAACTGCAGGATTCCTCACCTTTTTTATTCTATGGGCCCTCAGTTTTGAGGCTCCTCCTGCCTGCCTCACTCTAAGCCCCTTCGTGATGTGTGTCCCCTTATATGAGGCCATATGTGCTGGGTTCCTCACCTTTCGCTGATGTGACCCCACTGGTGTGAGGACACTCCTCCCTGGTTCCCATCCCCTTGGTAATGTGGGCCCTCTGGTGAGAGTCTGATCCTGGCTGGTTTCCTCAACCTTCTGTGTGGTGGGCCCTCTGCTGTGAGGTAAATCCTGCCTGTCTGGCACACGTCACCTTGGTGACGTGGGCCCTCAGTTAGTAGTTGGTGCCTGCTGGGGGTCTACTCCCCTTGGTAATGAGGGCACTCAGGCCTCAGGCCCTAACTCCTGGGTTCCAAAAATTTTCTGATGTGCGTCCAGTGGTGCGAGGACACTCCTGCCATGTTCCCATCCCCATGGGCATATGGGTCTTCTGTTCTGAGGTCCCAACGCCTGGGTTGCTCACAGTTTCATGATGTGGGCCCTCTGCTGTAAGTTCACTCCAGCCTGTATCCCATAGCGTCGGTGCTCTTGGCCGCCTGCTTGGAGGTTCCAACTGCTGGATTCCTCACATTTTTTATTCTTTGGCCCCTGTGTTGTGAGGCTCCTCCTGCCTGCGTCACTCCCAGCCCTTTAGTGATGTAGGTACTCGGGTTTGAGGCCACATGTGCCGGTCTCCTCAGCTTTTAGTGATGTGGCCCCACTGGTGTGAGGACACTCCTGCCTGGTTCTCATCCACTTGGTGATGTGGGCCCTGTGCTGAGAGTCTGATCCTGGCTGGATTCCTCACACTTCTGGGAGGTAGGCCCTCTGCTGTTAGGTCGCTCCTGCCTGGCTTGCACACGTCGCCTTGGACACGTGGGCCCTCTGGTTGCATTTGGAGCATGCTGGGTCCTCTTCCTCTTGGTGATGAGGGCCCTATGTTGTCAGAACCTAAGTGCTGGGCTCCACACATTTTCTGATGTGAGCCCAGTGGTGCGAGTACACTCCTGCCAGGTCCCCATCCTCATGGACATGTGGGCCTTCTGTTCTGAGGTCCCAACGGCTGGGTTGCTCACAGTTTCATGATGTGGCCCTCTGCTGTGAGTTCACTCATTTTTGTATCCCATAGCGTCGGTTCTCTGGGCCGCCTGCTTGGAGCTTCCAAATGCTGTATTCCTCACCTTTTTTATTCTATGGGCCCTCGGTTGTGAGTCGCCTCCTGCATGTCTCACTCCCAGCCCCGTCGTGATGTGTACCCCCTTGTATGAAGCCACATGTGCTGGGTTCATCAACTTTCGCTGTTGTGGCCCCACTGGTGTGAAGACACTTCTGCCTGGTTCCCATCCCCTTGGTGATGTGGGCCCTCTGGTGAGAGTCTGATCCTGGCTGCGTTCCTCAACCTTCTGTGAGGTGGGCCCTCTGCTGTGAGGTCAATCCTGCCTGTCTGGCACAAGTCACCTTGGTGAAGTGGGTCCTCAGTTGGTAGTTGGTGCATGCTGGTTGTCTACTCCCCTTGGTAATGAGGGCACTCGGGACTCAGGCCCTAACTCCTGTGTTCCAAAATTTTTCTGATGTGCGCCGAGTGGTGCGAGGACACTCCTGCCAGGTTCCCATCCCTATGGGCATGTGGGCCTTCTGTTCTGAGGTCCCAACGGCTGGGTTGCTCACAGTTTCATGATGTGGGCCCTCTGCTGTAAGTTCACTCCAGCCTGTATCCCATAGCGTCGGTGCTCTTGGCCGCCTGCTTGGAGGTTCCAACTGCTGGATTCCTCACATTTTTTATTCTATGGGCCTTCTGTTTTGAGTCTCCTCCTGCATGCCTCACTCCCATCCCCTTCGTGATGTGTTTCCCCTTGTTTGAGGCCAAATGTGCTGGGTTCCTGAACTTTCGCTGATGTGGCCCCACTGGTATGAGGACACTCCTGCCTGCTTCCCATCCCGTTGGTGATGTGGGCACTCTGGTGAGAGTCTGATCCTGGCTGGGTTCCTCAGCCTTCTGTGAGGTGGGCCCTCTGCTCTGAGGTCACTCCTGCCTGGCTGGCAAACGTTATCTTGGCGACGTGTGCCCTCAGTTGGGAGTTGGTGCCTGCTTGGAGTCTCCTCCCCTCGGTAATGTGGGCCCTCTGTCGTCAGGCCCTAACTCCTGGGCTCCCAAATTTTCTGATGTGCGCCCTGTGGTGCGAGTACACTCCTGTCAGATTCCCAGCCACATGGGAATGTGGGCCTTCAGCTCTGTGGTCCCAACGTCTGTGTTGCTCACAGTTTCATGATGAGGGCCCTCTGTTGTGAGTTCACTCAGGCCTGGATCCCATATCCTCGCTGCTCCTGGCCGCCTGCTAGGAGGTTCCAACTGCGGGATTCCTCACCTTTTTTATTCTATGGGCCCTCTGTTTTGAGGCTCCTCCTGCCTGCCTCACACCAAGCCCCTTGGTGATGTGTGTTCTCTGGTTTGAGGCCACGTGTCCTGGGTCCCTCACCTTTCGTTGATGTGGGTCCACTGGTGTGAGAACACTCCTGCCTGGTTTCCAACCCCTTGGTGATGTGGGCCCTCTTGTGAGTCTGATCTTGGTTGGGATCCTCACACTTCCGTGAGGTGGGCCCTCTGCTCTGAGGTCACTCCTGCCTGGCTGGCACACACCGCCTTGGTGATGTCGGCCCTTTGGTGGCAGTTGGAGCCGGCTGGGAGCCTGCTCGCGTCAGTCATGAGGGCCCTCTGGCGTCAGGCCATAACTGCTGGGTACCCACATTTTCTGATACATGCTAAGTTGTGCGAGGACACCCCTGCCAAGTTCCCATCCCCATGCGGATGTGGGCCTTGGGCACTGAGGTCCCAACGGCTGTGTTGCTCACCGTTTCATGATGTGGGCCCTCTGCTGTGAGTTCACTGCAGCCAGGATCGCATATATTCGGTGCTCTGGGCCGCCTGATGATAGGTTCCAACTGCTGGATTCCTCACAGTTTTTATTCTGTGGGCCTTGTGTTATGAGGCTACTCCTACCTCCCTCACTCCGAGCCCCTTGGAGATGTGGGTCCTCTGGTTTAGGCCACATGTTCCGGGTTCCTCACCTTTCTATGATTTGGCCAAACTGGTGTGAGGACACTCCTGCCTGGTTCCGATCCAATTGGTGATGTGTGTCCACTGGTGATAGTCTGATCCTGGCTGGGTTCCCCACCCTTCTGTGAAGTGGGCCCTCTGCTGTGAGGTAACTCCTGCCTGGCTTGCTCCCATTGCCTTGGTGAGGTCGGCCTTCTGCTGGCAGTTGTAGCCTGCTGGGAGCCTAATCTCCTTGGTGATGAGGGCCCTCTGGCGTCAGGCTCTAACTGCTGGGCTCCCCACTTTTTCTGCTGTGAGCCCAGTGATGCCAGGATACTCCTGTAAGGTTCCCATCCCAATGGGATGTGGGCCGTCTACTCTGAGGTCAAAACGCCTGGGCTGCTCACTGTTTCATGATGTTGGCTCTCTGGTGTTAGTTCACTCAGACCTAGATCCCATGGCCTCTGTGCTGTGTGCTGCCTGCTGGGAGTTTCCAACTGCTGGATTCCTCAACTTTTTTATTCTTTGGCCCCTGTGTTGTGAGGCTCCTCCTGCCTGCGTCACTCCCAGCCCTTTGGTGATGTAGGTACTCGGGTTTGAGGCCACATGTGCCGGTCTCCTCAGCTTTTAGTGATGTGGCCCCACTGGTGTGAGGACACTCCTGCCTGGTTCTCATCCACTTGGTGATGTGGGCCCTGTGCTGAGAGTCTGATCCTGGCTGGATTCCTCACACTTCTGGGAGGTAGGCCCTCTGCTGTTAGGTCGCTCCTGCCTGGCTTGCACACGTCGCCTTGGACACGTGGGCCCTCTGGTTGCATTTGGAGCATGCTGGGTCCTCTTCCTCTTGGTGATGAGGGCCCTATGTTGTCAGAACCTAAGTGCTGGGCTCCACACATTTTCTGATGTGAGCCCAGTGGTGCGAGTACACTCCTGCCAGGTCCCCATCCTCATGGACATGTGGGCCTTCTGTTCTGAGGTCCCAACGGCTGGGTTGCTCACAGTTTCATGATGTGGCCCTCTGCTGTGAGTTCACTCATTTTTGTATCCCATAGCGTCGGTTCTCTGGGCCGCCTGCTTGGAGCTTCCAAATGCTGTATTCCTCACCTTTTTTATTCTATGGGCCCTCGGTTGTGAGTCGCCTCCTGCATGTCTCACTCCCAGCCCCGTCGTGATGTGTACCCCCTTGTATGAAGCCACATGTGCTGGGTTCATCAACTTTCGCTGTTGTGGCCCCACTGGTGTGAAGACACTTCTGCCTGGTTCCCATCCCCTTGGTGATGTGGGCCCTCTGGTGAGAGTCTGATCCTGGCTGCGTTCCTCAACCTTCTGTGAGGTGGGCCCTCTGCTGTGAGGTCAATCCTGCCTGTCTGGCACAAGTCACCTTGGTGAAGTGGGTCCTCAGTTGGTAGTTGGTGCGTGCTGGTTGTCTACTCCCCTTGGTAATGAGGGCACTCGGGACTCAGGCCCTAACTCCTGTGTTCCAAAATTTTTCTGATGTGCGCCGAGTGGTGCGAGGACACTCCTGCCAGGTTCCCATCCCTATGGGCATGTGGGCCTTCTGTTCTGAGGTCCCAACGGCTGGGTTGCTCACAGTTTCATGATGTGGGCCCTCTGCTGTAAGTTCACTCCAGCCTGTATCCCATAGCGTCGGTGCTCTGGGCTGCCTGCCTGGAGATTCCAACTGCTGGATTCCTCACATTTTTTATTCTATATGCCTTCTGATTTGAGTCTCCTCCTGCATGCCTCACTCCCATCCCCTTCGTGATGTGTTTCCCCTTGTTTGAGGCCAAATGTGCTGGTTTCCTCACCTTTCAATGATGTGGCCCCACTGGTGTGAGGACACTCCTGCCTGGTTCCCATTCCTTTGGTGATATGTGCGCTCTGGTGAGTCTGATCCTGATTGGGTTCCTCACACTTCTGTGAGGTGGGCCCTCTGCTGTGAGGTCACTCCTTCCTGGATGGCACACATCGCCTTGGCCATATGGGCCCTCTGGTTGCAGTTGGAGCCTGCTGGGAGCCTCCTCCCCTTGGTGATGAGGGCACTCTGGCGTGAGGCCGTAACTGCTGGGTTCCCATATTTTCTGATATGTGCTAATTGGTGCGAGGACACTCCTGCCAGGTTCCCATCCACATGGAGATGTGGGCCTTATGCTCTGAGGTCCCAACGGCTGGGTTGCTCACAGTTTCATGATGTGGGCCCTCTGCTGTGATTTCACTGCAGCCTGGATCCCATAGACTCGGTGCTGTGGGCCGCCTGCTCGGAAGTTCCAACTGCTGGATTCCTCATCTTTTTTATTCTATGAGCCCTGTTTTGTCAGCCTACTCCTGCATGCTTCACTCTGTGCCCCTTGGAGATGTGGATCCTCTGGTTCAGGCCACATGTGCTGAGTTTCTCTCCTTTCTATGATGTGGCCACACTGGCATCAGTGTCAGGACACTCCTGCCTCTTTCAGACCCCTTAGGTGATGTGGGCCCACTGGTGAGGGTCTTATGCTGGCTGGGTTCCTCGCCCTTCTGTGAGGTAGGCCCTCTGCTGTGAGATCACTCCTGCCTTGCTGACACACATCACCTTGGCGACGTGGGCCCTCAGTTGCGAGTTGGTGCATGCTGGGGATCTCCTCCCCTTGGTAATGAGGGCCCTCTGGCGTCAGGCCCTAACTCCTGGACTCCCAAAATTTTCTGATGTGCGCCCTGTGGTGCGAGTACACTGCTGCCAGGTTCCCAAGCACACGGGAATGTGGGCCTTCTGCTCTGAGGTCCCAACGCCTGGGCAGCTCTCAGATTCATGATGAGGGCCCTCTGGGGTGAGTTCACTCCGGCCTGTATCCCATAGCCTCGCTGCCCCTGGCCACCTGCTGGGAGGTTCCAACTGCGGGATTCCTCACCTTTTTTATTCTATGGGCCCTCTGTTTTGAGGCTCCTCCTGCCTGCCTCACACCCAACCCCCTGGTGATGTGTGTTCTCTGGTTTGAGGCCACGTGTCCTGGGTCCCTCACCTTTCGTTGATGTGGGTCCACTGGTGTGAGAACACTACTGCCTGGTTCCCAACCCCTTGGTGATGTGGGCACTCTGGTGATTCTGATCTTGGTTGGGATCCTCACACTTCCGTGAGGTGGGCCCTCTGCTCTGAGGTCACTCCTGCCTGGCTGGCACACACCACCTTGGTGACGTCGGCCCTTTGGTGGCAGTTGGAGCCTGCTGGGAGCCTCCTCCCCTTGGTCATGAGGGCTCTCTGTCGTCAGGCCATAACTGCTGGGTACCCACATTTTCTGATACGTGCTAAGTGGTGTGAGGACACTCCTGCCAAGTTCCCATCCCCATGGGGATGTGGGCCTTCTGCTCTGAGGGCCCAACGGCTGGGTTGCTCACAGTTTCACGATGTGGGGCCTCTGCTGTGAGTTCACTGCGGCCTGGATCGTATAGACTCCGTGCACTGGGCCGCCTGCTGGGAGGTTCCAACTGCTGGATTCCTCACATTTTTTATTCTATGTGCCCTGTGTTGTGAGGCTATTCTTGCCTGCCTCACCCCGAGCCCCTTTGAGATGTGGGTCCTCTGGTTAGGGCCACATGTTCCGGGTTCCTCACCTTTCTATGATTTGGCCACACTGGTGTGAGGACACTCCTGCCTGGTTCCGATCCCCTTGGTGATGTGGGTCCTCTGGTGATAGTCTGATCCTGGCTGGTCTCCTCACCCTTCTGAGAAGTGGGCACCCTGCTGTGAGGTAATTCCTGCCTGGTTTGCTCCCATTGCCATGGCGAGGTCGGCCCTCTGCTGGCAGTTGTAGCCTGCTGGGAGCCTCCTCTCCTTGGTGATGAGGGCTCTCTGGCGTTAGGCTCTAACTGCTGGGCTCCCCACTTTTTCGGATGTGAGCCCAGTGATGCCAGGACACTCCTGTAAGGTTCCCATTCCCAAGGGGATGTGGGCCTTCTGCTCTGAGGTCCCAACGCCTGGGCTGCTCACTGTTTCATGATGTTGGCTCTCTGGTGTTAGTTCACTCAGACCTAGATCCCATGGCCTCTGTGCTGTGGGCTGCCTGCTGGGAGGTTCCAACTGCTGGATTCCTCACCTTTTTTATTCTATAGGCCCTCGCTTGTGAGTCTCCTCCTGCATGTCTCACTCCCATCCCCTTCGTGATGTGTGTCCCCTTGTATGAGGCCACATGTGCTGGGTTCATCAACTTTCGATGATGTGGTCCCAGAGGTGTGAGGACACTCCTGCCTGGTTCCCATCCCCTTGGTGATGTCGGCCCTCTGGTGAGAGTCTGATCCTGGCTGGGTTCCTCAACCTTCTGTGAGGTAGGCCCTCTGCTGTGAGGTAAATACTGCCAAGCTGGCACAGGTCACCTTGGTGACGTGGGCCCTCAGTTGGGAGTTAGTGCCTGCTGGGAGTCTCCTCCCCTTTGTAATGAGGGCCCTCTGGCGTCAGGCTCTAACTGCTGGGCTCCCAAAATTTTCTGATGTATGCCCTATGGTGCGAGTACACTCCTGCCTGGATCCCAACCCCATGGGAATGTGGGCCTTCTGTTCAGAGGTCCCAAAGCCTGGGTTGCTCACAGATACATGATGAGGGCCCTCTGGTGTGAGTTCATTCTGGACTGGATCCTATGGCCTCGCTGCCCCTGGCTGCTTCCTGGGACGTTCCAACTGCTGGATTCCTCACCTTTTTTATTCTATAGGCCCTCGCTTGTGAGTCTCCTCCAGCATGTCTCACTCCCATCCCCTTCGTGATGTGTGTCCCCTTGTATGAGGCCACATGTGCTGGGTTCATCAACTTTCGATGATGTGGCCCCAGAGGTGTGAGGACACTCCTGCCTGGTTCCCAACCACATGGGAATGTGGGCCTTCTGATCTGTGGTCCCAAAGGCTGGGTTGCTCACAGTTTCATGATGAGGGCCCTATGTTGTGAGTTCACACCAGCCGGGATCCCATAGCCTCGCTGCTCCTTGCCGCCTGCTGGGAGATTCCAACTGCAGGATTCCTCATTTTTTATTCTATGGGCCATCAGTTTTGAGGCTCCTCCTGCCTGCCTCTCTCCCAGCCTCTTGGTGATGTTTGTCCTCATGTTTGAGGCCATGTGTGCTGGGATCCTCTCCTTTCGATAATGTGGCGCCACTGGTGTGAGGACACTCCTGCCTAGTTCCCATCCCCTTGGTGATGTGGGACCTCTGGTGAGAGTCTGATCCTGGCTGGGTTCCTCACCCTTCTGTGAGGTGGGCCCTCTGCTGTGAGGTAACTTCTGCCTGGCTTTCTCCCATTGCCTTGGTGACGTTGGCCCTCTGGTGGAAGTCGGAGCGTGGTGGCAGCCTCCTCTCCTAGGTAATGAGAGCCTTCTGGCCTCAGGCTCTAACTGCTGGGCTCCCCATGTTTTCTGATGTGAGCCCAGTGATGCAAGGACACTCCTGTAAGTTTTCCCTCCCCATGAGGATGTGGGCCTTCTGCTCTGTTGTCCCAATGCCTGGGTTGCTCACAGTTCCATGATGTTGGCTCCCTGGTGTTAGTTCACTCAGGCCTAGATCCCATAGCCTCTGTGCTCTGGACCGCCTGCGGGGAGGTTCCAACTGCAGGATTCCTCACATTTTTTAATATTTGGCCCCTGTGTTGTGAGGTTCCTCCTGCCTGCCTCACTGTGAGCCCCTTGTTGATGTAGGTCCTCTGGTTTGAGGCCACATGTGCCGGTTGCCTCACCTATTAGTGATGTGGCCCCACTGGTGTGAGGACACTCCCGCCTGATTCCCATCCCGCTGGTGATGTGGACCCTCTGGTGAGAGTCTGATCCTGCTGGTTTCCATATTCAGGAAAAAACGCATATGCACTTTTTGGCCAAGTGCATCATTGTCGATGTTGTGCCCCTTTTCTTATGCTTTAAATGCAATTCCCGTCTACCTCCTGAAATCGGTTTCCTGCAATTCTGCCCCGATTTCAAGTCCTCTTCGCAGCCTTACTTCAATATAATTTTGGGCGATAGCTGTCATTTATAACTATGTAGGTTTGTGAATTACAGTGACCCTGAACTCCATTCTTCAACTCGCTTTCTTGTGAGCTGGCCACAAAACCGCAAGATTGCTTCAGACCCTAATCGGGTTCAGGCAGGGCATGCTGAGCCTTTGGTTAATTTCTCTTCCTGGTGGGAAATGAGAGTTAAATTTGCCCCTGCAGACACCTACAGCTAGTCTCTCATTGGTTCTCCCTATTCCTGTTCATCTTGCGCAGAAATTGCAAACTGTACCAAACAGGAGGTTAAAGGCACTGACTCTCCAAGTGGGGAGAGTGTTAGTAAAGCCTCCGGAATGGTGAACCCGAGTACCAGGGGACGAAAACTGAGATGCATTTAAAATCGTTTCCCAATCACACGGTGCACCATACTCTGGTTTTCCCATGCATGTTCTTGCTGAAGGAAGAATCCCTTAAACCTGGAGAGTTGGGACCCATGGAATGGGTACCATGCATTATGAGTTCAAAGGGTCTGCATTTGCTCAACGAACCTCAAGAATCCAATCAGGCCCAACTGTCCAGCATTATGCCTCACGCAGCTCTAGGTGTAGAAATGGGAAATCCAGGTTGCATCACAAGCCATGAATGAATCATTGAAGAATTTCTCTCTATTTCACTGTCATTGGGTTTTGTTCTTGAAATTTATTTTGATAATGGGATTTAGCTGATTTTCACTGCTGCGTTTACTCTGCTGTACACACGCTAGATTATCTTATGGAGACATATAAATCCATAGCTTTTAAGATTCTTACTAGTCAGGTATATTCCAATGCGTTGAATATGGGGTGTTGAGGCCATTTCGTTGAGCAAGGAGTAGGTTTTCTCTATTCCATATTTGGCTAATGGAAAGGTATCTGTGCTAATTTCAACCTCTGGTTTTATGCAGCACCCCAACTCACCTTGCCCCTTAAGCAAGCATAAGTTGATTTTCAAAATTTGAGACACTGTTCTTTTTTGTAATTCAGTTCATGTGTAGCCAAGTTTATATTCCGTGTATTAGTGATATCTTATGATGTTTCTTTTTCTGTGTGACTTATTTCACTTAGAATCATCGTATCTGAATCCACTCATTATGCTGCTACGTGCCTGATGACATAGATTTCATTGCTGAGTGATATTCCATTATACGTACGTATCACAAATTCTTTATCCATTTTTCGATTTCTGGGATATTTGACTTGTAACATCGACGAGGTTCTTGTCAACAGAGCCGTCCCAAAATATGGGGTGGCTGTGTCTTTTTGATTTTAATTTCCCTATGCTACAGGACTAAAAGTGGAAGTGCCCTAGGCTCTGTTCCTTTGTTTTCTAGGTGTTTCAGGAAACACCATATACTTCTCCAGAGTGGCTGTTGGCAATTTACATCCCGCCCATCAGCATAACAAGACTCCCTGTTCTCCATGGCCTGTGCTGCCTTTCTGGATTTTTCACTTTTTTCAGATGGCCCTTTTGACCGGGGGGCAGTGAGACTTCATGGTAATGCAGATTTCTTTAACATGCTTGCTTGGTTGGCCAAAAAGTGCGTATGCGTTTTTTCCTGAATATATAAAGGAAAAAACGCATACGCCCTTTTTGGCCAAGTGCATCATTGTCGACATTCTGCCTCTTTTCCTATGCTTTAAATGGAATTCTAGTCTACTCCCCGAAATCGTTTTCATGCAATTCTGCCCCATTTAAAAGTCCTCTTTGCAGCCTTCCTTCAATATATTTTTGGACGATAGCTGTCATTTATAACTCTGCAGGTTTGTGAATTAAAGTGCCCCAGAGATCCTTTCTTCAACTCGCTTTCTTGTGAGCTGGCAGCACACCCGCAGGATTGCTTCAGGCCCTAATCTGGTTCCGGCATGGCATGCTGAGCCTGTGGTTAATTCCTCTTCCTGGTGGGAAATGAGCATTACATTTGCCCAAGAAGACACCTACAAGCTAGTCTCTCATTGGTTCTCCCTACTCCTGTTCATCTTGCGCAGAAATTGCAAACTGTGCCAAACAGGAGGTTAAAGGCACTGACTCTCCAAGTGGGGAGAGTGTTAGTAAAGGGTCTGGAATGGTGAACCCGAGTAAAAGGGGACGAAAACTGAGATGCATTTGAAAACGTTTGCCGGTCACACAGTGCAACATACTGTGGGTTTCCAATGCATGTTTTAGCTGAAGGAAGAATCCCTTAAACCTGGAGAGTTGGGACCCATGGAATGGGTACCATGCAGTATGACTTCAAAGGGTCTGCATTTGCTCATCGAACCTCACCAATGTTTTAAGCCCGAAGTGCCCAACCTTATGTCTAACTCAGCTCTGGATGTAGATGTTGTTAATCCAGGTTGCATCACAAGCCCTGAATGAATTATTTAAGAATTGCTCTCTATTTCACTGTCCTTGTGTTTTGTTTTTGTAATTCATTTTGATACTGGGATTTATCGGATTTTCTCTGCTGCATTCATGCCGATGTACACACGCTTCATTCTCTTATGGAGACATATAAATCCATGGGTTTGAAGATTCTTACTAGTCAGGTGTATTCCTAGGCGTTGAATATGGGGTGTTTAGTCCATTTCGTTGAGCAAGGGGTAGGTCTTGACTATTACATATTTGGCTTATGGAAAGGTATCTGTGCTAATTTCTATCTCTGGTTTTATGCAGCACCCCAACTCACCTTTCCCCATAAGCAAGCATAAGTTTCTTGTCTAAATTTGAGACCCTGTTCTGTTTTGTAATTCAGTTCGTGTGTAGCCATGTTTACATTCCATGTATTAGTGATATCTTATGATGTTTCATTTTCTGTGTGACTTATTTCACTTAGAATCATCGTACCTGAATCCACTCATTATGCCGCGACGGGCCTGATGACATAGATTTCATTGCTGAGTGATATTCCATTGTACGTACGTACCACAACTTCTTTATGCATTTTTCACATTCTGGGATATTTAACGTGTACCGTAGACGAGGTTCTTGTAAACAGAGCCGTCCGAAACTTTGGGGTGGCTGTGTGTTTTTGATTTTAATTTCCTTAAGCTATAGGACCATAAGTGGAAGTGCCGTAGGCTCCGTTGCTTTGTTATTTAGGTGTCTGAGGAAACACCATACACTTCTCCAGAGTGGCTGTTGGCAATTTACATCCCACCCATTAGCATAACAAGGCTCCCTGTTCTCCATTACATGTCCTTACTTTCTGGATTTTACACTTTTTTCAGATGGCCCTTTTGACCGTTGGGCAGTGAGACTTTATTGTAGTGCAGTTTTCCTTTACACGCTTGCTTGGTTGGCCAAAAAGTGCGTATGCGTTTTTTCCTGAATATATTCAGGAAAAAACGCATACGCCCTTTTTGGCCAAGTGCATCATTGTCGATATTCTGCCTCTTTTCCTATTCTTTAAGTGCAATTCCAGTCTACCCCCTGAAATCGTTTTCCTGAAATTCTGCCCCGCTTTCAAGTCCTCTTAGAAGACTTACTTCAATATATTTTTGGACGATAGCTGTCATTTATAACTCTGCAGGTTTGTGGATTACAGTGCCCCTGAGCTTCTTTCCTCAACTCGCATTCTTGTGAGCTGGCCGCAAAACCGCAGGATTGCTTCAGGCCCTAATCTGTTTCAGGCAGGGCACACTGAGCCTTTGGTTAATTCCTCTTCCTGGTGGGAAATGAGTGTTACATTTGCCCGTGTAGACACCTATAGCTAGTCTCTCATTGGTTCTCCCTATTCCTGTTCATCTTGAGCAGAAATTGCTAACGGTGCCAAACAGGAGGTTAAAGGCACTGACTATACAAGTGGGGAGAGTGTTAGTAAAGCGTCTGGAATGGTGAAACCGAGTACCAGGGGACGAAAACTGAGATGCATTTGAAAACGTTTCGCAATCACACGGTGGACCATACTCTGGGTTTCCCATGCATGTTTTAGCTGAAGGAAGAATCCCTTAAACCTGGAGAGTTGGGACCAATGGAATGGGTACCATGCAGTATGACTTCAAAGGGTCTGCATTTGCTCAACGAACCTCACCAATGCTATCAGCCCGAAGTGTCCAGCCTTATGACTCACCCAGCTCTAGGTGTAGATGTGGTAAATCCAGGTTGCACCACAAGCCCTGAATGAATTATTTAAGAATTGCTCTCTATTTCACTGTCATTGTGTTTTGTTTTTGAAATTTATTTTGATAATAGGATTTTTCCGATTTTCACTGCTGCGTTTAGGCCACTGTACACACGCTGGATTTCCTTATGGAGACATATAAATCCATGGGTTTTAAGATTCTTACTTGTCAGGTACATTCCGAGTCGTTGAATATGTGGTGTTGAGTCCATTTCATTGAGCAAGGAGTAGGTCTTGTCTATTATATATTTGGCTTATGGAATGGTATTTGTGCTAATTTCAATCTCTGGTTTTATGCAGCACCCCAAGTCACCTTTCCCCATAAGCAAGCATAAGTTGGTTTTCTAAATTTGCAACCCTGTTCTTTATTGTCATTCAGTTCGTGTGTAGCCAAGTTTACATTCCGTGTATTAGTGATATCTTATGATGTTTCTTTTTCTGTGTGACATATTTCTCGTAGAATCCTCGTACCTGAATCCACTCATTATGCCGCTACGGGCCTGATGACATAGATTTCATTGCTGAGTGATATTCCATTGTACGTACGTACCACAACTTCTTTATCCATTTTTTGCTTTCTCAGATATTTAACGTGTACTGTAGATGAGGTTCTTGTAAACAGAGCCGTCCCAAACTTTGGGGTGGCTGTGTGTTTTTGTTTTAATTTCCCTAAGCTATAGGACCATAAGTGGATGTGCCATAGGCTGTGTTGCTTTGTTTCCTACGTTTTCCAGGAAACACCATACACTTCTCCAGAGTGGCTGTTGGTAATTTACATCCCGCCCATCAGCATAACAAGGCTCCCTGTTCTCCATGACCTGTCCTGCCTTTCTGGATTTTACACTTTTTTCACATGGCCCTTTTGACTGGGGGGCAGTGAGGCTTCATTGTAGTGCAGACTTACTTTACACGCTTGCTTGGTTGGCCAAAAAGGGCGTATGCGTTTTTTCCTGAATATATTCAGGAAAAAACGCATACGCCCTTTTTGGCCAAGTGCATCATTGTCGACATTCTGCCTCTTTTCCTATGCTTTAAGTGCAATTCCAGTCTACCCCCTGAAATTGTTTTCCGGCAATTCTGCCCCGCTTTCAAGTCGTCTTCGCAGCCTTCCTTCAATATATTTTTGGACGATAGCTGTCATTTATAACTCTGCAGGTTTGTGAGTTACAGTGCCCCTGAGATCCTTTCTTCAACTCGCTATCTTGTGAGCTGGCCGCAAACGCACAGGATTTCTTCAGGCTCTAATCTGGTTCCGGCACGGCATGCTGAGCCTTTGGTTAATTCCTCTTCCTGGTGGGAAATGAGCGTTAAATTTGCCTGTGCAGACACCTACAGCTAGTCTCTCATTGGTTCTCCCTATTCCTGTTCATCTTGCGCAGAAATTGCAAACTGTGCGGAACAGGAGGTTAAAGGCACTGACTCTCCAAGTGGGGAGAGTGTTAGTAAAGGGTCTGGAATGGTGAACCCGAGTAAAAGGGGACGAAAACTGAGATGCATTTGAAAACGTTTCCCGGTCATACGGTGCAGCATACTGTGGGTTCCTCTGCATGTTTTAGCTGAAGGAAGAGTCCCTTAAACCTGGAGAGTTGGGACCCATGGAATGGGTACCATGCAGTTTGACTTCAAAAGGTCTCCATTTGCTCATCGAACCTCACCAATGCTATCAGCCCGAAGTGCCCAACCTTATGTCTCACTCAGCTCTGGGTGTAGATGTGGTAAA
Source organism: Delphinapterus leucas (assembly GCF_059928025.1). Lineage (NCBI taxonomy): Eukaryota > Metazoa > Chordata > Mammalia > Artiodactyla > Monodontidae > Delphinapterus > Delphinapterus leucas. The sequence goes on from NW_028322259.1 coordinate 1,839,662, forward strand.
TCCAGGTTGCATCACAAGCCCTGAATGAACTATTTAAGAATTGCCCTCTATTTCACTGTCCTTGTATTTAGTTTTTGTAATTCATTTTGATAATGGGATTTATCGGATTTTCTCTGCTGCATTCATGCCGCTGTACACACGCTTCATTCTCTTACGGAGACATATAAATCCATGGGTTTGAAGATTCTTACTAGTTAGGTGTGTTCCTAGGCGTTGAATATGGGGTGTTTACTCCATTTCGTTGAGCAAGGGGTAAGTGTTGACTATTACATATTTGGCTTATGGAAAGGTATCTGTGCTAATTTCTATCTCTGGTTTTATGCAGCACCCCAACTCACCTTTCCCCTTAAGCAAGCATAAGTTGGTTTTCTAAATTTGAGACCCTGTTCTGTTTTGTAATTCAGTTCATGTGTAGCCAAGTTTACATTCCGTGTATTAGTGATATCTTATGATATTTCATTTTCTGTGTCACTTATTTCACTTAGAATCATCGTACCTGAATCCACTCATTATGCCGCGACGGGCCTGATGACATAGATTTCATTGCTGAGTGATATTCCATTGTACGTACGTACCACAACTTCTTTATCCATTTCTCACATTCTGGGATATTTAACATGTACCGTAGACGAGGTTCTTGTAAACAGAGCCGTCCGACACTTCGGGGTGGCTGTGTGTTTTTGATTTTAATTTCCCTAAGCTATAGGACAATAAGTGGAAGTGCCGTAGGCTCTGTTGGTTTGTTTTTTAGATGTTCCAGGAAACACCATACACTTCTCCAGAGTGGCTGTTGGCAATTTACATCCCGCCCATCAGCATAACAAGGCTCCCTGTTCTCCATGGCCTGTCCTGCCTTTCTGGATTTTACACTTTTTTCAGATGGCCATTTTGACCGGGGGGCAGTGAGACTTCATTGTAGTGCAGATTTCTTTAACATGCTTGTTGGTTTGCCAAAAAGGGCTTATGCGTTTTTTCTTGAATATATTCAGGAAAAAACGCATAAGCACTTTTTGGCCAAGTGCATCATTGTCGCCATTTTGCCTCTTTTCCTATGCTTTAAGGGCAATTCCAGTCTACCCCCTGAAATCGTTTTCTTGAATTTCTGCCCCGCTTTCAAGTCCTCTTCTCAGACTTACTTCACTATATTTTTGGACGATAGCTGTCATTCATAACTCTGCATGTTTGTGAATTACAGTGCCCCTGAGCTCCTTTCTTCAACTCGCTTTCCTGTGATCTGGCCGCAAAACCGCAGGGTTGCTTCAGGCCCTAATCTGGTTCCTTCAGGGCATGCTGAGCCTTTGGTTAATTCCTCTTCTAGGTGGGAAATGAGCGTTACGTTTGCCCGTGCAGACACGTACAGCTAGTCTCTCATTGGTTCTCCCTATTCCTGTTCATCTTGTGCAGAGATTGCAAACTGTGCCAAACAGGAGGTTAAAGGCACTGACTGTCCAAGTGGGGAGGGTGTTAGTTAAGCGTCTGGAATGGTGAACCCATGTATAAAGGGACGAAAACTGAGATGCATTTGAAAACGTTTCCGAATCACATGGTGGACCATACACTGGGTTTCCCATACATGATTTAGTGGAAGGAAGTATCCCTTAAACTTGGAGAGTTGGGACCCATGGAATGGGTACCATGCAGTATGACTTCAACGGGTCTGCATTTGCTCACCGAACCTCACCAATGCTATCAGACCGAAGTGTCCGGCCTTATGTCTCCCCAGCTCTGGGTGTAGATGTGGGAAATCGAGGTTGCATCAGAAGCCCTGAGTGAATTATTTAAGAATTGCTCTCTATTTCACTGTCATTGTGTTATGTTTTTGAAATTTATTTTGATAATGGGATTTATCGGATTTTCACTGCTGTGTTTAGGCCACTGAACACACGCTTGATTCTCTTATGGAGACATATATATCCATGGGTTTTAAGATTCTTGCTAGGCAGGTATATTCCTAGGCGTTGAATATGGGGTGTTGAGTCCATTTCGTTGAGCAAGGAGTAGGTCTTGTCTATTACATATTTGGCTTATGGAACGGTATCTGTGCGAATTTCAACCTCTGTTTTTATGCAGCACCCCAACTCACCTTTCCCAAAAAGCAAGCATAAGTTGGTTTTCTAAATTTGAGACCCTGTTCTGTTTTGTAATTCACTTCATGTGTAGCCAAGTTTACATTCCGTGTATTAGTGATATCTTATGATGTTTCTTTTTATGTGTGACCTATTTCACGTAGAATCATCGTACCAGTATCCACTCATTATGCCGCTACGGGCCTGATCACATAGATTTCATTGCTGAATGATATTCCATTGTACGTACGTAACACAACTTCTTTTTCCATTTTTCGCTCTCCGGGATATTTAACTTTTACCGTAGACGAGGTTCTTATAAACAGAGCCATTCCAAACTTTGGGGTGGCTGTGTGGTTTTGATTTTAATTTCCCTAAGCTATAGGACCGTAAGTGGAAGTGCCATAGGCTGTGTTGCTTTGTTTCCTACGTGTTTCAGAACACCATACATTTCTCCAGAGTGGCTGTTGGCAATTCACATCCCGCCCATCAGCATAACAATGCTCCCTCTTCTCCATGGCCTGTCCTGCCTTTCTGGATTTTACACTTTTTTCAGATGCCCCTTTTTACCGTGAGGCAGTGAGACTTCATTGTAGTGCAGATTTCCTTTACACGCTTGCTTGGTGGGCCAAAAAGGGCTTATGCGTTTTTTCCTGAATATATTCAGGAAAAAACGCATAAGCCCTTTTTGGCCAAGTGCATCATTATCGCCGTTCTGCCTCTTTTCCTATGCTTTAAGGGCAATTCCAGTCTACCCCCTGAAATCGTTTTCCTGAATTTCTGCCCCGCTTTCACGTCCTCTTCGCAGACTTACTTCAATATATTTTTGGACGATAGCTGTCATTTATAACTTTGCAGTTTTGTGAATTACAGTGCCCCTGAGCTCCTTTCTTCAACTCGCTTTCCTGTGAACTGGCCGCAAAACCGCAGGATTGCTTCAGGCCCTCATCTGGTTCTGGCAGGGCATGCTGAGCCTTTGGTTAATTCCTCTTCCTGGTGGGAAATGGGCATTACATTTGCCCGTGCAGACACCTACAGCTAGTCTCTCATTGGTTCTCCCTATTCCTGTTCATCTTGCACAGAAATTGCAAACTGAGCCAAACAGGAGGTTAAAGGCACTGACTCTCCAAGTGGGGAGAGTGTTAGTTAAGCATCTGCGATGGTGAACCCGAGTATAAAGGGACGAATCTGAGATGCATTTGAAAACGTTTCCCAATCACATGGTGGACCATACTCTGGGTTTCCCATACATGATTTAGCTAAAGGAAGAATCCCTTAAACCTGGAGAGTTGGGACCCATGGAATGGGTACCATGCAGTATGACTTCAAAGGGTCTGCATTTGCTCACCGAACCTCACCAATGTTATCAGGCCGAAGCGTCCGGCCTTATGTCTCCCCAGCTCTGGGTGTAGATGTGGGAAATCCAGGTTGCATCAGAAGCCCTGAGTGAATAATTTAAGAATTGCTCTCTATTTTACTGTCATTGTGTTTTGTTTTTGAAATTTATTTTGATAATGGGATTTATCGGATTTTCACTGCTGCGTTTAGGCCACTGAACAAACGCTTGATTCTCTTATGGAGACATATAAATCCATGGGATTTAAGATTCTTACTAGGCAGGTATATTCCTAGGCATTGAATATGGGGTGTTGAGTCCATTTCGTTGAGCAAGGAGTAGGTCTTGTCTATTACATATTTGGCTTATGGAACGGTACCTGTGCGAATTTCAATCTCTGTTTTTATGCAGCACCCCAACTCACCTTTCCCAAAAAGCAAGCATAAGTTGGTTTTCTAAATTTGAGACCCTGTTCTGTTTTGTAATTCAGCTCATCTGTAGCCAAGTTTACATTCCGTGTATTAGTGATATCTTATGATTTTTCTTTTTTTGTGTGACCTTTTTCACGTAGAATCGTCGTACCTGAATCCACTCATTATGAAGCTACGGGCCTGATGACGTGGATCTCATTGCTGAGTGATATTCCATTGTACGTACGTACCACAACTTCTTTATCCATTTTTTGCTTTCTCGGATATTTAACTTGTACCGTAGACGAGGTTCTTGTAAACAGAGCCGTCCCAAACTTTTGGGTGGCAGTGTGTTTTTGAATTTAATTTCCCTAAGCTATAGGACCGTAAGTGGAAGTGCCATAGGCTCTGTTGCTTTGTTTCCTACGTGTTTCAGGAAACACCATTCACTTCTCCAGAGTGGCTGTTGGCAATTTACATCCCGCCCATCAGCATAACAAGGCTCCCTGTTCTCCATGACCTGTCCTGCCTTTCTGGATTTTACACTTTTTTCAGATGGCCCTTTTGACCGGGGGGCAGTGAGACTTCATTGTAGTGCAGATTTCTTTACATGCTTGCTTGGTTGGCCAAAAAGGGCGTATGCGTTTTTTCCTAAATATATTCAGGAAAACACGCATATGCACTTTTTTGCCAAGTGCATCATTGTGGACATTCTGCCTCTTTTCCTATGCTTTAAGTGCAATTCCAGTCTACACCCTGAATTCGTTTTCCTGAAATTCTGCCCCGCTTTCAAGTCCTCTTCGAAAACTTACATCAATACATTTTTGGACGATAGCTGTCATTCATAACTCTGCAGGTTTGTGAATTACAGTGCCCCTGAGCTCCTTTCTTCAGCTCGCTTTCTTGTGAGTTGCCCGCAAAACCGCAGGATTGCTTCAGGCCCTAATCTGGTTCCGGCAGGGCACGATGAGCCTTTGGTTAGTACCTCTTCCTGGTGGGAAATGAGCGTTCCATTTGCCCATGCATACACCTACAGCTAGTCTCTCATTGGCTCTCGCTATTCCTGTTCATCTTGCGCCGAAATTGCAAACTGTGCCAAACAGGAGGTTAAAGACACTGACTCTCCAAGTGGGGAGAGTGTTAGTAAAGCGTCTGGAACGGTGAACCCGAGTACCAGTGGTCGAAACATGAGATGCATTTGAAAACGTTTCCCAATCACAAGGTGGACCATACTCTGGGTTTCCCATGCATGTTTTAGCTGAAGGAAGAATCCCTTAAACCTGGAGAGTTGGGACCCATGGAATGGGTACCATGCAGTATGACTTCAAAGGGTCTGCGTTTGCTCACCAAACCTCACCAATACTATCAGCTCGATGTGTCCAGCCTTATGTCTCAACCAGCTCTGGGTGTAGATGTGGTAAATCCAGGTTGCATCACAAGCCCTGAATGAATTATTTAAGAATTGCTCTCTATTTCACTGTCATTGTGTTTTGTTTTTGAAATTTATTTTGTTAATGGGATTTATCGGATTTTCACTGCTGCGTTTAGGCCACTGTACACACGCTTGACTTCCTTATGGAGACATATAAATCCATGGGTCTTAAGTTTCTTACTTGTCAGGTATATTCCCAGGTGTTGAATATGGGGTGTTGAGTCCATTTCGTTGAGCAAGGAATTGGTCTTGTCTATTATATATTTGGCTTATGGAACGGTATCTGTGCTAATTTCAATCTCTGGTTTTATGCTGCACCCCAACTCACCTTTCCCCATAAGCAAGCATAAGTTGGTTTTCTAAATTTGAGACCCTGTTCTGTTTAGTAATTCAGTTCATATGTAGCCAAGTTTACGTTCCGTGTATTAGTGATATCTTATGATATTTCTTTTCCTGTGTGACTTATTTCTCGTAGAATCGTCGTACCTGAATCCACTCACTATGCCGCTACGGGCCTGATGACGTAGATCTCAGTGCTGAGTGATATTCCATTGTACGTACGTTCCACAACTTCTTTATCCATTTTTTGTTTTCTCGGATATTTAACTTGTACCGTAGACGAGGTTCTTGTAAACAGAGCCGTCCCAAACATTGGGGTGGCTGTGTGTTTTTGATTTTAATTTCCCTAAGCTATAGGACCATAAGTGGAAGTGCCATAGGCTGTGTTGCTTTGTTTCCTACGTGTTTCAGGAAACACCATACACTTCTCCAGAGTGGCTGTTGGCAATTTAAATCCCGCCCATCAGCATAACAAGGCTCCCTGTTCTCCATGACCTGTCCTGCCTTTCTGGATTTTACACTTTTTTCAGATGGCCCTTTTGACGGGGGGGCAGAGAGACTTCATTGTAGTGCAGATTTCCTTTACACTCTTGCTTGGTTGGCCAAAAAGGGCATATGTGTTTTTTCCTGAATATATTCAGGAAAAAATGTTTACGCACTTTTGTCCAAGTGCATCACTGTCAAAGATCTGCCGCTTTTCACATGCTTTAAATGCAATTCCAATCTACCTCCTGAAATATGATTCCTGCAATTCTGCCTCGTTTTCAAGTCCTCTTTGCAGACTTACTTCCATATATTTTTGCCAATAGCTGTCATTTATAACTCTGCAGGTTTGTGAATTACAGTGCCCGTGATTTCCTTTCTTAACTCGTTTCCTTGAAAACTGGCCACAGAACCGCAGGTTTGCTTCAGGCCGTAATCAGGGTCCGGCACGGCACTCTGAGACTTTGGTTCATTCCACTTCCTGGTGGGAAATTAGAGTTCAATGTGCCCCTCCAGACACCTGCCTCACTCCTAGCCCCTTGGTGATGTGTGTCCTCTGGTTTGAGGCCACATGTGCTGGTTTCCTCACCTTTGGCTGATGTGGCCCCACTGGTGTGAGGACACTCCTGCCTGGTTCCCATCCCCTTGGTGATGTGGGCCCTCCGGTGAGAGTCTGATCCTGGTTGGGTTCCTCACACTTCTGTGAGGTGGGCCCTCTTCTCTGAGGTCACTCCTGCCTGGCTGGCACACCCCGCCTTGGCGACGTCGGCCCTCTGGTGGGATTTGGTGCCTGCTGGGTGTCTCCTCCCCTCGGTAATGAGGGCCCTCTGGCGTCAGGCCCTAACTCCTGGGCTCCCAATATTTTCTGATATGCGCCCTGTGGTTCGAGTACACTCCTGCCAGGTTCCCAACCCCATGGGAATGTGGGCCTTCTGCTCTGAGGTCCCAACCGTGGGTTGCTCAGTTTCATGATGAGGGCCCTCTGCTGTGAGTTCTCTCCGGCCTGGATCCCATAGCCTCGCTGCTCCTGGCCACCTGCTGGGAGGTTACAACTGCGGGATTCCTCACCTTTTTTCTTCTATGGGCCTCTGTTTTGAGACTCCTCCTGCCTGCCTCACTCCCAGCCCCTTGGTGATGTGTGTCCTCTGGTTTGAGGCCACGTATGCTGGGTCCCTCGCCTTTCGATGATGTGGCCCCACTAGTGTGAGGACACTCCTGCCTGGTTCCTATCCCCTTGATGATGTGGGCCCTCTGGTGAGAGTCTGATCCTGGCTGGGTTCCTCACCCTTCTGTGAGGTGGGCCCTCTGCTGTGAGGTCACTCCTGCCTGGCTGGCACACCCCGCATTGGCGACGTCGGCCTTCTGGTAGCAGTTGGAGCTTGCTGGGAGCCTCCTCTCCTCAGTGATGAGGGCCCTCTGGCGTCCGGCCCTATCTGCTGGGCTCCCCACATTTTCTGATGTGTGCCCACTGGGGCGATGACACTCCTGCTTGGTTCCCTTCCCCATGGGGATGTGGGCCTTGTGCTCTGAGGTTACAACGGCTGGGTTGCTTACAGTATCACGATGAGGGCCCTCTGTTGTGAGTTCATCACTGCCTGGATCCCATAGCCTCGGTGCTCTGGGCCGCCAGCTGGGATGTTCCAACTGCTGGATTCTTCACCTTTTTTATACAATGGGCCATGTGTTTTGAGGTTAATCCTGCCTGCCTCGCTCCGAGACCCATGGTGATGTGGGTCCTCTGGTTTGAGGCCACATGTGCTGGGTACCTCAACTTTCGATGATGTGGCCCCACGGGTGTGAGGACACTCCTGCTTGGTTCCCAGCCCCTTGCTTATGTGGGCACTCTGGTGAGAGTCTGATCCTGACTGGGTTCCTTACCCTTCTGTGAGGTGGGCCCTCTGATGTGAGGTCACTCCTGCCTGATGGCTCATGACGCCTTGGCGACGTAGGCCCTCTGTTGGCCACTGAAGCATGCTGGGAGCCTCCTACCCTCTTTAATAAGGGCCCTGGAAGAAACGCATATGCCCTTTTTGACCAAGTGCATCATTGTCGAGGTTCTGCCTCTTCTCCTATACTTTCAGAGGACTTCCCGTCTACCTCCTGAAATCTTATTCCTGGAATTCTGCCCCGCGTTCAAGTCCTCTTTGCAGCCTTACTTCAATATATTTTTGGACGATAGCTGTCATTTATAACTCTGCAGGTTTGTGAATTACAGTGTCCCTGAGCTCCTTTCTTCAACTTGCTTTCTTGTGAGCTGGCCGCAAAACCGCAGGATTGCTGCAGGACCTAATCTGGTTCCGGCACGGCATGCTGAGCCTTTGGCTAATTCCTCTTCCTGGTGGGAAATGAGCATTAAATTTGTTCGTGCAGACACCTACAGCTAATCTCTCATTGGTTCTCCCTATTCCTGTTCATCTTGCGCAGAAATTCCAAACTGTGCCAAACAGGAGGTTAAAGGCACTGACTCTCCAAGTGGGGAGAGTGTTAGTAAAGCGTCTGGAATGGTAAAACCGAGTACGAGGGGACGAAAACTGAGATGCATTTAAAAAGGTTTCCCGGTCACACGGTGGACCATATTCTGGGTTGCCCATGCATGTTTTGGCTAAAGGAAGAATCCCTTAAACCTGGAGAGTTGGGACCCATGGAATGGGTACCATGCAGTATGACTTCAAAGGGTTGCCTTGGCTCACCGAACGTCACCAATGCTATCAGCCCGAAGTGTCCAGCCTTATGTCTCACTCAGCTCTGGGTGTAGATGTGGTAAATCCACGTTGCATCACAAGCCCTGAATGAATTATTTAAGAATTGCTCTCTATTTCACTGTCATTGTGTTTTGTGTTTGTAATTTATTTTGATAATGGGATTTATCGGATTTTCACTGCTGCGTTTATGCCGCTGTACACATGCTTGATTCTCTTATGGAGACATATAAATCCATGGGTTTTCAGATTCTTACTAGTCAGGTATATTCCTAGGCATTGAATATGGGGTGTTGAGTCCATTTCGTGGAGCAAGGAGTAGGTCCTGACTATTACATACTTGCTTATGGAAAGGTATCTGTGCTAATTTCAATCTCTGGTTTTATGCAGCACCACAACTCACCTTTCCCCATAAGCAAGCATAAGTTGGTTTTCTAAATTTGAGACCCTTTTCTGTTTTGTAATTGAGTTCATTTGCAGCCATGTTTACATTCCGTGTATTTGAGATATCTTATGGTGTTTCTTTTTCTGTGTGACTTAGTTAACTTAGAATCATCGTACCTGAATCCACTCATTATGCCGCGACGGGCCTCATGACATAGATTTCATTGCTGAGTGATATTCCATTGTACGTACGTACCACAACTTCTTTATCCATTTTTCGCTTTCTGGGATATTTCACTTGTACCGTAAACGAGGTTCTTGTAAGCAGAGCCGTCCAAAATTTATGGGTGGCTGTGTCTTTTTGATTTTAATTTCCCTAAGCTATAGAACCATAAGTTGAAGTGCCGTGGCTCCGTTGCTTAATTTTTTAGGTGCTTGAGGAAAACCATACACTTCTCCAGAGTGGCTGTTGGCAATTTACATCCCGCCCATCAGCATAACAAGGCTCCCTCTTCTCCATGACCTGTCCTGCCTTTCTAGATTTTACACTTTTTTCAGATGGCCCTTTTGACCGGGGGCAGTGAGACTTCATTGTAGTGCAGATTTCGTTTACACGCTTGCTTGGTTGGCCAAAAAGGGCGTATGCGTTTTTTCCTGAATATATTCAGGAAAAAACGCATACGCCCTTTTTGGCCAAGTGCATCATTGTCGACATTCGGCCTCTTTTCCTATGCTTTAAGTGCAATTCCAGTCTACCTCCTGAAATCGTTTTCCTGAAATTCTGCCCCGCTTTCAAGTCCTCTTCGAAGACTTACTTCAATACATTTTTGGACGATAGCTGTCATTCATAACTCTGCAGGTTTGTGAAATACAGTGCCCCTGAGCTCCTTTCTTCTACTCGCTTTCTTGTGAGCTGGCCGAAAACCTCAGGATTGCTTTAGGCCCTAATCTGTTTCCGGCAGGGCACGCTGAGCCTTTGGTTAATTCCTCTTCCTGGTGGGAAATGAGCATTCCATTTGACCGTGCAGACACCTACAGCTAGTCTCTCATTGGTTCTCCTTATTTTGTTCATCTTGTGCAGAAATTGCAAAGTGTGCCAAACAGGAGGGTAAAGGCACTGACTCTCCAGGTGGGGAGAGTGTTAGTAAAGCGTCTGGAATGGTGAACCCGAATACCAGGGTTTGAAAACTGAGATGCATTTGAAAACGTTTCCTGGTCACACGGTGCACCATACTGTGGGTTTCCCATGCATGTTTTAGCTGAAGGAAGAATCCCTTAAACCTAGAGATTTGGGAACCTGGGAATGGGTACCATGCAGTATGACTTCAAATGGTCTCCGTTTGCTCACCGAACCTCACCAATGCTATCAGCCCGACGTGTCCAGCCTTATGTCGCACCCAGCTCTGGGTGTAGATGTGGTAAATCCAGGTTGCATCACAAGCCCTGAATGAATTATTTGAGAATTGCTCTCTATTTCACTGTCATTGTGTTTTGTTTTTGAAATTTATTTTGATAATGGGATTTATCGGATTTTCACTGCTGTGTTTAGGCCGCTGTACACACGCTTGATTCCCTTATGCAGACATATAAATCCATGGGTTTTAAGATTCTTACTTGTCAGGTATATTCCCAGGCGTTGAATATGGGGTGTTGAGTCCATTTCGTTGAGCAAGGAGTAGGTCTTGTCTATTATATATTTGGCTTATGGAAAGGTATCTGTGCTAATTTCAATCTCTGCTTTTAAGCAGCACCCCAACTCACCTTTCCCCTTAAGCAAGCATAAGTTGGTTTTCTAAATTTGAGACCCTGTTCTGTTTTGTAATTCAGTTCATGTGTAGTCAAGTTTAAATTCCGTGTATTAGTGATATCTTATGATGTTTCTTTTTCTGTGTGACATATTTCTCGTAGAATCATCGTACCTGAATCCACTGATTATGCCGCTACGGGCCTGATGACGTAGACTTCATTGCTGAGTCATATTCCATTGTACGTGCGTACCAAAACTTCTTTATCCATTTTTTGCTTTCTCGGATATTTAACTTGTACCGTAGACGAGGTTCTTGTAAACAGAGCCGTCCCAAACATTGGGGTGGCTGTGTGTTTTTGTTTTAATTTCGCTAAGCTATAGGACCATAAGTGGAAGTGCAATAGGCTATGTTGCATTGTTTCCTACGTGTTTCAGGAAACACCATACCCTTCTCCAGAGTGGCTGTTGGCAATTTACATCCCGCCCATCAACATGACAAGGCTCCCTCTTCTCCATGACCTGTCCTGCCTTTCTGGATTTTACACTTTTTTCAGATGGCCCTTTTGACCGGGGGGCAGTGAGACTTCATTGTAGTGCAGATTTCGTTTACACGCTTGCTTGGTTGGCCAAAAAGGGCATATGCGTTTTTTTCTGAATATATTCAGGAAAAAGCGAATACGCCCTTTTTTGCCAAGTGCATCATTGTCGACATTCTGCCTCTTTTCCTATGCTTTAAGTGCAATTCCAGTCTACCCCCTGAAATTGTTTTCCTGAAATTCTGCCCCGCTTTCAAGTCCTCTTCGAAGACTTACTTCAATACATTTTTGGACGATAGCTGTCATTCATAACTCTGCAGGTTTGTGAAATACAGTGCCCCTGAGCTCCTTTTTCAACTCGCTTTCTTGTGAGCTGGCCGAAAACCACAGGATTGCTTCAGGCCCTAATCTGTTTCTGGCAGGGCACGCTGAGCCTTTGGTTATTTCCTCTTCCTCGTGGGAAATGAGCGTTCCATTTGCCCGTGCAGACACCCACATCTAGTGTCTCATTGGTTCTCCCTATTCCTGTTCATCTTGCGCAGAAATTGCAAACTGTGCCAAACAGGAGGTTAAAGGCACTGACTCTCCAAGTGGGGAGAGTGTTAGTAAAGCCTCTGGAATGGTGAACCCGAGTACCAGGGGATGAAAATTGAGATGCATTTGAAGACGTTTCCCAATCACACAGTGGACCATGCTCTGGGTTTCCCATGCATGTTTTAGCTGAAGGAAGAATCTCTTAAACCTGGAGAGTTGGGAGCCATGGAATGGGTACTATGCAGTATGACTTCAAAGGGTCTGCGTTTGCTCACCGAACCTCACCAATGCTATCAGCCCGAAGTGTCCAGCCTTATGTCTCACACAGCTCTGGGTGTAGATGTGGTAAATCCAGGTTGCATCACAAGCCCTGAATGAATGATTTAAGAATTGCTCTCTATTTCACTGTCATTATGTTTTGTTTTTGAAATTTATTTTGATAATGGGATTTATCTGACGTTCACTGCTGCATTTAGGCCCCTGTACACACGCTTGATTTCCTTATGGAGACATATAAATCCATGGGTTTTAAGATTCTTACTTGTCAAGTATCTTCCCAGGCGTTGAATATGGGGTGTTGAGTCCATTTCGTTGAGCAAGGGGTAGGTCTTGAATATTACATATTTGGCTTATGGAAAGGTATCTGTGCTAATTTCTATCTCTGGTTTTATGCAGCACCCCAACTCACCTTTCCCCTTAAGCAAGCATAAGTTGGTTTTCTCAATTTGAGACCCTGTTCTGCTTTGTATTTCAGTTCATGTGTAGCCAAATTTACATTCCGTGTATTAGTGATATCTTATGATGTTTCATTTTCTGTGTGACTTATTTCACTTAGAATCATCGTACCTGAATCCACTCATTATGCCGCGATGGGCCTGATGACATAGATTTCATTGTTGAGTGATATTCCATTGTACGTACGTACCACAACTGCTTTTTCCATTTTTAACATTCTGGGATATTGAACATGTACCGTAGACGAGGTTCTTGTAAACAGAGCTGTCCAAAACTTTGGGGTGGCTGTGTGTTTTTGATTTTAATTTCCCTAAGCTATAGGACCATAAGTGGAAGTGCCGTAGGCTCCGTTGCTTGGTTTTTTAGGTGTTTCAAGAAACACAATACACTTCTCCAGAGTGGCTGTTGGCAATTTACATCCTGCCCATCAGCATAACAAATCTCCCTGTTCTCCATGGCCTGTGCTGTCTTTCTGGAGTTTACACTTTTTTCAGATGGCCCTTTTGACCGGGGGGCAGTGAGACTTCATTGTAGTGCAGATTTCCTTTACACACTTGCTTGGTAGGCCAAAAAGTGCATATGCGTTTTTTCCTGAATATATTCAGGAAAAAACGCATACGCCCTTTTTGGCGAAGTGCATCATTGTTGTCATTCTGCCTCTTTTCCTATGCTTTAAGTTCAATTCCAGTCTACCCCCTGGAATCGTTTTCCTGAAATTCTGCCCCGCTTTCAAGTCCTCTTCGAAGACTTACTTCAAAACATTTTTGGACGAGATCTGTCATTCATAACTCTGCAGGTTTGTGAATTACAGTGCCCCTGACCTCCTTTCCTCAACTCGCTTTCTTGTGAGCTTGCCGCAAAACCGCAGGATTGCTTCAGGCCCTAATCTGTTTCCGGCATGGCACACTGAGCCTTTGGTTAATTCCTCTTCCTGGTGGGAAATGAGCATTTTATTTGCCCGTGCAGACACCTACAGCTAGTCTCTCATTAGTTCTCCCTATTCCTGTTCATCTTGCGCAGAAATTGCAATCTGTGCCAAAGAGGAGGTTAAAGGCCCTGACTCTCCATGTGGGGAGAGTGTTAGTAAAGCGTCTGGAATGGTGAACCCGAGTACAAGGGGACGAAAATTAAAATGCATTTGAAAACGTTTCGAAATCACATGGTGGACCATACTCTGGGTTTCCCATGCATGTTTTAGCTGAAGGAAGAATCCCTTAAACCTGGAGAGCTGGGACCCATTGAATGGGTACCATGCAGTATGATTTCAAAGGGTCTGCGTTTGCTCACTGGACCTCACCAATGCTATCAGCCCGAAGTGCCCAGCCTTATGTCTCACCCAGCTCTGGGTGTAGATGTGGTAAATCCAGGTTGCATCACAAGCCCTGAATGAATTATTTAAGAATTGCTCTCTATTTCATTGTCATTGTGTTTTGTTTTTGAAATTTATTTTGATAATGGGATTTATCGGATTTTCACTGCTGTGTTTAGGCCGCTGTACAGACGCTTGATTTCCTTATGGAGACATATAAGTCCATGGGTTTTAAGGTTCTTACTTGTCAGGTATCTTTCCCGGCGTTGAATATGGGGTGTTGAGTCCATTTCGTTGAGCAAGGAGTAGTTCTTGTCTATTATATACTTGGCTTATGGAACGGTATCTGTGCTAATTTCAATCTCTGGTTTTATGCAGCACCCCAAGTCACCTTTCCCCATAAGCAAGCATAAGTTGGTTTTCTAAATTTCAGACCCTGTTCTGTTTTGTAATTCAGTTCATGTGTAGCCAAGCTTACATTCCGTGTATTAGTGATATCTTATGATGTTTCTTATTCTGTGTGACTTATTTCTCGTAGAGTCATCGTACCTGAATCCACTCATTATGCCGCTACGTGTCTGATGACGTAGATTTCATTGCTTTGTGATATTCCATTGTACCTACGTACCACAACTTCTTTATCCATTTTTTGCTTTCTTGGATATTTAACTTGAACCGTAGACGAGGTTATTGTAAACAGAGCCGTCCCAAACTTTGGGGTTGCTGTGTGTTTTTGATTTTAATTTCCCTAAGCTATAGGACCATAAGTGGAAGTGCCATAGGCTGTGTTGCTTTGTTTCCTACGTGTTTCAGGAAACACCATACACTTCTCCAGGGTGGCTGTTGGCCATTTACATCCCGCCCATCAGCATAACAAGGGTTCCTGTTCTCCATGACCTGTGCAGCCTTTCTGGATTTTACACTTTTTTCAGATGGCCCTTTTGACCTGGGGGCAGTGAGACTTCATTGTAGTGCAGATTTCCTTTACACGCTTGCTTGGTAGGCCAAAAAGTGCGTATGCGTTTTTTCCTGAATATATTCAGGAAAAAACGCATACGCACTTTTTGGCCAAGTGCATCATTGTCGTCATTCTGCCTCTTTTCCTATGCTTTAAGTGCAATTCCAGTCTACTCCCTGGAATCGTTTTCCTGAAATTCTGCCCCGCTTTCAAGTCCTCTTCGAAGACTTACTTCAAAATATTTTTGGACGATAGCTGTCATTCATAACTCTGCAGGTTTGTGAATTACAGTGCCCCTGACCTCCTTTCCTCAACTCGCTTTCTTGTGAGCTGGCCGCAAAACCGCAGGATTACTTCAGGCCCTAATCTGTTTCCGGCAGGGCACGCTGAGCCTTTGGTTAATTCCTCTCCCTGGTGGGAAATGAGCGTTCCATTTGCCCGTGCAGACACCTACAGCTAGTCTCTCATTGGTTCTCCCTATTCCTGTTCATCTTGCGCAGAAATTGCAAACTGTGCCAAACAGGAGGTTAAAGGCACTGACTCTCCAAGTGGGGAGAGTGTTAGTAAAGCCTCTTGAATGGTGAACCCGAGTACCAGGTTTCGAAAACTGAGATTCATTTGAAAACGTTTCCCAATCACACGGTGAACCATACTCTTGGTTTCCCATGCATGTTTTAGCTGAAGGAAGAATCCCTTAAACCTAGAGAGTTGGGAACCTGGGAATGGGTTCCATGCAGTATGACTTCAAAGGGTCTGCATTTGCTCACCGAACCTCACCAATGCTATCAGCCCGAAGTGTCCAGCCTTATTTCTCACCCAGCTCTGGGTGTAGATGTGGTAAATCCAGGTTGCATCACAAACCCTGAATGAATTATTTAAGAATTGCTCTCTATTTCACTGTCATAGTGTTTTGTTTTTGAAATTTATTTTGATAATGGGATTTATTGGATTTTCACTGCTGCGTTTAGGCCGCTGTACACACGCTTGATTTCCTTATGGAGACATATAAATCCATGGGTTTTAAGATTCCTACTTGTCAGGTATATTCCGAGGCGTTGAATATGCGGTGTTGAGTCCATTTCGTTGAGCAAGGAGTAGGTCTTGTCTATTATATGTTTGGCTTATGGAAAGGTATCTGTGCTAATTTCAATCTCTGATTTTATGCAGCACCCCAACTCAACTTTCCCCATAAGCAAGCATAAGTTGGTTTTCTAAATATGAGACCCTGTCCTGTTTTGTAATACAGTTCATGTGTAGCCAAGGTTATATTCCGTGTATTAGTGATATCTTATGATGTTTCTATTTCTGTGTGACTTATTTCTCGTAGAATCTTCTTACCTGAGTCCACTCAGTATGCCGCTACGGGCCTGATGACGTAGATTTCATTGCTGAGTGATATTCCATTGTACGTGCGTACCACAAATTCTTTATCCATTTTTTGCTTTCTCGGATATTTAACGTGCACCGTAGACGAGGTTCTTGTAAACAGAGCCATCCTAAACATTGCGGTGGCTGTGTGATTTTGATTTTAATTTCCATAAGCTATAGGACCATAAGTGGATGTGCCATAGGCTGTGTTGCTTTGTTTCCTACGTGATTCAGGAAACAGCATACACTTCTCCAGAGTGGCTGTTGGCAATTTACATCCCGTCCATCAGCATAACAAGGCTCCCTGTTCTCCATGACCTGTCCTGCCTTTCTGGATTTTACACTTTTTTCAGATGGCCCTTTTGACCGGGGGGCAGTGAGACTTCATTGTAGTGCAGATTTCATTTACACGCTTGCTTGGTTGGCCAAAAAGTGCGTATGCCTTTTTTCCTGAATATATTCAGGAAAAAACGCATACGCCCTTTTTGGCCAAGTGCATCATTGTCGACATTCTGCCTCTTTTCCTATGCTTTAAGTGCAATTCCAGTCTACCCCCTGAAATCGTTTTCCTGAAATTCTGCCCCGCTTTCAAGTTCTCTTCGAAGACTTACTTCAATACATTTTTGGACGATAGCTGTCATTCATAACTCTGCAGGTTTGTGAATTACAGTGCCCCTGAGCTCCTTTCTTCAACTCGCTTTCTTGTGAGCTGGCCGCAAAACCGCAGGATTGCTTCAGGCCCTAATCTGTTTCCGGCAGGTCACGCTGAGCCTTTGGTTAATTCCTCTTCCTGGTGGGAAATGAGTGTTCCATTTGCCCGTGCAGACACCTACAGCTAGTCTCTCATTGGTTCTCCTTATTCCTGTTCATCTTGGGCAGAAATTGCAAACTGTGCCAAACAGGAGGTTAAAGGCACTGACTCTCCAAGTGGGGAGAGTGTTAGTAAAGCTTCTGGAATGGTGAACCTGAATACCAGGGTTCGAAAACTGAGATGCATTTGAAAACGTTTCCCAATCACACGGTGGACCATACTCTGGGTTTCCCATGCATGTTTTAGCTGAAGGAAGAATCCCTTAAACCTGGAGATTTGGGACCCATGGAATGTGTACCATGCAGTATGACTTCAGAGGGTCTGCGTTTGCTCACGGAACCTCACCGATGCTATCAGCCCGAAGTGTCCAGCCTTATGTCTCACCCAGCTCTGGGTGTAGATGTGGTAAATCCAGGTTGCATCACAAGACCTGAATGAATTATTTAAGAATTGCTCTCTATTTCACTGTCATTGTGTTTTGTTTTTGAAATTTATTTTGATACTGGGATTTATCGGATTTTCACTGCTGCGTTTAGGCCGCTGTACACACGCTTGATTTCCTTATGGAGACATATAAATCCATGGGTTTTAAGATTCTTACTTGTCAGGTATCTTCCCAGGCGTTGAATATGGGGTGTTGAGTCCATTTCGTTGAGCAAGGAGTAGGTCTTGTCTATTATATATTTGGCTTATGGAAAGGTATCTGTGCTAATTTCAATCTCTGGTTTTATGCAGCACCCCAACTCACCTTTCCCCATAAGGAAGCATAAGTTGGTTTTCTAAATTTGAGACCCTGTTCTGTTGTGTAATTCAGGTCATGTGTAGCAAAGTTGACATTCCGTATATTTGTGATATCTTATGAAGTTTCTTATTCTGTGTGACTTATTTCTCGTAGAATCATCGTATCTGAATCCACTCATTATGCCGCTACGGGCCTGATGACGTAGATTTCATTGCTGAGTGATATTCCATTGTACGTGCGTACCGCAACTTCTTTATCCATTTTTTGCTTTCTCGGATATTTAACTTGTACCATAGAGGAGGTTCTTGTAAACAGAGCTGTCCCAAACATTGGGGTGGCTCTGTGTTTTTGATTTTAATTTCCCTAAGCTATAGGACCATAAGTAGAAGTGCCATAGGCTGTGTTGCTTTGTTTCCTACGTGTTTCAGGAAACACCATACACTTCTCCAGAGTGGCTGTTGACACTTTACATCCCGCCCATCAGCATAACAAAGCTCCCTGTTCTCCATGAGCTATGCAGCCTTTCTCGATTTTACACTTTTTTCAGATGGCCCTTTTGACCTGGGGGCAGTGAGACTTCATTGTAGTGCAGATTTCCTTTACACGCTTGCTTGGTTGGCCAAAAAGGGCGTATACCTTTTTTCCTGAATATATTCAGGAAAAAACGCATACGCCCTTTTTGGCCAAGTGCATCATTGTCGTCATTCTGCCTCTTTTCCTATGCTTTAAGTGCAATTCCAGTCTACTCCCTGGAATCGTTTTCCTGAAATTCTGCCTCGCTTTCAAGTCCTCTTCGCAGACTTACTTCAATATATTTTTGGACGATAGCTGTCATTCATAACTCTGCAGGTTTGTGAATTACAGTGCCCCTGAGCTCCTTTCCTCAACTCGCTTTCTTGTGAGCTGGCCGCAAAACCGCAGGATTGCTTCAGACCCTAATCTGTTTCTGGCTGGGCACGCTGAGCCTTTTGTTAATTCCTCTTCCTGGTGGGAAATGAGCGTTCCATTTGCCCGTGCAGACACCTACAGCTAGTCTCTCATTGGTTCTCCCTATTCCTGTTCATCTTGCGCAGAAATTGCAAACTGTGCCAAACAGGAGTTCAAAGGCACTGACTCTCCAAGTGGGGAGAGTGTTAGTTAAGCGTCTGGAATGGTGAATCCGAATATCAGGGTTCGAAACCTGAGATGCATTTGAAAACGTTTCCAAATCACATGGTGGACCATACTCTGTGTTCCCATGCATGATTTAGCTGAAGGAAGAATCCCTTAAACCTGGAGAGCTGGGACACATGGAATGGGTACCATGCAGTATGACTACAAAGGGTCTGCGTTTGCTCACTGAACCTCACCAATGCTATCAGCCCGACGTGCCCAGCCTTATGTCGCACCCAGCTCTGAGTTTAGATGTGGTAAATCCAGCTTGCATCACAAGCCCTGAATGAATTATTTAAGAATTGCTCTCTATTTCACTGTCATTGTGTTTTGTTTTTGAAATTTATTTTGATAATGGGATTTATCGAATTTTCACTGCTGCGTTTAGGCCGCTGTACACACGCTTGATTCCCTTATGCAGACATATAAATCCATGGGTTTTAAGATTCTTACTTGTCAGGTATCTTCCCAGGCGATGAATATGGGGTGTTGAGTCCATTTTGTTGAGCAAGGTGTTGGTCTTGTCTATTATATATTTGGCTTATGGAAAGGTATGTGTGCTAATTTCAATCTCTGCTTTTATGCAGCACCCCAACTCACCTTTTCCCATAAGCAAGCATAAGTTGGTTTTCTAAATTTGAGACCCTGTTCTGTTTTGTAATTCAGTTCATGTGTAGCCAAGTTTACATTCCGTGTATTAGTGATATCTTATGAAGTTTCTTATGCTGTGTGACTTATTTCTCGTAGAATCATCGTACCTGAATCCACTCATTGTGCCGCTACGGGCCTGATGACGTAGAAATTCATTGCTGTGTGATATTCCATTGTACGTGCGTACCACAACTTCTTTATCCATTTTTTGCTATCTCGGATATTTAACTTGTACCGTAGACGAGGTTCTTGTAAACAGAGCCATCCCAAACTTTGGGGTTGCTGTGTGTTTTTGATTTTAATTTCCCTAAGCTATAGGACCATAAGTGGAAGTGCCATAGGCTGTGTTGCTTTGTTTCCTACATGTTTCAGGAAACACCATACACTTCTCCAGGGTGGCTGTTGGCAATTTACATCCCGCCCATCAGCATAACAATGGTTCCTGTTCTCCATGACCTGCTCAGGCTTTCTGGATTTTACACTTTTTTCAGATGGCCCTTTTGACTGCGGATCAGTGAGACTTCATTGTAGTGCAGATTTCCTTTACACGCTTGCTTGGTTGTCAAAAAGTGCGTATGCGTTTTTTCCTGAATATATTCAGGAATAAACGCATACGCCCTTTTTGGCCAAGTGCATCATTGTCGACATTCTGCCTCTTTTCCTATGCTTTAAGTGCAATTCCAGTCTACCCCCTGAAATCGTTTTCCTGAAATTCTGCCCCGCTTTCAAGTCCTCTTCGAAGACTTACTTCAAAACATTTTTGTACGATAGCTGTCATTCATAACTCTGCAGGTTTTTGAATTACAGTGCCCCTGAGCTCCTTTCTTCAACTCGTTTTCTTGTGAGCTGGCCGCAAAACCGCAGGATTGCTTCAGGCCCTAATCTGTTTCGGGCAGGGCACGCCGAGCCTTTTGTTAATTCCTCTTCCTGGTGGGAAATGAGCGTTCCATTTGCCCGTGCAGACACCTACAGCTAGTCTCTCATTGGTTCTCCCTATTCCTGTTCATCTTGCGCAGAAACAGCAAACTGTGCCAAACAGGAGGTTAAAGGCACTGACTCTCCAGGTGGGGAGAGTATTACTAAAGCTTCTGGAATGGTGAACATGAGTACCAGTGCACGAAAACTGAGATGCATTTGAAAACGTTTCCCAATCACACGGTGGACCATACTCTTGGTTTCCCATGCATATTTTAGCTGAAGGAAGAATCCCTTAAACCTGGAGAGCTGGGACCCATGGAATGCTTACCATGCAGTATGACTTCAATGGGTCTGCGTTTGCTCACTGAACCTCACCAATGCTATCAGCCCGAAGTGCCCAGCCTTATGGCTCACCCAGCTCTGGGTGTAGATGTGCTAAATCCAGGTTGCATCACAAGCCCTGAATGAATTATTTAAGAATTGCTCTCTATTTCACTGTCATTGTGTTTTGTTTTTGAAATTTATTTTGATAATGGGATTTATCGGATTTTCACTGCTGTGTTTAGGCCGCTGTACACACGCTTGATTCCCTTATGCAGACATATAAATCCATGGGTTTTAAGATTCTAACTTGTCAGGTATCTTCCCAGGCGATGAATATGGGGTGTTGAGTCCGTTTTGTTGAGCAAGGAGTTGGTCTTGTCTATTATATATGTGGCTTATGGAAAGGTATCTGTGCTAATTTCAATCTCTGCTTTTATGCAGCAACCCAACTCACCTTTCCCCATAAGCAAGCATAAGTTGGTTTTCTAAATTTGAGACCCTGTTCTGTTTTGTAATTCAGTTCATGTGTAGCCAAGTTTACATTCCGTGTATTAGTGATATCTTATGATGTTTCTATTTCTGTGTGACTTATTTCTCGTAGAATCTTCGTACCTGAATCCACTCATTATGCCGCTACGGCCCTGATGACGTAGATTTCATTGCTGAGTGATATTCCATTGTACGTGCGTACCTCAACTTCTTTATCCATTTTTTGCTTTCTCAGATATTTTACTTGTACCGTAGACGAGGTTCTTGTAAACAGAGCCATCCTAAACATTGCGGTGGCTGTGTGATTTTGATTTTAATTTCCCGAAGCTATAGGACCATAAGTGGATGTGCCATAGGCTGTGTTGCTTTGTTTCCTACGTGATTCAGGAAACACCATACACTTCTCCAGAGTGGCTGTTGGCAATTTACATCCCGTCCATCAGCATAACAAGGCTCCCTGTTCTCCATGACCTGTCCTGCCTTTCTGGATTTTACACTTTTTTCAGATGGCCCTTTTTACCGGGGGGCAGTGAGACTTCATTGTAGTGCAGATTTCATTTACACGCTTGCTTGGTTGGCCAAAAAGGGCGTATGCGTTTTTTCCTGAATATATTCAGGAAAAAACGCATACACCCTTTTTGGCCAAGTGCATCATTGTCGACATTCTGCCTCTTTTCCTATGCTTTAAGTGCAATTCCAGTCTACCCCCTGAAATCGTTTTCCTGAAATTCTGCCCCGCTTTCAAGTTCTCTTCGAAGACTTACTTCAATACATTTTTGGACGATAGCTGTCATTCATAACTCTGCAGGTTTGTGAATTACAGTGTCCCTGAGCTCCTTTCTTCAACTCGCTTTCTTCTGAGCTGGCCGCAAAACCACAGGATTGCTTCAGGCCCTAATCTGTTTCCGGCAGGTCACGCTGAGCCTTTGGTTAATTCCTCTTCCTGGTGGGAAATGAGTGTTCCATTTGCCCGTGCAGACACCTACAGCTAGTCTCTCATTGGTTCTCCTTATTCCTGTTCATCTTGGGCAGAAATTGCAAACTGTGCCAAACAGGAGGTTAAAGGCACTGACTCTCCAAGTGGGGAGAGTGTTAGTAAAGCGTCTGGAATGGTGAACCCGAATACCAGGGTTTGAAAACTGAGATGCATTTGAAAACATTTCCCAATCACACGGTGGACCATACTCTGGGTTTCCCATGCATGTTTTATCTGAAGGAAGAATCCCTTAAGGCTGGAGAGTTGGGACCCATGGAATGTGTACCATGCAGTATGACTTCAGAGGTTCTGCGTTTGCTCACCGAACCTCACCGATGCTATCAGCCCGAAGTGTCCAGCCTTATGTCTCACCCAGCTCTGGGTGTAGATGTGGTAAATCCAGGTTGCATCACAAGCCCTGAATGAATGATTTAAGAATTGCTCTCTATTTCACTGTCATTATGTTTTGTTTTTGAAATTTATTTTGATAATGGGATTTATCTGACGTTCACTGCTGCATTTAGGCCCCTGTACACACGCTTGATTTCCTTATGGAGACATATAAATCCATGGGTTTTAAGATTCTTACTTGTCAAGTATCTTCCCAGGCGTTGAATATGGGGTGTTGAGTCCATTTCGTTGAGCAAGGGGTAGGTCTTGAATATTACACATTTGGCTTATGGAAAGGTATCTGTGCTAATTTCTATCTCTGGTTTTATGCAGCACCCCAACTCACCTTTCCCCTTAAGCAAGCATAAGTTGGTTTTCTCAATTTGAGACCCTGTTCTGCTTTGTATTTCAGTTCATGTGTAGCCAAGTTTACATTCCGTGTATTAGTGATATCTTATGATGTTTCATTTTCTGTGTGACTTATTTCACTTAGAATCATCGTACCTGAATCCACTCATTATGCCGCGATGGGCCTGATGACATAGATTTCATTGTTGAGTGATATTCCATTGTACGTACGTACCACAACTTCTTTTTCCATTTTTAACATTCTGGGATATTGAACTTGTACCGTAGACGAGGTTCTTGTAAACAGAGCTGTCCAAAACTTTGGGGTGGCTGTGTGTTTTTGATTTTAATTTCCCTAAGCTATAGGACCATTAGTGAAATTGCCGTAGGCTCCGTTGCTTGGTTTTTTAGGTGTTTCAAGAAACACAATACACTTCTCCAGAGTGGCTGTTGGCAATTTACATCCTGCCCATCAGCATAACAAATCTCCCTGTTCTCCATGGCCTGTGCTGTCTTTCTGGAGTTTACACTTTTTTCTGATGGCCCTTTTGACCGGGGGGCAGTGAGACTTCATTGTAGTGCAGATTTCCTTTACACACTTGCTTGGTAGGCCAAAAAGTGCATATGCGTTTTTTCCTGAATATATTCAGGAAAAAACGCATACGCCCTTTTTGGCGAAGTGCATCATTGTCGTCATTCTGCCTCTTTTCCTATGCTTTAAGTTCAATTCCAGTCTACCCCCTGGAATCGTTTTCCTGAAATTCTGCCCCGCTTTCAAGTCCTCTTCGAAGACTTACTTCAAAACATTTTTGGACGAGATCTGTCATTCATAACTCTGCAGGTTTGTGAATTACAGTGCCCCTGACCTCCTTTCCTCAACTCGCTTTCTTGTGAGCTTGCCGCAAAACCGCAGGATTGCTTCAGGCCCTAATCTGTTTCCGGCATGGCACACTGAGCCTTTGGTTAATTCCTCTTCCTGGTGGGAAATGAGCATTTTATTTGCCCGTGCAGACACCTACAGCTAGTCTCTCATTAACTCTCCCTATTCCTGTTCATCTTGCGCAGAAATTGCAATCTGTGCCAAACAGGAGGTTAAAGGCACTGACTCTCCATGTGGGGAGAGTGTTAGTAAAGCGTCTGGAATGGTGAACCCGAGTACCAGGGGACGAAAATTAAAATGCATTTGAAAACGTTTCGAAATCACATGGTGGACCATACTCTGGGTTTCCCATGCATGTTTTAGCTGAAGGAAGAATCCCTTAAACCTGGAGAGCTGGGACCCATTGAATGGGTACCATGCAGTATGACTTCAAAGGGTCTGCGTTTGCTCACCGGACCTCACCAATGCTATCAGCCCGAAGTGCCCAGCCTTATGTCTCACCCAGCTCTGGGTGTAGATGTGGTAAATCCAGGTTGCATCACAAGCCCTGAATGAATTATTTAAGAATTGCTCTCTATTTCACTGTCATTGTGTTTTGTTTTTGAAATTTATTTTGATAATGGGATTTATCGGATTTTCACTGCTGTGTTTAGGCCGCTGTACAGACGCTTGATTTCCTTATGGAGACATATAAGTCCATGGGTTTTAAGGTTCTTACTTGTCAGGTATCTTTCCCGGCGTTGAATATGGGGTGTTGAGTCCATTTCGTTGAGCAAGGAGTAGTTATTTTCTATTATATACTTGGCTTATGGAACGGTATCTGTGCTAATTTCAATCTCTGGTTTTATGCAGCACCCCAAGTCACCTTTCCCCATAAGCAAGCATAAGTTGGTTTTCTAAATTTCAGACCCTGTTCTGTTTTGTAATTCAGTTCATGTGTAGCCAAGCTTACATTCCGTGTATTAGTGATATCTTATGATGTTTCTTATTCTGTGTGAATTATTTCTCGTAGAGTAATCGTACCTGAATCCACTCATTATGCCGCTACGCGTCTGATGACGTAGATTTCATTGCTTTGTGATATTCCATTGTACGTACGTACCACAACTTCTTTATCCATTTTTTGCTTTCTTGGATATTTAACTTGTACCGTAGACGAGGTTATTGTAAACAGAGCCGTCCCAAACTTTGGGGTTGCTGTGTGTTTTTGATTTTAATTTCCCTAAGCTATAGGACCATAAGTGGAAGTGCCATAGGCTGTGTTGCTTTGTTTCCTACGTGTTTCAGGAAACACCATACACTTCTCCAGGGTGGCTGTTGCCCATTTACATCCCGCCCATCAGCATAACAAGGGTTCCTGTTCTCCATGACCTGCTCAGGCTTTCTGGATTTTACACTTTTTTCAGATGGCCCTTTTGACCTGGGGGCAGTGAGACTTCATTGTAGTGCAGATTTCCTTTACACGCTTGCTTGGTAGGCCAAAAAGTGCGTATGCGTTTTTTCCTGAATATATTCAGGAAAAAACGCATACGCCCTTTTCGGCCAAGTGCATCATTGTCGTCATTCTGCCTCTTTTCCTATGCTTTAAGTGCAATTCCAGTCTACCCCCTGGAATCGTTTTCCTGAAATTCTGCCCCGCTTTCAAGTCCTCTTCGAAGACTTACTTCAAAATATTTTTGGACGATAGCTGTCATTCATAACTCTGCAGGTTTGTGAATTACAGTGCCCCTGACCTCCTTTCCTCAACTCGCTTTCTTGTGAGCTGGCCGCAAAACCGCAGGATTGCTTCAGGCCCTAATCTGTTTCCGGCAGGGCACGCTGAGCCTTTGGTTAATTCCTCTCCCTGGTGGGAAATGAGCGTTCCATTTGCCCGTGCAGACACCTACAGCTAGTCTCTCATTGGTTCTCCCTATTCCTGTTCATCTTGCGCAGAAATTGCAAACTGTGCCAAACAGGAGGTTAAAGGCACTGACTCTCCAAGTGGGGAGAGTGTTAGTAAAGCGTCTGGAATGGTGAACCCGAGTACCAGGTTTCGAAAACTGAGATTCATTTGAAAACGTTTCCCAATCACACGGTGAACCATACTCTTGGTTTCCCATGCATGTTTTAGCTGAAGGAAGAATCCCTTAAACCTAGAGTGTTGGGAACCTGGGAATGGGTACCATGCAGTATGACTTCAAAGGGTCTGCGTTTGTTCACCGAACCTCACCGATGCTATCAGGCCGAAGTGTCCAGCCTTATGTCTCACCCAGCTCTGGGTGTAGATGTGGTAAATCCAGGTTGCATCACAAGCCCTGAATGAATTATTTAAGAATTGCTCTCTCTTTCTCTGTCATTGTGTTTTGTTTTTGAAATTTATTTTGATACTGGGATTTATCGGATTTTCACTGCTGCGTTTAGGCCGCTGTACACACGCTTGATTTCCTTATGGAGACATATAAATCCATGGGTTTTAAGATTCTTACTTGTCAGGTATCTTCCCAGGCGTTGAATATGGGGTGTTGAGTCCATTTTGTTGAGCAAGGAGTAGGTCTTGTCTATTATATATTTGGTTTATGGAAAGGTATCTGTGCTAATTTCAATCTCTGGTTTTATGCAGCACCCCAACTCACCTTTCCCCATAAGGAAACATAAGTTGGTTATCTAAATTTGAGACCCTGTTCTGTTTTGTAATTCAGGTCATGTGTAGCAAAGTTTACATTCCGTATATTTGTGATATCTTTTGAAGTTTCTTATTCTGTGTGACTTATTTCTCGTAGAATCATCGTATCTGAATCCACGCATTATGCCGCTACGGGCCTGATGACGTAGATTTCATTGCTGAGTGATATTCCATTGTACGTGCGTACCACAGCTTCTTTATCCATTTTTTGCTTTCTCGGATATTTAACTTGTACCATAGAGGAGGTTCTTGTAAACAGAGCTGTCCCAAACATTGGGGTGGCTGTGTGTTTTTGATTTTAATTTCCCTAAGCTATAGGACCATAAGTGGAAGTGCCATAGGCTGTGTTGCTTTGTTTCCTACGTGTTTCAGGAAACACCATACACTTCTGCAGAGTGGCTGTTGACAATTTACATCCCGCCCATCAGCATAACAAAGCTCCCTGTTCTCCATGACCTGTGCAGCCTTTCTCGATTTTACACTTTTTTCAGATGGCCCTTTTGACCTGGGGGCAGTGAGACTTCATTGTAGTGCAGATTTCCTTTACACGCTTGCTTGGTTGGCCAAAAAGTGCGTATGCCTTTTTTCCTGTATATATTCAGGAAAAAACGCATACGCCCTTTTTGACCAAGTGCATCATTGTCGTCATTCTGCCTCTTTTCCTATGCTTTAGGTGCAATTCCAGTCTACTCCCTGGAATCGTTTTCCTGAAATTCTGCCCCACTTTCAAGTCCTCTTCGCAGACTTACTTCAATACATTTTTGGACGATAGCTGTCATTCATAACTCTGCAGGTTTGTGAATTACAGTGCCCCTGAGCTCCTTTCCTCAACTCGCTTTCTTGTGAGCTGACCGCAAAACCGCAGGATTGCTTCAGGCCCTAATCTGTTTCTGGCAGGGCACGCTGAGCCTTTTGTTAATTCCTCTTCCTGGTGGGAAATCAGCGTTCCATTTGCCCGTGCAGACACCTACAGCTAGTCTCTCATTGGTTCTCCCTATTCCTGTTCATCTTGCGCAGAAATTGCAAACTGTGCCAAACAGCAGTTTAAAGGCACTGACTCTCCAAGTGGGGAGAGTGTTAGTAAAGCGTCTGGAATGGTGAATCCGAGTATCATGGTTCGAAACCTGAGATGCATTTGAAAACGTTTCCAAATCACATAGTGGACCATACTCTGTGTTTCCCATGCATGTTTTAGCTGAAGGAAGAATTCCTTAAACCTGGAGAGCTGGGACACATGGAATGGGTACCATGCAGTATGACTTCAAAGGGTCTGCGTTTGCTCACTGAACCTCACCAATGCTATCAGCCCGACGTGCCCAGCCTTATGTCGCACCCAGCTCTGGGTGTAGATGTGGTAAATCCAGGTTGCATCACAAGCCCTGAATGAATTATTTGAGAATTGCTCTCTATTTCACTGTCATTGTGTTTTGTTTTTGAAATTTATTTTGATAATGGGATTTATCGGATTTTCACTGCTGTGTTTAGGCCGCTGTACACACGCTTGATTCCCTTATGCAGACATATAAATCCATGGGTTTTAAGATTCTTACTTGTCAGGTATCTTCCCAGGCGATGAATATGGGGTGTTGAGTCCATTTTGTTGAGCAAGGAGTTGGTCTTGTCTATTATATATGTGGCTTATGGAAAGGTATCTGTGCTAATTTCAATCTCTGCTTTTATGCAGCACCCCAACTCACCTTTCCCCATAAGCAAGCATAAGTTGGTTTTCTAAATTTCAGACCCTGTTCTGTTTTGTAATTCAGTTCATGTGTAGCCAAGTTTACATTCCGTGTATTAGTGATATCTTATGAAGTTTCTTATGCTGTGTGACTTATTTCTCATAGAATCATCGTACCTGAATCCACTCATTATGCCGCTACGGGCCTGATGACGTAGAAATTCATTGCTGTGTGATATTCCATTGTACGTGCGTACCACAACTTCTTATCCATTTTTTGCTATCTCGGATATTTAACTTGTACCGTAGACGAGGTTCTTGTAAACAGAGCCATCCCAAACTTTGGGGTTGCTGTGTGATTTTGATTTTAATTTCCCTAAGCTATAGGACCATAAGTGGAAGTGCCATAGGCTGTGTTGCTTTGTTTCCTACATGTTTCAGGAAACACCATACACTTCTCCAGGGTGGCTGTTGGCAATTTACATCCCGCCCATCAGCATAACAATGGTTCCTGTTCTGCATGACCTGTCCAGGATTTCTGGATTTTACACTTTTTTCAGATGGCCCTTTTGACTGCGGATCAGTGAGACTTCATTGTAGTGCAGATTTCCTTTACACGCTTGCTTGGTTGTCAAAAAGTGCGTATGCGTTTTTTCCTGAATATATTCAGGAATAAACGCATACGCCCTTTTTGGCCAAGTGCATCATTGTCGACATTCTGCCTCTTTTCCTATGCTTTAAGTGCAATTCCAGTCTACCCCCTGAAATCGTTTTCCTGAAATTCTGCCCCGCTTTCAAGTCCTCTTCGAAGACTTACTTCAAAACATTTTTGTACGATAGCTGTCATTCATAACTCTGCAGGTTTGTGAATTACAGTGCCCCTGAGCTCCTTTCTTCAACTCGCTTTCTTGTGAGCTGGCCGCAAAACCGCAGGATTGCTTCAGGCCCTAATCTGTTTCTGGCAGGCCACGCCGAGCCTTTTGTTAATTCCTCTTCCTGGTGGGAAATGAGCGTTCCATTTGCCCGTGCAGACACCTACAGCTAGTCTCTCATTGGTTCTCCCTATTCCTGTTCATCTTGCGCAGAAACAGCAAACTGTGCCAAACAGGAGGTTAAAGGCACTGACTCTCCAGGTGGGGAGAGTATTACTAAAGCTTCTGGAATGGTGAACATGAGTACCAGTGCACGAAAACTGAGATGCATTTGAAAACTTTTCCCAATCACACGGTGGACCATACTCTTGGTTTCCCATGCATATTTTAGCTGAAGGAAGAATCCCTTAAACCTGGAGAGCTGGGACCCATGGAATGGGTACCATGCAGTATGACTTCAATGGGTCTGCGTTTGCTCACTGAAGCTCACCAATGCTATCAGCCCGAAGTGCCCAGCCTTATGGCTCACCCAGCTCTGGGTGTAGATGTGCTAAATCCAGGTTGCATCACAAGCCCTGAATGAATTATTTAAGAATTGCTCTCTATTTCACTGTCATTGTGTTTTGTTTTTGAAATTTATTTTGATAATGGGATTTATCGGATTTTCACTGCTGCCTTTAGGCCGCTCTACACACGCTTGATTTCCTTATGGAGACATATAAATCCATGGGTTTTAAGATTCTTACTTGTCAGGTAACTTCCCAGGTGATGAATATGGGTTGTTGAGTCCATTTCGTTGAGCAAGGAGTAGGTCTTTTCTATTATATATTTGGCTTATGGAACGGTATCTGTGCTTATTTCAATCTCTGGTTTTATGCAGCACCCCAACTCACCTTTCCCCATAAGGAAGCATAAGTTGGTTTTCTAAATTTGAGTACCTGTTCTGTTTTGTAATTCAGTTCATGTGTAGCCAAGTTTACATTCCATGTATTGGTGATATCTTATGAAGTTTCTTATTCTGTGTGACTTATTTCTCGTAGAATCATCGTACATGAATCCACTCATTATGCCGCTACGGGCCTGATGACGTAGATTTCATTGCTGAGTGATATTCCTTTGTACGTGCGTACCACAACTTCTTTATCCATTTTTTGCTTTCTCGGATATTTAACTTGTACCATAGAAGAGGTTCTTGTAAACAGAGCCATCCCAAACATTGGGGTGGCTGTGTGTTTTTGATTTTAATTTCCCTAAGCTATAGGACCATAAGTGGAAGTGCCAGAGGCTGTGTTCCTTTGTTTCCTGCGTGTTTCAGGAAACACCATACACTTCTCCAGAGGGGCTGTTGGCAATTTACATCCCGCCCATCAGCATAACAAGGGTTCCTGTTCTCCATGACCTGTGCAGCCTTTCTGGATTTTACACTTTTTTCAGATGGCCCTTTTGACCGGGGGGCAGTGAGACTTCATTGTAGTGCAGATTTGTTTAACATGCTTGCTTGTTTGGCCAAAAAGGGCGTATGCTTTTTTTCCTGAATATATTCAGGAAAAAACGCATACGCCCTTGTTGGCCAACTGAATCATTGTCGACGTTCTGCCTCTTTTCCTATGCTTTAAATGCAATTCCAGTCTACTCCCTGAAATCGTTTTCCTGCAATTCTGCCCCGCTTTCAAGTCCTCTTCGCAGCCTTCCTTCAATATATTTTTGGGTGATGGCTGTCATTTATAACTTGCAGGTTTGTGAATTACAGTGTCCCTGAGCTCCTTTCTTCAACTCGCTTTCTTGTGAGCTGGCCGCAAACCCGCAGGTATGCTTCAGGCACTAATCTGGTTCCTGCAGGGCATGCTGAGCCTTTGGTTAATTCCTCTTCCTGGTGGGAAATGAGCGTTAAATTTGCCCGTGCAGACACCTTCACACG
This sequence comes from Delphinapterus leucas, assembly GCF_059928025.1. NCBI lineage: Eukaryota > Metazoa > Chordata > Mammalia > Artiodactyla > Monodontidae > Delphinapterus > Delphinapterus leucas. The sequence goes on from NW_028322259.1 coordinate 1,870,809, forward strand.
AGTCGTCATGGTGCCCCTTTGACCCGGTTATCTCTATGGAGGTTGGAGTTGGAGGGCCTCCTCACTCAAGGTCAGTGTGCCCACGGAGCCAACCCTGCAACTTCAGGGCATGGTTGGTTGTTAGGATCACCACGTGGGTTCCTTTTCCCTGAGGAGGGAGGTGGCCTTTTGGGCTGCTGATTTCCAGGTTTTCAGATACTGCCAGTATCTTGGCCAGATGTGGCAGTGAGCCAAGCCCCTTGGTGACCGTAGTTTATCCTACCTGGATCGCATTCTTGCATTGTTCCATTTCAAGTGGTCCCAGGTTTTGCACTAATACTCCAATGGCGATTCACCGTTCACCAGGAATGTAAAGGTCAAAGGGTTTAGCTAAATTAGGGAGTTCCAGGGCAAGGGTCTGAATTGACTGCTCTTTCCATTCTTGAAAGGCCACTTCTGCATTCTATTCAAAAGGATCATCATCTCTTCCTTTCAGTGTTTCATATAGAGGCCCAGCTAGTAGACTGTAGTTAGGGATCCAGAAGCAGCAAACCCTGGCCTCCCCAGGAACCCCTAAGCTGTCTTCTAGTTTCAGAAATGGGTAAGGCTGTAAATTGTTTCTTCCCTTTCCTGGGATGGGCTTTTCCGACCTTCTGTGAGAATGAAGCCCAGGCAGGTCACCGTAGTCTGTGATATTTGAGCTTTTTCTTGGACAACTTGTATCCTTTATTGGCTTGGTAGTTCAGAGGTCTCCTTAGTAGGGCTGGTGATCAGAATGTCGTCTGCATATTGAAGGAGTGTTTCCTTTTCCAGAGGTAGAACTTTTAGGTCTTTAGCTGAGCTTTCCCCAAAGATGGTGTGGGAATTTTTGAACCCTTGGGGCAACACGGCCCGGAAGTATTGTTTTAGTTGCATGTTGAGTCCTGCCATTCACAAGCCAAAATTTCTTGTGACTCTGGGACTAATAGAATACAAAAGAAGGCATCATTGAAGACTAATACAGAATACCATGTGCTGGTGGTTGGTAGAATGACCAGCAGGGTGTAGGATTTAGGAACTACTGGAGGTATATCCTCGGTGGCTTCACTGACTGTCCTGACATCCTTTACCAGGACTCCAGCAGCCCATGGGGCTCTCGAGGTCAGGCCAATCCCAGGATATGGAGCTCACCTGGGCAGGTACCCCACCCCCACCCCAGCCCACGGGGCTCTCGTGTTCAGGCCCCTCCCAGGATATGGGGTTCCCTGGGCAGGTTCCCCTGCAGCCCATGGGGCTCTCGTGGTCAGGCCCCTCCCAGGATACAGAGCTACCCTTGCAGGTACCATGGCAGGGCTGGGAACACAGGAACCGTGCATATCGCCCTCATTGCAGAGCACTCCCAGCTCACCTGTCACTCAGATCTGACACAGAGCACCTCAGAGCAGGACTTGAACTAACAAACAGCAGCTCCGACAGGTCTGTGACCCTGGGCATCACTCTGTGTGGCCTCCCTCCACCTGGTCTTCCAGAGACTTCCACTGCACCCGGGGCACCAGGCCTCTGTCTCCACCCACCAGCCACCCCTCCTCTCCCTGACTCCTGGGTTCCTCTCATTAGGAGAGGGTTTTCTTGAAGTTGTCTCCCACTCATGGGCCAGATAATATAATTAGAAAACAAGCCAGAGCTGCAGCCCCTTGTCTATCCTGACTCTCAGGAGCCCACACCTGTTCCTTGGACCTGGCCGATTCAGCAAGTTCCATTTTCTGCAACTGTGAGCCCCTGAGGGGTGATTATTGGCTGGCCTGGGAAGCCCGACCGTGCCGGCCAGCCCTCCCCAGGTGTGCCTGGGTTCAGATCAATATAAACACCGCTCCAGGCAGCAAGAGCCCCTGCAGCTGTGCCTGACGCCATTTTCTCTGCCCTGTCAGCAGTCTCGGGGCTGGACTGGTGGGAGGGAGTGAGAGGCCACGGCTTTGTGGGTGGCCCAGTGTGAGTGGGGCTCTGCTGGACTTTCTGCAGCAGTTGCCAGGATGCCACCTGCTAAAGAAGAGGATGTGTCACCCATACCTGCCGCTGGAATTTCTCCCTGGGCAGAGGTGAGTGATGAAGAAAGCAGTGGGGGCCGGGACAGCAGGGGTATCTCAGGCAGGGAAATGGAAAGCTTCCAGAAGAGCACCCAGGGCCAGGGCCATCCTGGCTGGCCTGCAGGCACCAAGTCGGCTGGCATGCTGTCACTCATGTGGCTCCATGGCCCTTCCTGTAGGCTTTCAAGTCCTTGTACCTATTCAGGTGTTTTACCTGGGAAGGGTGGGAGCATTTCAGCAGCAGCTGGCCTGGGGCTCAGCCCACGTTTACTCACAGATGCCTCGGCACGGTCCCCCAGCTTTGCAATGAGGACGCTTGTTGCGTGGGGCCTGCTGGCTGAATGGGAGATGATTCCCCACCACTGACCAACTTCAGAATTGTTTACAACTGGAGCAAGTGCCCTGATACGGTTTTCCTCTGTGTAACTGGTGGGTTCTGTTTTTTATTCTTTTTTTCGTTTTTGGTTCAAGGTAGATTTTATTCCTCTTTTTTGTATTTACAGATATAAGCATGGAAATAATTTATTCATATAAATACATGTATGTGAAGGAAAGAATATTTTTTCTGTTTTACCTTTTGTAATTTGAATTTTATTTTATTTTTTTATACAGCAGGTTCTTTTTGGTTATCTATTTTATACCTATAAATGTATACATGCCAATCCCAATCTCTCAACTCCTCCCACCATCACCCCCCAACAGCTTTCCCCCCTTGGTGTCCATACGTTTGTTGTCTACATCTGTTGCTCTATTTCTGCCTTGCAAAACGGTTCATCTGTACAATTTTTCTAGGTTCCACATATATGCATTAATAGACAAGATTTGTTTTTCTCTTTCTGACTTACTTCACTCTGTATGACAGTCTCTAGATCCATCAACGTCTCTACAAATGACCCAATTTCATTCCTTTTTATGGCTTAGTAATATTCCATTTTATATATGTACCACATCTTGATGCATTCGTCTGTCTGTGGGCATTTAGGTTGCTTCCATTACCTGGATATTGTAAATAGTGATGCAATGAACATTGCGGTGAATGTCTCTTTTTGATTTATGGTTTTGTCTGGGTATATGCCCAGTAGTGGGATTGCTGTATCATATGGTAATTCTATTCTTAGTTTTATAAGAAACTCCATAATGTTCTCCACAGTGACTGTATCAATTTACATTCCCAACAATAGTGGAAGAGGGTTCCTTATCTCCACACCCTTTCCAGCATTTGTTGTTTGTAGATTTTCTGATGATGCCCATTCTAACAGGTGTGAGGTGATACACCATGGATGAGTCTATTTCTTTGAGCAAAGAGTAGGTCTTGTCTAGTACATATTTGGCTTATGGAACGGTATGTGTGCTAATTTCAATCTCTGGTTTTATACAGCACCCCAACTCAACTTTCCCCTTAAGCAAGCATAAGTTTTTATCTAAATGTGAGACTCTGTTCGGTTTTGGAATTCAGTTTATGTGTAGCCAAGTTTACACTCTCTCTATTAGTGATATCTTATGATAATTATCTTTCTCTGTGTGACCTATTTCTCTTAGAATCATCATACTTAAATCCACTCAATTTGCTGCTACAGGCCTGATGACATTGATTTCATTGCTGAGTGATATTCCGTTGTACGTAAGTAGCACAACTCCTTTATCCATTTTTTTCTTTCTGGGATATTTAATTTGTACTGGACTCAAGGTTCTTGTAAACACAGCAGCCCTAAATTTTGTGTTGGCTGTGTCTTGTTGATTTTAATTTTCCTAAGCTATAGGGCCAAAAGTGGAAGTGCCCTAGGGTCTGTAGCTTTGTTTTTCAGATGTTTCAGGATACACCATAAACATCTCCAGAGTGTCTGTTGGCAATTTACATCCCGCCCGTCAGCATAACAAGGCTCCCTGTTCTCCATGGCCTGTCCTGTGTTTCTGGTTTTTACACTTTTTTCAGATGGCCCTTTTGACGAATGGGAAATGAGACTTCATTGTAGTGCGGATTTCCATTTCTCGAGTGCTTGGTTGGCCAAAAAGGGCATATGTGTTTTTTCCTGAATATATTCAGGAAAAAATGTTTACGCACTTTTGTCCAAGTGCATCACTGTCAAAGATCTGCCGCTTTTCACATGCTTTAAATGCAATTCCAATCTACCTCCTGAAATATGATTCCT